>NC_056725.1:1929042768-1929360268 GCF_019279795.1 Protopterus annectens | reverse complement strand
CCAATAATACAGCCATAAAATGCCCTGAATAATTCATCTGCATGTACTGTTATATAAAATAAGCCAGAGAGCCAGAAAAAGAGTGTAGTAAACCATTAACAAAGGTAAAATAAGTCTGGAATAATATGTCTGCATGTATTGTCATATAAAATAAGTGAGCGAGCTTGAAAAAGAGTGTTGTAACCTATTAAAAAAGGTATAATATGTCTTGAATATGTCTTCCATATGCACTGTAATATCAAATAAAGGAGACAGCCTGTAGAAAAGTGTGTAATGTAATTAATAAAGGTATAATACTTGGAGTGTGTCTGTGTCACTTACTTTGAAATGTTGTTGTACCCTTGCATTATACAACCTCAATGGGTATGTCTAATCTCAAAACATTTGTTGGGACATATGTCCTATTGTTCTATAAATATCTGCATTTACTTTGATGCATGTGCCCTGTTCAAACACCACAATCTTGGTGGCTTGTTGCCACCAATCATCCCTGCATGCTGTTGGAATGTCCACTGTCATTCAATATATGCATGTGTTATGCTTGCTGTTCAACTGTTGGAACCTTGGTGTGTTGGGTTAATGGGAATATGCTGTTACAACTAATTTGGAATGCTGTTATTTATGTTGTAATTAAACACACCTAATCACAGAACGTATGGGAAGGCTGGTCCCAGCGGACCCACATGTCCTTCCTCAGCTGGCGATTGCATCTGGCACCAGCAGGTCCGGTGCCCAGCCCGGGCCCCCTCCTCCATTGGTCCTGTGCTACCTTTGGGTGGAAGCACTGCAGGGGATGGGGCTTGTCCCCCCCATGCAAGCGTGGGCAGAGAAGGGCCACCTGTCACCTTCCGAACGGTCCAGGCTGTGGTGCGTAGGGAGATCCAGCATTCAGTCGCTGATCCCCTATGCCAGCTCGAGGTGAGAGTGGTGTGACTCACGGGTGAGCCTGCCCCTCCTATGCAGCCCCCAGCACAGCCACTCTCGGGGCTGTGAAGGTGCAGTGGTGACTGCCCATGGGTGGGGATCTCAGTTCCACTGTTACCATCTGTGGGCTCATGGGCTTGCGATTTCCAAACATCCACCCCCGTCAATTGTGTCCACTCACCCCATGTGTCATACTCCGGCCCTGTATGCGTCTTGTTTGTCTTGTCTGTTTACCTCCCCAACCTACCTCCCCAAATATAACTACTTCCTCTACCTCACATTCCACTCTCATCTGAAAAAAAAAAAAAGGGCACTCTGTTCCCACAAAAAAATTACACCCCATATATAGCTGCCCATTTCGCACACATGTCCGCTGGACATGTAAACTGATAATTATAATTGGCAGTACAACATACTTTGTTGTCCTCACCCCTCTCTCAGGGGTGGAAGGTTTCAAATTTCACTCCAAATTTATTGCATATGCACAGCTGTTGCTGGTAAAGAAATGGGCAGCTATGGACCTTCCCTACACCCGTCCTCCACATCCCGAGCTTGTTTCCCTACTGTCTTTCCCTCTTTATGCCCCCTTTTTCACCACTTTCCTATCTCCCCATTTTCTTTTCTTTCAAAGAAATTAGCACGGGGGTTAGTGGGAGTAAGCAGGTTTAAGCAGTAGTTAGCGGGTTTGAGCGAGTGTGTGCATGTGTGAGCTTTGCTAAGCATCACTAAGCATCACGCAAACCCGCGCAAACCCGCTTACAACTGCTTAAAAGTGCCTTAGTCACTCTGCATGGCAGGGCCCTTGTTCTGCTGAGCAGCAAAATAAAACACCTCTGTCAGTCTCGAACCCCAGACCTTGGACACACTACACTGCATGAAGTACCACTAGGCCACAGTAGGTATACAACAAGTTGGTGCTGTAATAAATATATCATGCATTACAATGAGTGAATGTAAAGGGAAAATAGGAATGTCATAACACAAATCTTGTTCTGTGGATCTTTACCAGCAGTTGTGTGGAATTGCATGACATGACTGTGAAAAGAGAACCAGCCATTCTAGCAGGAAATAATGTTACAGTAGCACTTTACAAACCCCACACAGTATCAGATCAGGATAAACACTGGCATATTTGAATAGGGCAGAGGCCATACTTCCCAACTGTGACTGATTTTCATGGATATCCCTGATTCATAAACAAATGTTAGCTTTGTCCCTCAGAATCCCTCTGAAAAGTACTGACGGTAGGCCGAAAAGTGGGGAATTGCACTTAATGAATAATGTCAGTAAGTAAGAGTACACACTGCATGCACGTCAGAAAATGTGTATTAATACATATGCTCTGATTCTCTCACAGTCTCATCTTAATGTCTGTAATATATTACAGGTGTACCCCACTTATATGTACCTTTCCCTGAGGCTGTTCAAATATATACCTGAGTGTATCAAAGGCCTGGCAGAGGCAGAAACACACAGGCATTTCAGCTTTTCTGCTGTTACACACTCTGCAAATAGCTTTGGAATGAGTCCCACAAGCATACCCTTATGTAGGAGTATAACACAGAAATATCAAAGGATGTAGCCATGTACTGTTAGCAACCAACTGTGACAATGCCATTGTTCCAGTGCAGAAAAGACCGGTGTGGTTCACAGACAAAGAATAATAGGCTAACCTCTGGCTACCATCTGGATATGTCCACAGGTGGGAGCTACGCAGACAGACTACTTGCCTTGTTAGACTAACATGTACACAGCAACCCTGCATCTTCAGCAAGATAAACATCACACAATAATATATAATGCTCTCTGTACTTCTGCACCCCTACCCAAAAGAACAATATACCTGTGTATTCAGGCTCTGCCAAGGATGTAGGTAGGCATACTCAGTACTGAAATGTGTCCAGTTGTCTTGAGCAGCCCGTGCTAATGTCAACACAAATAAACAACAAACTGTTCAGAAGTGAGGTAATTAATAATTACAGTATAGTAGTTCACAAACAGTTCATGTGCCAGAGGAATACATAGCAATAACTACTGTTGTATGGCAGTTAATTGTCTAATTAGAAAAGAATGTACATACTCCCATGTATCCTGTGTAAGCATGTGGAGGGGTGAGTAAAATTCTACACTGACAAGTGTGTACTAGAAGCAGCAACATTCAGGTTTGAGTACAACATGCAAATCACTGGCTACAACCCTAGCTTCAGAGATAAGAAGTATACCAACCTTCTGACTGACACAATGGTGTCCACAGCAAACAAGCATGGGCCCCACTTTGGAAAGCTGAAAGGGCTACGCCTACCTAAACTAGCATTTTATAGCAGTGGGCTGCTATGACAGTGAGTACTGCAATTACCACACAGCAGGCTGCATGCAATTAGTAAATGGTGGGCACCAAATGGTGCAGTGGCCATCACATGCACATGTGCAGATACCTAGAAAAGCAGGCTGTACTTGCTGTCTATACATGCAATAATCTCATTGCAGCAAGAAAGAGAGAGAGACAGAGACAGAGGCAGAGACACAGACACAGACAAAGACAGTCAAGAGACAGAAACAGAGAGACACAGAAAAAGAAAGAGCAACAGACAGAGAAAAAAATATTTCCTTTTAAAACAAACAGAACACAGCAATACAAACGAAAGGTATGTAACAATGTATTTGCTGGCATCTAGTAGATGTTTATGAAGAGTACTCTACATACTGTGAATCATCCATATGTGGCAGCAGTATGTATCTCTATGTACCTGTACATGTGCATAGGGCAAGGGACATACTGCAACTGTTTGTGATGGGTGTACATATATACATTGTTGAAGGTTGTTATGTGCATATTTCTATGTAGGTTGTAGTGTGTGACAAAGAAAACAGCATGCAGTGCTGGTATATGATGTGGTGGTTAAACGCTGTGGTTATTCTCTGTCAGTTTAGCAGTGTTGTAGGCAGTGAGGCCTGCTAAAGCTACATGGTCTGAGGACACCTTCAATGCAGTCTGCACAATACTGGGCAATATTATTACATAACTGTATATCTCACAACTGTCACATAATTGATATTCCCACCTTGAATAGTGGACTATATATGTGCCTATATGTGCATCTATATGTACAGCAATAGATGTTTATATGTATGTGTGTATGTATGTGTGTGTGTGTGTGCATATATATATATATATATATATATATATATATATATATATATATATATATATATATATATATAGATATATATATATATATATAGATAGATAGATAGATATATTTATAGAGATATATCTAGAAATGTAGATATACATATAGATAGAGGGAGAGAGACATGAGGCATACTTACTGCGACAGGTGCCTGGCGACCAAGGTATGGACTGAAGCTCAGTGTTGACACTGCAGTGCCATCCCTTCTTGCCAGAACACTGTACCCATTAACTACCACATAGGTGTTAGTCTACCTAACCCCGAAGGTGTGATAGGGGAACATGGGACACAGGTGGACAGTAGCCTCCCCTTTGATAATCACAGTGCCACACTGGTCATGTACTCTGTCCACGTGGTACATGTCATCACAAAAGGTGTGTCATCTAGGGAAATATAGGTCAGTGTTCCCCTCTACTTATCACACTTAAAAGCCATTAGAGAGTAGAATGCCAACTACAGCAACTGGAAAGGCCACAGACATACCTCACAAATAGTAATACCAGCCTCAAACAGATGTCCTATGCAGACCGACTCACAAAACCACAGCTACACTGTGTTGCATAGCGCCTACCCAGAGGTGACCTCTGCCTAACATACTGAGCTATGTCACACCCATAGCTGTTGGACATCCTCCACGTAAACATATTACAATCCCTCCCAGATACACGCTCTAGGGCCCTACACCTTGCCAGCTCACTAAACAGCAGATGCTGGAGGGATAGAGTCCTAACTCAGTGACATGCCATACTCTGGAACAAACCACCTATCAATAGCAAACAAAGCTCCTCATTAGCAGTTGTCATAAATACTCCTGATGATTGTTTGGGAGATAGGAAATACACCCCGGGAATCACCTCTGTGGCTCTGGTTGACAGGGGCAAGTGAAATTAAATTACATGTGTGTCAAAGGCCAGGGTAGCATATGGCTAGGCTGCTGTAGGCCATAGGGCCAATAGCGTATTACCTACCCATGACACGATGCACACATACATGTACTTAGTGCAATAATTGCTATGTGAGGTTGACTGAGTGTGATAGTGAATGTGTTGGTGAATGTGTGCAAGGTATGTAAAGGTGTGAAAGCTTAGTGTGAAATTGTTTCTGTCATGGTAGTTTGTGTCCTAGTTGTGATCCCAGCAAAGGATGTGTATGCTATTGCTAGGCAGAAAAAGTAGTATGGCATACGGTGTGACGTAGTCTCTTGTTGTCGACTGTGGTGTCCCACTGTAGGCTAAAGCAATACATGTATGCTTAGTGAGTGGTACTGCTGGTGAATCCAACTCCCATATGAACTGTAGTACTACCTGAAGCTGTAGGCCTAAACAGTACAGTATGGTGTATGTTGACATTGCTTGGAAACACTGTTTTGTGTGTTCCCTGTAGTCCTCACAGATTACATACCTCAGGCATAAGGTTTTGTAAGTAGTGACACACAGTACTGTATGGTACACAGGTAAAGCTCATCTGGGTTGACATACATTTGTGTGTTGTATGTATGTCTGATGTGTGTGTAATTATGCCTGTACCATGCCCTCAATCATATCTGTGTTACAGGGTATACGTGTGTATCTAGCAACATGTATAGTCTAGTACAGCAGTATGCCACCTATATCAACAACTGTGCACATATGTTAGGCAGGGGTTTGGCATCAAAGACTACTGTGGTATACTGGTAATACTGTAACTGTACTTTACATTCATTGCAATGGATGACATCTTTCTTCATGCATTAGCTTGAAATATACCTCCTGTGGCTAGGTGGTGCATTGTGTCACATACAGTGTGCCATGTACTGTTGTATAGTCTTACATACTGGTTTCACTTTGTTGCTGTGCAGAACATGGTTTAATATATAGCATGTGCCAGGCACTGTCAGGCAGTTGTGGTCTGAGCACTGATATGTGGTATTAAAAGTGTGTATCTACTGACAGCCAATAGGTTGCTATATATGGCATTTCATTAATGTCTGCACTTTAGAATGTTAAGTGTGCCACATGACTTGCTGACAATAATTGTCTTATTGTCTTCCAGGGACATGTCTCACCATCGCAACCCTGCGTATTCCCCTGAAGAGGAGGAAATAATCATAGCCACCCTACTACAACATCACACCCTGCTGTTCTCCAGAACCAGCCAGGACCAGCATGGGTGCACTGCACTGTGGCAAGATGTTGTCCGTCGGGTGAATGATGTAGGCATGCATAACCAGACTTATGAGCAGGTACGCCATCACTGCAGTGATTTAATTAGACATGTCCGGCAGCATGCCTCCGATGTCCGCAGACAACAGCTTGCCACAGGTGGTGGTGCAGCATCACATCCACCCCTTACCAGAGTGAAAGAGCTGCTCCCCAGCATGGTGGCTCCTGGCCAACCACTACAACAGACATGTGTCATCATGGAGGCCGGAGTCACCCAGCAAGTTGACTCAGACCGTGCAGGTAACATGGCATATCTGTAGACTACTGTTAGTTTGATTGTTAGAACATGCATATGTCAGATGTGTACTGTGTATTTAGAAGATGTGGAGCCTGGTGTTGTGCAATACTGATAATTTGGAACATAATCTGTATGCCTGTGACTGTCACCCGTTGTACTACTGTAAAATTACAAACTCACAGCAGCAATGCCATAGTTGTTGACACTGACAAACTGTCTGATATCCTTGTAGGTCCCTCTGGTGTGACAGCAAGACAGTAGACCCATGCTGGTGAGTGTTCTACATTTAATATAGCAAATACCAGGTGCATGTCATAGGAGAGTTGTAGGCCATATACACATGTAAAACACCTACACATAATGCATGCTCTGCATGTTTTCTGTGGGACTATGCACATTCCAGTAACATGAGTAGCTGCCTCAAACACATGTAATACACAGAGCATCCCAACCAATTGTGGTACACTGTAGTGGACATTGTATAGGCAGAGTCAATACACATGCACACAACATACACCACTTTGTCATACTCAGTAAGTGTTAATATGATACACATGGTGTATTTAGACACCTGCTGTAAGGTCAGACTCCAGTATCCCAAATGTCATCCACACAGCACACATACTATACCTGAGGGGTAGAGGCCTATCATGGGGTGGTGTGACACTCTTCAACACACAACACATTCATGTTAGGCAATGCTCCCTATTGAACACCTTACATACCCATGTAACAACTGCCTGTGAAATGGTTAATGTAGCCAAAGTGCTGCAGTTCAGGTACAGCAAGATAGTTGCCAGTGTGGCACACATTAGTGACCTTGAGTGACCACATGATGCTGCCTGATGATGGCTCATGGTACTACACTACATTCAGTTACAGTAACTACAGTACTACACATAGCATTCATTGCTATACACCTGACAGTTGTGTGCATCCGGCCATGGTGTGTATACCTATGAGTGATGGTGCACAGGACATTGGAAAGCATTTAATACTTGCACAGCAATGTTGTGTCCATGTACACATTGTGTTCCAGGGTGAGGCCAATCACTGAACAACACACATGCATCAAAGACATGTATACTGTTATTAACAAGGACTCTCTACACTCGCACTGCATGCTGTTGAGCAACACACATCCTGCATGCTGACATGTGTGATAGGACTCTTTGGCTTGTGATACTGTATTCCACCATCAACCACTAATTAGTATGTTCTGGATTGCTGTTGGTGTGTGTGTGTGTGTGTGTGTGTGTGTGTGTGTGTGTGTGTGTGTGTGTGTGTGTGTGTGTGTGTGTGTGTGTGTGTGTGTGTGTGTGTGTGTGTGTTCATGTGTTCATGTGTTCATGTGTGTATGTGTGCATGTGTGCATGTGTGCTAACATCATGTACAGATTGTAAAGTGTGTTTCCTGTCTTTCTTGCACAGGTGCTGAGGTTGTGTTGGTTGAGTTAAGCAGGGACCCTGAAGTCACTGCCACAAATAGTAGAAATGATGATACATGTGTTGTGGCACAGGCAGGTTTGACAGGGTCTGTCGTTGGTCTACCAATCAACAGTACACAGCTTTCCACCCCATCTATGCGCACATTCATACTGCCAATACATCCTTCATCACCAATGGCCTTAGCTGAGGGACAGCATACAGTAGGCATTGACCAGGATAGTGTGGTATCTATGGCACATGCATCCCCTCACAGCAGCCATACCCAGACTCCTGGAACGGTACCACATAGGCAGATGTCCAGGGGTTCTTGTGGGAGCACTGCTGGTCATAACGCCCCTGGCAGACGTGCCCCCACAGGTCCTACAACCTCAGGTATGTTCCGGGCTGTAATGCAGGCACAGGCACATATGGAACGGTACACCAGACAGGGACTAAGAGCGCAGAGGGCCCATAACACTGCTATCAATGACAGTATCCGTGACCTTGCCGGTGCCATCCGTAATTACACCGAGGTCATTGATAGACGTTGGGGGGAGACACTAGATGTCCTCTGCAATGTCATGTCCATGTGCCAGGACAGTGCAGGACGGCTGAGATGTCAACGTGGATGTATGCCAGCAACATCATCAGCTGGCAGTCATTGCAGATGACACACAAGTCACAGACGCTCCCATAGTGGTAGTACCAGCCCCAGCAATGTTGGGGCTGGGCTGTCAATAGACTGTCCTAGAAGACCACGTGCATGTGGCTCTGGCCAGTCCCAGCAGGGACATGGGTCCAGTCAACATACCTCTGCCTCTGATGATAGTACCCAGTCTGGCTTAGTACCTGATACTGTCCGTGGCACCCCTGCCAGGCACAGGTACTGTGTCCGTGGCCAGAGACGGTGATCTGTACAGCCTGGCAGGTACAGTCTTTGGCTGTCCCACAACCTCCCGTATTTGGCAGCCACATGGTGGAACTGTGTGCATGCAGACACACACACATAAACGAAACACCTAGGGCTAACACACACACATTACATCAACATTGAACCATGCTGTACTGTTGTCCCTCACACACACACACACACACACACACACACACACACACACACACACACACACATTTCGATTGGATGGGTCAATGTCAGGCTCTGGCAAACCAACAACACACCCTGTGCATATGATGAAACTGTGCCACCTCCTATCATCTGTAACATTGATACAGGAACAGGCTAACATGGTGCTGATGCACAGGGTGACTTAATAGCAGTGTAGCAATGTTAGCATGTTGTCAACAGTAAAGTGTAATGATATCTTTGTAGGTATATCTGAGCAGGCAGGAAGCATTAAAGCTATGATTATCAATGCAGTACTGTTTACACCAGTGTTAATTCCAAAAATGTATTGTCCGCCCATGTGCCACTTGGCTGATGTGTGTAGTTCTGGCAGCATGTGTTGGTGTGTGGACAGTACGTGTGTGATGTGTGCAGTACAGATTTGCAGGTGTACATTTGTGAACATGGTGGAGGTGCACTGTCTGCATGTACGTGCATAGCGGACACATGGGAAGGGTGACATGCCCTGTATTACACAGTGTTAACACTTCATAGTTTCTATTGGTGGCCAGTATGCATTTCACTACACATATGTTTTAACTTGGGTACACATGTGTATATGACATGGTTTGACACTATGCTGTGGGTGATACTGTTAATATCGGTCATTGGTTTGCATTCTGGTAGTATACACAACCTCAACAGCCTGACTATAACCAATCATTAGATGATGTCTTGACAACTGACACACAGATGTAGGAAACACAGTAGCATATGGATCCTTCTGGTACTATACTATACAGTAACCAGTGGTATTGACCGCCACCCATTCCTGGGACCACTCCTATTTGGCATGTAGCCCTCTTAGGTACAAGCAAACACACTAGGGATATGTTCTTCCACATCTGGTAATGCATACAGTGGCCTACAATGCATTCTCCAGATGAGACACTTATCCTCCACAAGGGTATCATACAGACAGATACCTGTTGTCCAGCCCATGCTGTAAAGCTATAAGCCAACTATAGCATAGTCATCCACATTTACTAAACATAGTATCCTGACAGTACCACATAGGTAGTAGCCCACAACATGTAGAAGGGGTACCGATGTGTAGATACAGCCACATGTTATGTCATCTGTCCTTTGGTATTCACATTTCCAAAGGTATTCTGAAGTCCCTCTGTGTATCACATAAGCAATAAGGGGTCTGTATGCATATCCACGAAGTTGTTGTACACCTATAATAAATGTCCATTATTGACAGACTTATTTGTGTTTGAACATGTCTGAAATATACCCCAGGCATGAACCCTCACTCACACTATTCTATAGAAACTGTCATGGGTGTGTGTGACACAGATGACCTAGGCCACAGATCACTACAGTGGCTGACCTTGCCACAAACATACATATGTGACCTAAGGTCTGAGAAGCAGCAGCACAATCTGTCAAAGGTAACAGATGTATTCATGTGGAAAGCAGGCTTCACACCTATGAACTACTTGAGGTCACATGTACATATATGTATTTGCCACACAGATACCTGAAGTGTGCAGTGCACATACTGTTGTTTTACTGATATGTCATACAGTAGTAAAAGCAAAACACACAACACATTGACCAACAGTGTCACACACACACACTCAAACAATTGCAGGATTCAAACCCCTGCCTAACTATGTTATGATACTAGAGAGATACGCATTAGCATGATGCACTATATGCTTTACTAGGTGTTTTGATTTCCACTGCTGTATTTGTGGGATGCTGATATCATCAGACTTGCCAAAGAGGAATATACCTCTTTTAAGGTGTTTTCCTAGTCTCCAGAAAGGGCACTCCTCTCAAAGGAAATCACACACACAAACGTACACCCCCCCCACACACACACACACACACTCATCAATTGCAGGATTCAAACCCGTACCTAACTATGTTATGATACTAGAGAGATACGCATTAACACAATGCACTATATGCTTTACTGGGTGTTTTCATTTCTCCTGCTATATTTGTAGGATGCTGACATCATCAGACTAGACATGGTAATGTGTGTGCACTTTGTTTTATGCAATCCCAGGACTGAGCCATGGGGGACAGCAGGTGTTACCAACTTGAACAGGACTCCACAATTCTTAGCTTGTGTGATCTATCTGTGGACCAGTTGCCAATCCATCATATGACAATACATATTTATGCACAGATTGTTGATTTTGTGGATACAACATGTGTTTGGGATGTTGGAAAAGGGCTATTCAAAGTCTGTGTGGGACATGTGTAGTTCATTTCAGTGATGTATGTCCTGGGTGGCTGCCTTGCAAACAGTCTAGCAGGTTTGGGAACAATGATCTGCCCATGACCAGACCAAAGTTGGTAGGGTTGTGTGTTTGTAGGCTTCCAATAGCTCTGTTTATTACTTCAATCATGATGGACTCCATGACCTTGCAGATCAGACTTCACAGGCTTATAAGACTATAGTTCCCATGGTCTGTTGTGCACCAACACTTGCGGAGTGTGCCATATGTTGCTGTAACCCATTCAACAGTTTTATATCCTGTAGAGAGGGTGAGGCTCAACAGACTGATCAGGTGCAGGGTCTGTTTGTTCTGCAGTTCACTTATGACACATATAGGGAAACAATGTAATCCAATTGATGCCATGATTTCAGCTTTGGAAGGAGCTGTTTACCCATTCTACATGTGATATCTCCTGGTATGATGATAGGGCCTTTTGTCAGTGGGAGGTGGGTATGTATGTATGGGCCTGTCTGACAGGATGTTGGCATTGTCAGTCATTTACAGTTGGCCCTGACTCAGGACATATATGAGTGTACATTGCTATTTATGACATAGCTGAAGGAAGTGTCATGGTTCTGTCTGGACTCCTTCGCAGATAATCTTTCCAAAACACCAACAAACTTAAGCACTAAACCCCTTATACTCTTTTACACACTTAACACCCTACTGATCCTTTTTGATCAGACAAAAAGTATTTCATCATAATATCCTGACATGTCCAAAGGTCAGTTTCATGTGTACTCTCCAGTCCTGCTGGTGAATATGGGAATTTTGAGGCAATGTTACAACTGCCTTATGTACACAGACAACACTCTCCTCCTCCCAACAAACTCAAATATATGTGAGAGATGCAACTATATAGCCAAACTGGAGGCTGAGCTCTCTCGACCCATGACTGGCACAGTCTATCAGGGGGAGAGGGTAACCAGACACACCACAAATCCAGTCTCACATAGACCTATAGCAACAGCAAACCAAACACATAAACACATAAAAACATACCCAGAGGCTCTAAATAAGAATCTGCCTAAGCAGCAGAGACCTCCAAAGCAGATACCCAAACAACTGCTACCCCACAACAATACCCACTTATCACATAGTTCACAAAGTCAGTGTGCTACACAGTCACTGCCCTTAAGGATAAACAACACACCTAATACACTTGTAATAGGTGACTCTATTGTCAGACACACTGACATCCCACTCACCAGGCTGAACAAGGAGAAGGTCACTGTAAGCTGTCTGTCGTGTGCCAGGACCCGCCACATAACACATGCACTCAGGTCACTCCAAAGTAAGTACAAATATGACTCCGTCATTGTCCATGCTGGTGTGAATGACCTGAGACATACCTCCGTGGACTACATGAAAAGAGACATAGAGGAGCTCTCTGATCATGTAGCCCAGGCCGGTATGACCCTGACCTTGAATAGCATCTTACCCTCACCAAGAATGATGCCACTGTATAAAGACAAAATGATCAATTTTAACAGTTGGCTAACGTAGTGGTGTCATTCAAAGGGGATCCAGTGTCTGTCAGCCTGGGATGACATGCTCAACAAGCCACATTGCTTTGCTAGGGATGGCTTGCACCTGTCACCCCTGGGCTTTCGAATAATGGCTAAGGCTCTTGCCACCCCCATAGTGCCTTTTTTAGGCAAGGCTCAAAAGACAAACCCACCTCCATAGACAATACAAGGAAAAAGAAACTATGGGTAATGCTACTCAACGCCAGAAGTCTAAACCTCAAAATGCACACACTCAAGGCTATCCTCAGTATGGAGAATATCGATATCTGTGCAGTAACAGAAACCTGGTTCAAGGCTCCCAAAAGCACCCCAGCATTACCAGGTTATACTTCATACCATGCTTTTCGGCCACAAAACTCGGACTGAACCACAAAAGGAGGGGGAGTTTCCATATACATCAAAGATACCCACACCTCCAGGTTAGTAGCACTGCACGAAGCATAGGAGACCATCCATGTACAACTAACAGTGGGCAAAACTGCCTTTCAGTTTGTAGTCTGCTACAGACCACCCTCCCAAACTCAGGAACCCCACTCGGCTTTCCTGAGAACACTGGAGAATATGAAGGTCTCTCCAAGCACCATTATATTGGGTGACTTCAACTACCTAAACATTGACTGGGAATACTACTCAAGCACCAACACCCTCGCCCAATGGTTCCTAGAATTTATAAACTCAAATGCTATGGAACAACTGGTCACCACCCCCACAAGAGGGGAAAACATATTGGACCTGGACATCACTAACATGGGGACTCTATGTTCCACACCAGAGGTATACCCCTCATTGGTAAGGTCAGACCATAAATTTATCTCACTGGACACCCAAATCCCGTCCCCACCCCCAGCCAAGGTAATCTCGGTGAAGAACTTCTCAAAAGCAAACATCACACTTCTTAAAACTGAGGTGGTAGCCTTCAAAGCCCCCGGGCCAGTGGAACATACGGCTCAAACTGCAGAATCCTTTACAAACACATTCTATGGACACCTACAGGAATGCATTGATCGTGCTATCCCAAATAAAACCAAGACTCACTCCTCCAAAGGCAGGAGACCTGTCTGGTGGACCCCGGCCATAAATAAGCTATACAACAAAAGGAGGAAGCTACTACATGATAGAGCAAAATCCCAAAAAGGGAAGGCATCTCTGATCAGTACTAGCAAGAAGCTATGATCCCTCATAAAACCATCTAAGGCCAGCTTGGAAAGAAAAATTGCACAATCACAAGGCCTTCTTTAGTTATTTCAGGAACTTGGGTGGCAAATACCAGATATGCTCTGATTTAGTGCAAAATGACAAAAAATACACTGAACCCACAGCCATTGCCAACATCCTGGCAGACAGGTTCAGTGCAAATTTACCCCCCCCCCCAACAGAGCAAATGTCCATCCCAACAGAGTGTAGCCTCCCTGACATCACAGATGAACAGGTAAGTGCTGCCCTCTCCAAAGCAAAAAACACAGCATCAATGGGACCAGACGGTGTCCCGGGCTGTGTCTTACACGAGCTTCAAGAAGAACTTAACCCTCACATAAAGTCACTGTTCAATCTCAGACTTACTACAGGATATGTACCCAAGGAATGGCGTACAGCCACAGTGGCCCCGCTCCACAAAGGTGGTGCCACAATGGACCCCGGAAACTATCACCCTATAAGCCTGACTAGCCTGGTCTGCAAAGCTATGGAGCATATCATCATGGAACTCATAAACAAAGACATCAGGAACCTCCAGACACTGGATCCTACCCAATTCGGCTTTGTTAAGGGCAGATCTTGCCTCTTGAACCTGGTCAACTTCTTTGAAACAGTTACCAGGGCCATAGATGAAGGGAAGGTAGTCCACACAGCCTACCTGGACCTTGCAAAAGCCTTCGACACAATACCCCACTCGGGCATCATAAATAAGCTCACCAGCTTAAATATCAACCCATATGTCACAAGATGGGTTGCAAACTGGCTCAGGGATAGCACCCACATGTCAGAACTGCAGGTGCCATGCCAGACTCTAAACCAGTTACAAGTGGCGTCCCACAAGGCTCAGTCCTGGGACCTTTTTTGTTCGGTATATATTTCTCTGAGGTACAGGCTAACACGGGAAGACTATGGCTGACCAAGTTCGCAGATGACTGCAAACTGGGTACCATAATCGACTCTCCGGTTGACACAAGCATCCTCCAAAAGGGTCTCACAGAGATGGATAACTGGTGCCAGAGCCATGGCCTAAAGCTAAATGCAAAATAATGCATAGTCATCCCCTTTGGGAATAACAAAGTGCCCGCAAATTACCACATAGGTGGTAATCCATTAAGTACAGAAGAAGTAATTAGGGATTTGGGGACCCAAGTAGATAGTAATCTCTCCTTTGACAATCACGTTGCCAAAGTGGTTAGAAAGACCTTCTATATAGCCCACCTTATCACGAAAGGTTTCACATCTAGATCAAGAGAGGTCATTGTGCCCCTCTACTCATCAGGCCCATAATTGAATACAATGCCCCATTTGGGATGTACCTTACCCGACACCTGCAGCAACTGTAAAGACCCCAAAAGTACCTCACCAAGAGGATCAAGGGACCAAACAGATGCCCAAAGCAGTTCGGCTAAAGAAACTCCAGCTCTACTCAGTTGCTTACCGCCTACTCAGAAGCGATCTGTGCCTGATGTATAAAGCCATGTCCAACCCAGAATTAATGGACATGCTCCACCTCAGGATATCCGAATCCCTTAGAGCTACACACTCCAGGGACTTAAACCTCAGCACAGAAATAAATATGACATGCTGGAGGGACAGATTCATATCCCAGAGTCTCCCCTCACTCTGGAACAAAATCCCAGTCCAAGTTAGGCACAGCCCCTCACTGACCCTCTTCAAGAGAAATCTTGACGAGTGGATGGGAGATCGTAAGTTTACCCCTGAGATCTCTTCTGGGTCCCTTCTAGACAGAGGCACAATAAACTAACCGTAAAAGGTCTATCTTCTGTGAACTACTATTCAAAGGCACATTCTACTAATCTAAAAGGGTGGTGAAAGCCAAACACACCCTGGCTAAGCTTATAAATGCCCTATGGCAGATAGCCTAGTATCAACCTATGAACCTATGATAATGTTTGGAGTGCACATTGTTTATTGATGATACTGATTGCAATCTTTTTATCTACTTTGCTTTTCCACTTTCTATGAACAACCTAAGTATCTGTAGTATATATTTGATTAGGCAGGGTTCCAATATATTATATATGTGTCTGTTGTCATATAACTGTGTGCACAAGGCAGGATTGGTGAATAGTGAGAGGTTCCTGGGTTAACACATGCAACTGCCAGATATGTGTGGCCCACTGCTGTACTCAGACATGGCCTAAGTGTGTGAGCATGCCCAGTTTGGCCTTTCAGTATTTTGTTGCCTGACATTTGTCTCATTTATTCAAGTGTGTGAGCATACCCAGTGTGACTTTTCAGTATTTTGCTGTCTGAAGTCCACTACATTTGCTGATGTGTGTGAACATGCCCAATATTAACATTTATACTATATGTGTGTTGAAAATCAAGTTATATTTTTACTGCAGGGCTCACCTTTGTGTCATAACTCGACAGGGATTATGCTGTGCCTGCAGGGTTTCCATGAGACACTTTGCATAGACTTATCAACATTTCTTCATACAGGCTAACAAGTGAAATACGGTCATGGTTTAGTGGTTCAGTACTGTGACTATAGTGCACAGTATCCTGGGTTTGAGGACTGTCACTGCTTTATAGTTTCATACTGGGAAGACCAGACTGCTTAAGGACCAGTAAAGCAAATATGAGCATGTTTACCTGCTTTTGCTCAACTATACCCAACTTTGACTGAACTTGCCCAACATTGCTCAATATTAACCAACATTGCTTAACATTGCCCAATATTGCTCAGCATTGCCCAAAGTTGTGCTAGTTAGTGTGTGCAATTTTGTTTGCATATTCTAAATAGTGGTAAAAGCTGTTTAGCACTGCTTTATATTGCTTAAAACATGGCAATCATGTCTCAGGTGGTGCTGCAGGGCTGCCTATGTCGGATGCACATAGTACACCCCCTATACATGTTTGAAAACAGGTAGTGTCAACTTAGGCATCCCTTTTACTATATGTGTGAGTCAGAGAGAGGTGTCAATTCCAGGGTTCCTACTGAGCCAATGTATGTGCTATGCGTTGCCTCTTTGCCAAGGCCAAAGCATACTGGGCATGCCTCCTTCTGCCTACTGGGGCAGGCTCAGGTTGTTCCTCCTCCGAGTCACGCTCTGCAAATGATGGTCTTGGCAATGGTGGGGGGCTGTTTGGCCCAGCCCTATGCTACTCCTGCTGCAGCTGTTTTCGCAGGATCATATTATGTAGCATAGCACATACCATGACAATTTGGGTACATGTAGTTGGTGAGTACTGCAAGGCTCCACCAGATGTGTCCAGGCACTAGAACCGTGACTTGAGCAGCCCAAACACATGCTCGATTACATTTCGTGTTTGTGCGTGTGCCTTATTATGGTGTTCCTGTTCAGGTGTGTGTGCATTTCTGATGGGTGTCATCAGCCACGGCTCCAGTGCATATCCAGCACCCCCCACTAGGTGACCATGAGGGATGTCCCCATTGGCAAATGTCTGGTACAGCTGTGTCAGATGCCAGATATGGGAATCATGGTACCTTCCAGGGCAGCCAGCACACACATTCAGTATTATGCCCTGGGCATCATACATGACCTGGCAGTTGATAGAGGGGAAACCCTTGCGGTTAAAGTTGGCCCTACCCCGCTTACCGGCTGGTGATTTGATGAGTATGTGCGTGCAGTCTATTGCACCCACTACCTCAAGGTATTCCACTATTTGCTGGAAAAGACACATTTTGCTGGCCAATACTTCCCGGGAATTGGGGAAATATACATGATCACCGACATGTGCTGACATGGCATTCAGGAACTGGTGCAGTACACTGGATGCTGATGCCTGTGATATCCCCATCATATCACCAGTTGGTCTCTGGAAGGTACCTGTTGCTAGTATTCTTAGGCCAACACATACCTTGGTTTCCACTGGGATGGGTTGCCCTCTGTTGGTTCTGTGTGTGAGGCATGGCCTGCACTGCTCAACAATTTGCTGCATGAGGTCTCTGTCCACTCTATAGCGCTCCACTATCTCCAGCTCATGTAGCCCCTGATAGGTTACTCTGGGCCTGTACACTCTTCTCCGTCTCCTCACTGTGGGTTGTTCAGCAGCATTCGCATTGTCACCACCCACAGCATGTTGCATATGTCGCTTTATAACAGCAATGGCAGCCCCTAACATTTCTTTGTCTCAGTAAAGCTTTTTAAGTTTTCACTTCTCTTAGTTTACTGCAGTGTTGCAGTGTCTCTGAGGAAAAAAATGGTGGAAAGTTGTTTGCAGAGTTTTTAGTGCTGGGATGGGCTGGGCTACTGTACTGCCTGTGTAATTGCCTGATTCTGATTGTTTTCACCTGCTAGCTCTGCTGGTTCTCCCTGGTTAACTTCCTACTATTTGTTGTGCTTTCTTTTCCCTTTCTGTTTCCACAGGGGGGCAGCGCCGCGCACACTAGTGCAAACATGCGCACACCAGCTCACACGCATGCACACATGCTTACACGGTCTAACACTTGTTAATTCCTACTTAAACGCATGCACACAGGTGCAAACGTGCTTACACACATTTCAACAACCTTACACATACTTACTCTGGCTTAAATGCGTGCACACAGGTGCACACGCACACACACAGTCTTACTCGGATATACAGGTGTGCACCCACGTGCAAACACGTTGCAGGCACTTCAACAAGAAACTTTAGTGTTATCCACGGCATACACCTTCAATTTCTTGCCTTTAGTTAGGATACCTGTTGACACACCTCTTCCAGTGATGAGTAACTGACAGCAAACACATGTCACTCTGCTCCAATGAGCTGACATTCTTTCATACATACCCCCCTCGTGATGTCACCTATCTTCTACTCTGATACTCCCCTTATCCTACTCATACACTTCACTGACTGTGCTCATTTGCTATGTAAACTTGGGATTCACTATCCTTACCTTCATTTGCATAGGATTGCCTACTAATGCTTGGTTACATCTCTTAGACTGAGCTTCCCACCTTAGCAACCTCTACTCAGTAGCCATGTTGTCTTCAGCCTGCCATTCACTTGCATTGAAAATTAAGATTTTCAATAAAATCCCTATTTATGGCTTTTAATTTCTGGTTTTCTGTTTTTTAAAGCACAGCACATTTGTGTGGCGCTGCGCTATGCTTAAACTTCAGAGATCGAGGTAAAAAAAATTTTTTTTTTTTTATTTTGCATCGGGGAACATTGCCAATGGCCATATATTTGGCCATTGGCATGCTTCCTCAACTGGATGCAGCCTTTATTTGGAGCTGTCATGGCTCCGTTTTGCTATTTGCAGAACGGTACTCAGTTGTCAACGGAGTACATTCCTGCAAATAACACTACTCTTACTCGGACAGGTTAGGGTTTCCTGGATCGCAAATTTACCTCATTTGCATAGCTTTTGGCAGCAAATGAGGTAATTTGCATAACCTAGCCCTGTCCATGTAAGAGTCGTTTTAGGAGCTCTCTTGCACGCCCCTGCCGGCTTTTCCTGGATCACTCGATGGACATGTTGGCTGCATGGAGTCTTACTCTACTCTTAGACTCCATGCAAGCTTTCGTGAATCCGGCCCTATATATGTGTATGTACATGTACACATATATCTACATCTGTATATATATATATATATATATATATATATATATATATATATCCTTGTTATGTGTAAACATTACTGTTGTGTATACTTTCCCAGATGTATCACACCGTATTTATCTGATATGTGTATATTTAGATATAGCAACATATGTGATTCAACAGTATTATCACTAACAAGTACTATGCCATTGCAGAAGTCATAGCAGTTATTCAATACTATTCAGTATGTGTACTGACAGATATATTAGAAAAACAACAACTATGTTCATAGCTGTGATGGATTAGTGGTTCACTGTTTTGATCATAGTGTACAGGGTCCTGGGTTCAAAACCTGCAAGGGCTGTTTATTTTGTTGCTGGGCAGAACAAGGGCTGTTGGATACAGTGTGGTTAAGGCAGTTTTGATCAGCTTTAAGTGTGTTTGCGTGGGTTTGCGTGCTGCTAACTTACGGTTAAATGTACAGGCGCTTACACCGTGTAGGCTTTGCTTACAGGGTGCAAATGTGCTCAGCATTTATATTGCAGCAATGCTGAAACCTGCTAAGCATGGCTCAACCCTGGTAACCAGTGCTCACATTCCGGTCTGATAAAATAACAGGGTAATGACATCTTTAATAAGTGTATTTAATGCCATGTACATAACTGCATCTATGTGCTGTCGTTACAGTAGCAAGGGATGTGAGTCTACTGTCTGGGACACCTAAGTATATATGGCTTGTACAACACTCTTTTCCATTTGAATGTGTTACATACATGGGTAGTATCCCAGGTTATATGCAGTCACACTGGCATGTAGTGTATCATTAATTTACTACTGTTGACAGTGCTTTCACAAGTAAGAGTAGATTGTAGATTGTAGTACTGGAACCAAACACCCCTGCATGCAAAGATGGACTCTGAGTCATCACTGTCATGTTCCTGGTGTGTGAGCAGTGTCTCATTAAATATTTACTAATGGATAATGACCTGACATGTGGAAAATAACTGTAGACTACTGTGTGTATAGCACATGTAGGTGAGGGCTGCCATCATGTAGTAATGGCATACCTATCGGTGTCAGACATCTATCTGTCAACACATTCATCCTAATACATAGCTAGTTGGCTAGCTGATGTCTGTCTCTCCTCTGTACAGATGAGCAGATGTCAGGTATCCATCTTGGCTACTTACAAGCAGTCTATGCTTGACTGACACTGACATGTCTGCCCAACTGTATTATGAATGCCACAGCTAGGAATCCACACCCTGTATGCACCACATGCCATGGATACCTCAACTACACTACCACTGTCAACAGAACATGCTTTGGTACAGGTCTCCAAGACAGACACTGACCATGTTATGTAATACATGTTGCATACATGTCAGCTGGAGCATCTCATTGGCCCTCTGCAAGAGACAACCAAATGATTGGCTGTTGCATGTGACACTCACCCTGGGGATCACACCTGTGGTATCTGTTGATAGATGGCCAGCTGGCACATGGCAGGTGGCATAAGACCACTGTACACACATCCCCTACATTTCTCGTCTCTCCATTGACAATAGCCTGGTACACACCTATGAACACCTGCACCGATGGACCCCAGTACTGACTAATGTGTATGTGTGCATAACTGAGAATATCAGTGTCTGTGTGTTTGTTGACCTATAGTTGAGAATACCCTGAGGTCCTTCACACCCACCGCACCCCCATTGCCATAGTTAGATGTGGCTGCTGCTGTACCGGACATTACATGTACCTTGTTACACTCTTCTCCCTAAGGGCTACCTGGGCCTCGCAGTACCAGCACAACACTGTTGTACAAACGGGGTGATAGGCATGTGATACCCACTGAGTTCTGGCAAGTGTGTGTATGTGTGCATGTGTGTATATTTGTAGGGTACAGCATTTTGAGGCCACATTCTCCTAATACAATACACCTTGCCACACAGTATTAGGGATAGTGATGTTGCTGACTGTAGGTGAGGCATGACAATGCATCAACCTACTATGCCTGTGGCATGTGCATTAGATGCATATCCCTGTAGTAGCACTGGGGATAGACAAGGGGTTGTATTGCAGTCCTGGTCAATGTGTGATGGTGGGCATGTCATAGTATCATGGGTTTCAGCGCGTACAATATCCACTGTGGGGTGTGGGTGCTGGGTATACAGTCTTTACACCATGGTACCCCCGGTACATGTTCCATTTTCCACTGTATGGGGACCACTGTCACCATCAACCATACAGGTAACTGATAACACTATCCAGCCCAGTTATGCATGTGCTGTGTGCAACTTATCTGTAATACAATGGACACACTGACAAGGTAGTTAGCACTGATAATCCCAGGTCTGTCAGATGTGTGTCTGACTGTTATGTGTTTTTCAATGTGTATATGACAGTATGTCACACTATATATTTACATAAACAACCAGTACATCCCCATTACCATACTGTATAGGTCTGGGGATGTTCTTCACGTAACGTGTAACCTGGAACACACCTCATCCTAAAAGCTGTATGGTGTGTGCAATTAAGGCCACACACATCAGTAGAACTACATACCTAGGCAGGGGTCTAGTCTCAGTGTTGCCAAGTAAGATTGTGTGTGTATGTGAAGGAATCTACTTCCATTTGCAGAATATACATGTCCCAGGAAGTTATCTGTCCAAGAACTGCCTGGCATATGCTAACATTTCACATGTATCATCCTGTGGACATACATTCCATCACAACTAGTGGTAGATGTGTAAAAGCCCTCTTCCCCACTGTATAGGTGTGCAGTGATACTGGGGTTGGTATATATAGCTGGGTGTGGCTGTTGTGGACACAGCCACCATCATTGCAGTTACTGTTGAGTGTATCTCCCCACTTAGCTGGCCGTAATACTGTACAATTCATGTTAACAGGTTAAGTAGTTGTCTATCACACTGTCTGTGGTTCTACAGCACCTCTCACCCTCCAAAGGGTAGGGCTGTGCCACCCACATGAGCACATCTATGTTTACCTAGTTGAGGATTGCACTACATTGGGGAAGGGGACATATACCAACAATGACATTAAACTTGCAGACTGCTAATTTCCCAATGTGTTGTGCCTATTCTGGCTTGGTGGAATTACATAGGCTACAATGTGTTCGCACAGGTACATACATCCATGTGTACAGTATTCTCTGTGTATTGCATCAACACCAAAGCCTCTGTGTGTGTTATACACAAACATGTGGTGTGTACCACCCAGTACACTTATCATTGTCGACTGTATAAAGGCTGCTGACAGCAGCCACCATACACTCACCTGTATAAACCATCCTCAGACCTATCAGCCATGTGGCACATGCAGTAACTGTTATACAGACCTGTGACATGTGTTCACCTCCACCCAGGATATGGCACAGCCAAGGTATCATCACAGTGCCGTACCCCTTGTAGGATACAACAGCAGATCATCCTCCTCTGACACATGGACACCTAGAACACAAACGGATTACATTATGGAGACCACAATCACTCAGTGTTAATAACAGCTATAATGCATCATGGCTGGACAGCTACACTTCCTGACATGTAAGCATTAAACTTTACTGCTGACAACATGTTACACAGCATTACATTGGTACACCATAGTGCAGTCACTGTGTGCATCAGAACCATATTAGCCTGTCCCTGCATCGATGTTATGGATGACAGGGATGTGGCACAGGTATCATCATATGCACAGGATGTGTTGTTGGTTTGCCAGAGACCTAGGCTGAGCCATATGTTTGACACCATGTGTGTGAGTGAGGGGGTTTAATTATTCATATGGCCGTGGTGATGTGGTGTGTGTAGGTATGGGGTTGCCCTAGCTGTGTTTGTATTGTGTGTGAGTATGCATGCACACAGTTCTGCCATGTGGCTGCCCTATACAGGTGTTTGTTGGACAGCTGCAGACTATACCTGGCAGGGTGTGCAATGCACCACATCTGGCCATGGACACAAGAACTGAGCCTGCCAGGGGTTCCACGGGCATGTCCAGGTACAAGCCACAACATGGTACTCTCCCCAATGATGACATATGTCTGCTGGAACCAGGTCCCTCCTGGGACTGGCCAGGGCCATGTGTATGTGGCCTGATGTGGTGTGGTGTGGACAGCACCCCTCTTCAGTTCTGGGGCTGGTACTGCCACTACATGAGCTGCTTGGTGTTTTTAGATGTCAACGTCGACCTCTAGCTGTTGGTGCTGCTGGCCTATGTCCATGTGGCCACCGTACCAATCCCACCACATGCAAGAGCACAGACATTCCATAGTTGAGGAGTCCCGCCATCTCACCCAACCATCTACCCATGACCTCTGTAAAATAACGGAGGGCACCTGCAAGAGCATGGATGTTGTCAGTAACAGCTGATTGAGTAGCCCTCTGCAGCCTCAGAGGCTGTCTGGTGTACCGTTCCATATGTGCCTGTGCCTCCATGACAGCCTGAAACATGCATCTGGTGGTACCAGATGAGGCACTTCTGCCAGGGGCACGATGACCAGCAGCCCTCCAACAAGCACCTCTATACATCTGTCTATGTGGTACCCCGCCGGACATCCAGCTATGACTGCTGTGTCCAGACACATGTGCCATAGATACCAAATTGTCCTGCCCCATTTCACCAACCACCAGCTGTCCCTCTACTATGGCCACTGGTGATGGGGTATGTATAGGCATTGTGACTGTGTGCGGGGATGGGGTGGATAACAGCGGGATGTCACAGCTTTGGCCTCTGACAACTCCACCTGTGCCTCAACAGACCTATCATCATTTTCAGTGCGTGTATGAACACCAAAATCAGATTGCCTGTAGGTGAGATCCTGACTCACCTCGCCACCTGTGAGGGGAAAACAAGAAACGCACTTTAAGATCTGTACATCATTGCTTAGCAGTACACACATACACATATACACACACACACACACACACACACACACACACACACACACACACACACACACACACACACATACACCCTGACATTCCACCATACTACTTACCTGTTCCTGAGTTTACAGACTGTCCCTAGTTTATTCTCTTAAGTCCCCCATCCTGCATCAGTCTTGAATAATTACAGTCAATAATACCAATCATTAATGTATCACTCTTCTAATTGCCTAGAAAAGTGATCACAAAACATGACCTGTTACTCCATTACCTCTTTGACTTGATTGGAGCCGTTTCTTCAAATACTCCCTGATATCATCCAGTGTTCACCCTGGGTTTGTCCAGACATCTTGAGCATGGCCCCCATATGTTATATGGGCTACTACAGTCACTCAATAATGTCACGCACTGGAGTGTCATAAGTAAATATTGTTCAGTAGATGCAAGATCTGTTGCTCTATTATTTTTTTATGTGGACTACAGTAATATTTGGAAACACTCTCTGGTGTTGTCTAGTAATTTCCCAATGCATCTGTAGTGCTGCATACATGGACATTCTTTCACCTTTCTGTTGATTGCAATTAAAACAGCATATTTGGTGTCTAGTTTCCCTCCCAATGTATATTTCATGCTACAGACAATAATATACTATCAGCTGTCCTGAGATTACATGTCAGAAAAGCATTCCTGGTGTCTCATGTGTCTGTCCATTTCCGTGTACTGCACAATTTTAAAGGGAAGTTGAGAGGTATGAACAAAACCACAGTCACACATGTGCATACATGGACACACACACACACACACACACACACACACACACACACACACACACACACACACACACACACACACACACACACACATCCTACATACATCAACCCCCCTCCACTCCATCAGATTACACTTACAGACAAAATAACCCCCACCCCCCACACACTTACAGGTGAGGTTGCACAAACATATTACACACAGACCTCCCATTATCCATCTGTCAACATGCATGACATATGGCACTCAACAGCATGCAGTGCAGCTATAGTCAATCCCTGCTAGCAGCATTATACATCTCTGTGATGCATGGGTTGTGTTAGTAGGTGATGCCCCTTCCCCTGGAACACACTGCACCCATGTACACAGTATTGCTGTGCACCTGTTCGGCATCCTGGCATGTACTGTGCACCATACTTCATAGGTGTACACACCATTGCTGGCTGTGTATATGTGTGTCAGTTATGTTTGCTCTGCTGCTCACATCCCCTATGTGTTTGTCCGACACATACCTGGGATGATATGTGGACAGATGTCATTTGTGAATGCCTGATATCTGATTTACAGATCTCATCATCAGCGGTACATGTACGGCCAATAGAATACAATTACATTGACAACCTTCAAACCTTACCATGGCTATGGGGAGTGTACACATCCTAACTGATATGACGCCATCTTCCTTAATATGCAATGGGACCACATTACTGCATATGTTAACATTACACAAACCTGATATGTGACATATGACCTGTGCAATTAAATGCAGTGTCAAACAAATGTGTTAGTTGTGCAGATGCTGATTGAGATGCATACAATTTGTGGGTGCATATGTGTGCACACCCTTATCATGATGGTTTGTTGCACCTACTATGTGTACTACAGCAGTCACTCTTCCTGGCAGGGGTATACTAGTATGGGCCATCTGCATTTGCCAGTATTTGGTCAGTCTGTCCTACAAATGTTTCCCAACTCTGCATGATTGCAAGGTCAACTCATGTGCACATCCTTTGGAGGTCACACAGTGCTGTCACTATTGCTGTGGTGTCAGGGTTATGTCTGCCACAGTTCCTGACCTTGACTGTGTGCAGATACAGCCATTCATAGCCTCTTTTGGATCTCTGCTTCAATGCACTGTTGTGTCATGATGACCCCTCCCCACCCTCAGCCTTTTTGCAGATGTTGACAACTATGGCCTACACATGTGTCATTTTGCAGTGTCCCAAACACTGAACACCATGTGTACCAGCCTAGTCCCTGCTAATGAATGGCAAATATACAGGTATACACTGGCACTGGCAAGGTACAGATGGGGATGGTGGGCCTGAGGTGGTGAGGTGTTGGTTGTGCAGCACATGTATCTTAATTGATACTGTCTGTAGGTTTCCAACGTGGTCTTGGTACACCAGTACACATTGCAATGCATGCCTTTTGGGGACCTTTGCTGTTATGCATACACTACCTGTAGAGAGGACTGGCTGATGTTTCCTGTGGTACAACTGTCCCATCTGATTACCCTAACCCATGGTCCACACTTTTGCAGAGTCCAGGCAATTGCTGACATGGGTACTGCACAGCTAGTACTTTCTAGACATTCCTGCAACTCCCTCAGTGTTGTGGCATGTTACTAGGCAGCCTGCATGACCAGTTTTCAATATGTGATGTCATCTGTCTTGGATGGCCATCTGTTTATTTTCTACATTAATCCTGTCCCATACATCCTCGCCACATACATGACTGCACTGCTTGCCATGGTATATGCAATGGTGAGGTATGGCTACATGTCCAACTCCTGGGTGCTACCTGTTGGGTATGGGATCCATGCCATAAAATGTAAGATGTGTGCAAGCCATGGCTCCCTCTGTTGCAGGTAAGTGGGGACATTTGATGGCGAAACATCTTGGACAGTAGACCATTTATTGGTATGACATTGGGGATCTGTACTTGCTGGAAGGCCCATACTCATGAAGAATGCATGCTGTCAGTACCTCAAAAGCTGCTTCCACTATATGTTATCTGGAGTGTATGCACACATATGCTTCCAGTGTTTGTGAAGGTATGTATTCCCCATATTTGCTGCCCCAACATAGGATTCCATATTACACATTCATTGCACATGTTAGGACCACATTGCAGGTTGTATGGGTGGTGGACTGCAGTATTGTGATACGCCATAGTGTAGATCTGTAACAGCTGCCATTGTAATAGTGGTATATACACTGTGGTAGTACTGAATAAGGGTGATGTTTCAGACATGTCCCTACTGTAGGCCAATTGTCCCACCATTATGTTCATCTTGCAATGACAGGATGTTAGTTATATTGCAGAAGTCTTACATACCCTTCAGATACACCATCATAGTGACCACTGTGATGCAGTGCAGTTAACAGCAACAATACTTAAACATGTACAGCATGCATTATGGGTAAGTGTGTTAAATGTGTGCATGGAATATACCATGGCCATAACATGACCGGTGTATTGGCAAACCTGAACAAACACCATACTCACCAGCTACAGCCTGCTGCCCTGGAAATATACCAGAGGGACCTACATAATTGTGTCAGAGATGTGATGTCAGTAGCCACACCTGTGGCATTGGTACAGGGTGGGTGTAGCATTACAGTACATCGACAGTACAAACCCAAAACACTACAGATTATGCACATCTGTTTATTACTACAATGCAGAAACATACTATATATATTTCATCTCACATATGCATGATCTAACTCTACAGATGTGGATGGATAAGCAACAGTGGTCTACTGATGTGCCATGTGGCCTTACCTGCATGCTCCTCTGCCATTGTGTGGGTAGCACCCACCTCCACTATGCTGCCTGCCAGGTGTTGTGTTTGTGGGTGGGCAGGTGCCCCAAGACTGGCAAGGAGCTCCTCAATATGTGTCAGGGGAGGCTGGATGGCATGACCTCCCCTGTTCCAAGCTGGTCCCCCCTAACCGCAGCAGCACGCCGATGGGCATGGTAGGGTAGATCAGTGCATCGATGTCAGACCTGCTCATAACTGCAGTTATGTAGGCCGATATCATTTACCCTGTGGAAAAGATTGCTCCACAGGGTGGTCCTCGCCTGCAGATCAAACAAGGTGTTGTAGTGCTGCACCAGGTATGTGATGATGACATCATTCTCCTCCACTGTGTATATAGGCAAATTGCCTGAAAGACATAAAGAGAGGAAAAGGTCTGAGGACATCATACTGCAAGGTTATCATAGTTGTTAATACACATCTCTGTCTCCCTCCCACCATATCTGCAACAACAATCTCATCACACAACTCAATGGGTATGTCTACAGAAGACCTAATTTTGGGACATATATCGTATTGTACAACACTTTGTGCTATGTGTTTGTAGTCATGTTCCATACTGAAACACTATCATTGTTACAGACAATGTCACCTGTATGCCATTGCAAGGGTCACTATGGTTCTATATATGCATGTGTTCTGTTTGCTATCTGACTGCTGCACATCTGTTGTTTTTTGTTAATGGGGATATCTATGCATGCTGTTAGACATAATCCGGGAATGTGTGGACTATTACTACCCATATATGTTATATAAAACAGTGACACAATACCATGTTTGGGAAATAGTTGCCAGCAGAACCACCTCTCCCACCTCATCTGGCCATGTTTCCAGGCCACATCACATCTGGGACCCACCCTGGGACATCCTCATCTACTGGTCCTGCACTACCTTCAGGTGGAACCACCTCAGGGGATGGTGTTCACACCCCTCAGAAGAACTCACAGACAGGAACCTGTCACCCGAAGTCAGGTCCAGTGTCTGGTGCATAGGGAGCTCCACAGAGACTTGGGGATGTGCTACAGCACCTTGAGGCCCTCAGTACACACTCACAGGGTCTGCCTGCTCCTCTTGCTCAGCCCCCAGCCCAGGCACCTTCAGGGCCATGAAGATGTTGTGCCTGCCCATGGGTGGAGACCTTGGTCCCATTGTTTCCATATGGGGGCTCATGGGCTTCCACATCCCAGACAACACTCCCCATCCAGGGTGTTTACCCACCACATGTGTCATATACTGCCCCTGTATGCTGTCTTGT
Source organism: Protopterus annectens (assembly GCF_019279795.1). Lineage (NCBI taxonomy): Eukaryota > Metazoa > Chordata > Ceratodontiformes > Protopteridae > Protopterus > Protopterus annectens. The sequence goes on along the minus strand of NC_056725.1, from coordinate 1,929,330,920 downwards.
CTGTCTTCCAACCCAACTTACCTCCCCAAATATACTTACTATCCTTTCCCAAATTATCAATCCAACCTTGGCAAACAAGGACAATGTGTTCCCAACATCACACATCTCAACTGGTATGTCTACAGAAGACCTACCGTTGGGACATATATCGTATTGTACAATCATTTGTGCTATGTGTTTGTAGTAATGTTCCATACTGAAACACTATCATTGGTGGCCTGTTACAGGATGGATGGGTGTGTGTTTGCTTGTTTGTTTCTTTCTTTCTTTTTTTTCTTTCTCTTGCTCTGTCTCTTTCCACTAAATGGATTGAGCTGCTTTGAATAGATTGCAGCATGGATTTTGTAGGTGAGGCACATGATCAGGTGATGGCCTCTGCACCAATCAGTGTCTACCACTTGCTACCTTCATGCAGCCTGTAGTGTAGTACTTCCAATTACCACTGTCATGGCAGCCCATTACTATAAATTCCTAAATCATGTGGGTGGTCCCTTTACCTTTCCTGTATGGAGGACATCCTTCCTGTGTGTGACCAGCAGTGTTACAGACAGCAGGTAGCAATACCTCTTACAAGAGGACTTGCAGACACAGGCCAGCTACATATCTGTATAAGGTTCCAGACCTAAAGACAGCGTGAGTAGTGTTGTTATATGTATTGTATACCACTAGTGTTACAGGGTTTGAGTTTACATACTAGTTTAGCATGGAATGCAGTCTGTCTGCATAGCTCTCAACTGTGGGCCTATTCACATGATGGCCAGAGGATTGCCTGTTATGTTTTGTCTGTCCACCACACAGGTCTTGTCTCAGATATATCACTGGCATTCTGTCTGTTGAGTGCTATCAGTACACGGCTACATCCATTTGTGTTTCTGACTTCATATTCCTGACTAAAGGTATGCTGCAAACAATCCTGTAACACCAGCAACTTTCTCAGTGTATAACAACAGTATTGCAAATATGGCCCTGTGTTCTGGCATCTGGCCTCCACCTATATACCAGGCTTTGTCCATATGACATGCAGTAAGAGGTTATTAAGTAATGGCCTGTGATTATGTCATGCTGCCATTCCTGCAATCATTCCAGTGATGTTGTGGTTCTCACACATATGGTGGGGTAGGGTCCATATATATGTGGGCTACAGCTGGACGAAGTGTGTGTGCCCTTGTGCAGTTGAGAGGTCAGTGTATGTAACACTGTTATATGCCCCTGTAAGTCAGTCTATGGGGAGGGGTGTGCACCATATATAAGCTGGGCTGTTACAACATGTGAGGAATATCAGTGGTAAGACACCTTAAGATATATGGCTGTACATTTTCATGCATTTCACATTGGGAACATTGGTGGCCTAGTGCTTACTGTCATACAGACTGTTCTGTTTGTCAGTGTGATGGTGATGTTATAAGTTAAGCATTGTTATGTAACAGATACATCTTCATTGTGACAACTTAATTCTTTTCCCCCTAGGGGTTGAGTACAGAGTGTAATTGGAGGCTGCTGAACTACATCTGCATTACTTACTGTTGATTGATTTTTATCCACTGGCCCAGTCTTTCTTTTACTACTTGAAGGCCTTGGCCTGGACAGCAACATATACTATGCTTTCGGATTACTGTATAACATGATCTGCTTGAGAGTTGCAGTACTCAGTATGTATTTCAAACACATAACAGCTATATGACATGGCATATACAACTGTAATAGTACACAAATAAACATTTCTTATGTATGCAAACCTGTGTGTGCTGTCATATCATTTGACTTCTCTGTGGGTATATGTTTCATGCAATGATTGTCTTTTGTATGAGAGACTCATACACTGTCCATTTTAAAAGGTGGCAACTGTAGGAATACTGGCTGTTCAATATGTTGTGCACCCTCTAAATATGTATCTTCCTATACATATCTATACGTAGTAATATATGTATATGTGTGTGTTTGTGTATATACATATTTATCAATATATATATATATATATATATATATATATATATATATATATATATCTGTATATATATATGTGTGTGTGTGTATATGTATCATTGGAATGTTTATTGCTTCCACATTGTACATTCCCTATGGTAGCCAAACTGTACTGCATGATATATTATTGATACCATCCTGACATCGTACAGGTTGGATGGATTACTGGTTAACTTCTCGTGGCTATGTTGTGTAGGGTCCTGGGTATGGGACTTGCAAGTGTTGGTATTGTGTTGCAAGGCAGATCTGTTTGGCTGTGGGAAGGGGATTATATCAATAATTACAAGAGGTACTTAGATTGGGTCCCCTCACCCCATTGACGGTGCCTTTGGTCATATATGTATTTGTTGTGTTCTCTTATATATCTATAGATATATATCTATATACACACACACACACACACACACACACACACATATATATATATGTATATATCTGTTTACATATATATATATATATATTGCTCTCTCTCTCTCTCTATATATATATATATATATATATATAGATATATATATAGATATATATATATATATAGACATATATATGTATACATGGCTCTACTTCATAACACTGAAATTTCATAACGTTGAATTTCAAAACATTGAGACCAAAATATCTAAATCCCAAAATACTGAAAACCCAAAACACTGAAAACTCAGAACATTGAAAGCGTGCTTCATAACATTGAAAACTATAATGCATACGTAAATAACATCCTCTTCACCTATAACAACACCTAACTGACAAACACATTTTCTACTACATTTCTGCAAAGGGGCAAGCCTCCCTGCACCCCCCATGTGGGGGGGGGGGCATGCCCCCCACACCCACCGTAAATTAAATATACCAATTCCAAGATCACACCACAGTGGAAAAAACTTAACTTCCTAAGGCCTCACTTTACACTTCAGTGTTAAAAATGTAATTTTGCACACTGTACAAGCAAAGCACATGTGCACACACACACACACACACACACACACACACACACACACACACACACACACACACACACACATGCATAAACATACTAAAGAAATGTACTTTTTTTCCACTGTGGTGTAATATTGGAGTTGGTATATTTAATTTACAGGGGGTGTGTATGGGGGTTTGTCCCCCTGCAGAAACATAGTAGAAACTGTGTTTGTTAATTAGGTGTTGTTATAGGTGGAGGGGATCTTATTTACGTGTGCAATGTAGTTTTCAATGTTATGAAGCACTCTTTCAATGTTCTGACTTTTCAATGTTTTGGGTTTTCAGTATTTTGAATTTTCAATGTTTTGGTCTCAATGTTATGAAATTCAACGTTATGAAATTTCAATGTTTTGAAGTAGACCCGTAGACATATATATCTATAGATGTATGTACATATATATATATATATATATATATATATATATATATATATATATATATATATATGTATATATATGTATATATATATATATTATATATACATCTACATATATAAATACATTTCCTGTACAGTTGAATGACTATGCTGGATGATATGTTTGTGAAAACATCAGGGTTATGTATATCTGACATGGCTTAGTGGTAAATCACTTTGGCTATGGTGTGCAGGGTCTTGGATTCGAGACTTGCAAAGGCTGTTGATTTTGTTGCTGGGCAGAACAATGGCCGTTGGATACAGAGTGATTAAGGCACTTTTAAGCAGTTGTAAGCGGGTTGGCGCGGGTTTGCATGATGGCAAGCAATGCTAACTTCCAGTTAAATTATTTTACACTCAGCCTCTAAATTGCTTATCCTGTGTAGGCATTGCTTATCCCCATTCCAACAGGATTAAACCCGCTTACTGCTGCTTAAAAGTGTTTACTCCCGCTTGCCTCCATGCTAATTTCTTTAAAAGAAAAGCAAAAGGGTTGATAGGAAAGTGGTGAAAAAGGGACACAAAGAGGGAAAGACAGTAGGGAAAATAGCTAGGGATGTGCAGAACGGGTGTAGGGAAGGTCCATAGCTGCCTATTTCTTCTACAGCAACAGCTGTGCATATACACTGATTTGGAGGTAGATTTGGACACTCATACCCCTTAGAGAGGGGTGAGGACAACAGTAATATGTTGTGAAGCCAATTAGACCAGATTACATGTATGGACACGTGCGAAATGGACAGCTATGTATAGGGTGAGATTTTTTTTTTGGGAGTAGATTGACTTTTTTTTTTTTTAGGTGAGAGTGGGATGTTGGGGAGGGATAGTAGGCATATTTGGGGAGGTAGGTTGGGTAAGATGACAGATAAAAGAGACACATATCTATCCCAGCAGAGTGCTGCCCCCCTGACATATTGGATGCTCAGGTAAGAGACACTCTCTCCAAAGCAAAAAACACAGCATCAATGGGACCAGACAGTGTCCCGGGCTGTGTCCTACATGAACTCCAAGAAGAGCTAAACCCAAAAATAAAACTACTGTTCAATCTCAGCCTTACTACAGGATATGTACCCAAAGAGTGGCGTACAGCAACAGTGGTCCCTCTCCACAAAGGTGGTGCCTCAACGGATCCTGGAAACTATCACCCCATAAGCCTGACTAGCTTGGTCTGCAAAGCTATGGAAAGGATCATCATGAACCTCATAAATAAAGATATTGGGGACCTACAGACACTGGATCCTACCCAGTTCGGCTTTGTTAAGGGAAGATCCTGTCTCTTAAACCTGGTCGATTTCTTTGAAACAGTCACCAAGGCCATTGACAAGGGGAAGGTGGTCCACACAGCCTACCTGGACCTCGCAAAAGCCTTCAAAAAAATACCCCACTCGGGCATTATAGATAAGCTCACCAGCTTAAATATAAACCCCTATGTCACTAGATGGGTTGCAAACTGGCTCAAGGACAGAACCCACATGGTTAGAATTGCTGCAGCCATGTCAGACTCCAAACCAGTTACAAGTGGCGGCCCACAAGGCTCAGTACTGGGACCTCTCTTGTTCGGTATATATTTCTGGAGGTACAGGCCAACACGGAAGGACTGTGGCTGACCAAGTTCACAGATGACTGCAAACTGGGTGCCATAATCAACTCTCCAGCTGACACAAGCATCCTCCAAAAGGGCCTCACAGAAACAGACAACTGGTGCCAGAGCCATGGCCTCAAGCTAAATGCCAAAAGTGTATAGTCATCCCCTTTGGCAAAAACAAAGTGCTACAAATTACCACATAGGTGGTAATCCATTAAGTACAGAAGTAATTAGGGACCTGGGGACCCAAGTTGATAGCAATCTCTCATTTGACAACCATGTGGCCAAAGTGGTTAGAAAAGCATTTTATATAGCCCACCTAATCATGAAGGGATTCACATCTAGATCAGGGGAGGTCATCGTGCCTCTTTACTCATCCCTCATCAGGCCCATAATTGAGTACAATGCCCCTTTTGGGATGTACCTTACCAGACACCTGCAGCAACTGGAAAGACCCCAAAAGTACCTCACCAAGAGGATCAAAGGGCTAAAACAGATGCCATATGCTGCCCAGTTAAAGAAACTCTAGCTCTACTCAGTGGCATACCGCCTGCTCAGAGGCGATCTGTGCCTGATGTATAAAGCCATGTCCAACCCAGAATTAATGGATGTGCTGCACCTCAGAAAATCCAAATCCCATCGAGCTACGTGCTCAAGAGACTGAACCTCAGCACTGAAATAAATAGGACATGCTGGAGGGACAGAGTCATAACCCAGAGGCTCCCTTCACTCTGGAATAAAATCCCAGTCCAGGTTAGGCATAGTCCCTCATTGACTCTCTTCAAGAGGAATCTTGATGAGTGGATGGGAGATAGTAGGTTTACCCCGGCTATCACTTCTGTGTCACTGTTAGACAGAGGCACAGTATAGTAACCTCGAAAAAGGGCATAGTAAAATTAATTTAAAATGGGTGGCGAAAGCCAAACACCCTCTGGCTAGGCTTATAAATGCCCTAGGGGAGATAGCCTAGTATGAAACTATGAACCTAAACCTATGAACAACAGTATACAGGGTGGTATATGACACATGTGGTGGGTAAACACCTTGGATGGGGTGGGGTGTTTGGAAGTCAGAAGCCCATGATCCCCCAAATGGAAACAGTGGGACTGAGGTCCCCACCCATGGGCAGTCACCACTGCACCTTCACAGCCCCAAAGGTGGCTATGCTGGGGGCTGGATAGGAGGGGCAGGCTGACCCTCTAGATGTGCCACACTGCTCTCAAGCTGGCATAGCAGTTCTCTGAACTCTGTGCAGAGCTCACTACGTACCACACCCCAGACCTGACGATGGGTGACAGTATCCTGTCCGGGCCCACTCCCGGGGGGGGAGAGCCCCATCCCCTGAGGTGGTTCCACCCAAAGGTGGTGCAGGGCCAGTGGAAAAGAAGGTCTCGTGGTGGGCCCCAGATGTGCTGGTGCCCGGTGCCATGGCCAAATGAGGTGGGAGAGGTGGGTCCACTGGGACCGGCCTTCCCAAACGTGCTATGGTGTTTCAAGTTTAAAACATATGTGGGTTAGTAATAGTCAACACATTCCAGGATTAGGTATAACAGCATGCATAGATATTCCCATTAACCCAAAACACCAGATATGGAACAGTTGCATAGCAAATGGAACACATGCATATATGGAACCACAGTGGCCATTACAACAGTATGCAGGTACATTGATGGCAGCATGGCACCAATGTGGGAGTATTTCAACATGGCACATGCATGGAAACAAATTTCAATATTTATAAAACAATAGGACATATGTCCCAACAGTAGATTTAATTGTACACATACCCACTGAGTTGTGTATTTAGATTATTGTTGCAGATATGGTGGAGGGGGGGGAGAAATATGTCAATTAACAACTTGCATATCCCTGTAGTTCTCATTACTTTCTTAGTCAGTGCTGTAATCTGTACCTTACAGGTATTATCACACTACCCTATGGCCTTAGTTTGGACAGTGGTATGGTTGTAGACAACTATATATGTGAACTGTATTTTACCTGCAGTATACACCTCTTACCTGGTATACCTGTGGAGGTATTGTTTGTTAACACTACCTGACTGTTTCTACGCATGTTCCCAGATTCCAGGTTGATGTTATGCACATACCTCTCCATCTCTTATTGCACACACTCTGAGCAAGTCATGACAACATGCATGTGAAACTGGGGCATATTTTGACTATTGCCCTCATAAACCTTTGGTGAGTTGCTACAATGACAGGTTTGTTTTCATATACATTTTATGAATGTTTGCAGGTCTGACAGTCAGTTATATGTCACTAAATGCTGCCTAAATTTCAGAGATCATCACACTGATATGCCAGGGTAACAGGCAGTGGATATGGGCCAATTATCTGGACATTCTGGACAAATATGTACAGTTGAGGGGTATGATTTTGCATACAGCTTACTACCACTCCCAGGATTCGAACAATGGTGGTGTCTGCTAAAAATTAAACAGTGTGCATCACAGTTGAGTGTGCTATATAGATATTGCTGTGTATCTTTTCTCTGATTTCTGTCTATAAATCTCCCATGGTTTTACAATCTGACCTTGTAATTACAATACTCTTATACAGGGTTTCCTAGACAGTTTTATTATGTAGCACTGTGTGGATGACAGTGATGAGTAATACCGTATTATTCAGAAAAAACTGTGACACTAACAATGCCAACTAATACCAGACTAAACAGTACCAGTCCAGGATTTCAATCTTTTATTTCTAGGCACAGTTTTCATATCTGACAGACCTGTGGGGGAATGTTTGTTAACACTACCTAAATGTTGCCACACATATTAGCAGATTCCACATTATTATTATGCACATACATCTCACTCTGTTACTGCACACACTCTGGTCATAGCTTCACAACATGGGGGTGGAGATGGGACATACTTTGCTTATTACTCTCATAACATTTTAGTGAGTTGCTAGAGTAACAGATTTGTTCTTATAGATATATTTCTGACAGTTATGATGTCTGACAATCAGTCGTATGTCATTATTTGCTGGCTAACTTCTGGGATCATCCCACTGAATTGCCAGGGGGACAGGTAGGAGAATTACACCAGTTATCTGGACTTTCTGACAATATCTGTACAGTTGTGGGGTATGATTCTGCATACAGCTTACTACCACTCCCAGGATTCGAACCATGGCTGTATGTGCTAAAAATACAACACTTCACATCTCAGTTGAGTGTGCTATTTGGATTATGTTGTCTAGCTTTCCACTGTTTTCTGTCTAAGTCTCTCTCAGTTGCACAATATGACCTTGTGATTACAACAGTTGTATACAGACATTCCTACACATTTTATTTATGTAGCACAGTGTGGGTAACAGTGCTTAATATGACAGTACTATTAAGAGAATGCAACACTACATTACCATATGACACCAGAGTAAACACAAGCAGTCCAGGAGTTAGACATTTATTGCCAGGCTGTTACCCTTTTATTTACATACGACCTATATGAGACTCTTCCTGCTATGTTGTCTGGTTTATTCAGTACATGCCATACACAATACAGGTTCTATACTGGAAATTAACTTTCTACTACTTTGTGATTTATTTATTATGACAGTACATGCAAGATTATTACTAACCTGCCTCCCGATGCAACCTCTGCAGCCTACAGGCATGGACTTCCTGCTTCACAGCCTGCTTTCCTGCCACTGTCAAAGACATAAGAGGAATAATTAGCCATAACTATCCATAACATACATGAGCTGGCAATTATTAAACAGGTAGTAGGATGAGTACTTACACATGGCTGGGACATCACCCAACTGCCTAGCTTATTGGATCCACTGATCCAAGAGCTCCCTCTTCCTCTGTTTCAGGTTGGCATAGTGATGCCTGACCTGCTCACCAGTTCGAGGGCTGCCAGTGGCACTGGTGAGGTCATGGGTGAGACAGTCCCAGGCTTCCGCTTTATATTGGGAACCCTGGTATCAGCCCTGCAGCAGTCTCTGGTCATGGTCTTTTCTTGTCATGACTTTGGACTCCTGGATGCCCCAGCGCTGCACTCAAAAATGCAATCCTTCTCTGACACTGGCCATAGTGCCTACAGGAGGAAGCTGCAACCAGTTATGAGATGTATTCCCACCTGTGGGGTTTAAATAGGGCCGATTTCCTGCACTTTGCCATGATTGGACGGTTTTGAAAATGCTAAGCTATGGGCAAACCTGCTTACCTAATGTTGGCATTACTTAAAGGTGTATACCAAGGAACAAATCGATTTAGCTGGGCTACATATTGCTTACACCTAGTAAGCAGAGATGTGCAATGCTTAGCATTGCTTATTTTTAAATTTGCACACTATTTGTTGTTTGGCATTGATTTATCATTCATTACATGGTATATATTTGTTTGGTATCTGTGATTCATGTGTACATCTACTGTATGGGGTACTTGTGTTTATTGGAGGATTTCACCACTTTATTACAATAACACCTCCCATCTGGACTTAATGCAGTACTCCAGCTCACATATATATGTTATGTAATAGGTTATATAACATAAAACTGTTTATAGATTCCTTTCACATGTAAATTGTGATTTTGCTATAATGAGGATCTGTTTGGGCATACCTCAATTGTTGTGGACAGCTGTGATGGCTTAGTGGTTAACTGTTGTGACTATAGTGTACAGGGTCCTGGGATCAAGACCTGCAAGGCCTGTTTATTTTGTTGCTGGGCAGAACAGGGGCTGTTGGATACAGAGTGATTAAGGCACTTTTAAGCAGTTGTGCGCAGGTTTGCGTAATGGTAAGCAATGCTAACATCCGGTTAGTCTTACAGAGAGTTAGCTTAAAAATTGCTTAACCTGTGTGTGCATTTCTTACTCCCATGCAAACAGGCTTAAACCAGCTTACTACTGCTTAAAAGTTCCTACTTGCACTTACCCCCGCACTAATTTAGAAAGAAATTAAACATGGGTCTTGGGGAAGTGGTAGATTTGGACACTCTATGGATTTGTCATTCATTACACATTATACCTTCATTTAGTATCCCTGATTCGTGTGTACATATACTGTATGGGGGACTTGTCTTTATCTGCGGATTTTATCACATTATTACAATGACACTTCACATCTGCATGTAATGCAGTACTCCAGTTCAGAAATATATGTTATTTAGTAGGTTATACATCAAAAAAATGTTCATAAAGTGATTTCACATGGAAAATGGAATTTACTGCTCACAAAGCGATCACTCTGACCACTACACTATTGCAGTACTGCTTCAGTTGAATGCATCTTGCTATTTATCTTCTTGTGCTATTTAAGTTACAGTATGTATAGCTAAGCAACGGCAAACCCCGCACCTACGATTAAATTTAATCTGTTTGATAAAAAAAATGCTCTACTGTTATTTTCTCTAGGGATGGACAGGTTTCACTTATTGCTATGGATTTCTGCATGAATCTGCACATTTGGCAGACATCCTAGCAACCCCCCCATAGCTCTCAACCTCTTCAGGCAAACTATCTGGACAAAGCTTGACAAAATGAGGTACAACTACAGACATATTTTAATTATTGCTCTTATAAACTTGGGAAAGTTGTTAGAGTAACAGGATTTGTTGTAATATATGTTTTCTGATGGATTTTGGTGTCTGAGACTCAAATGTATGCCATTATTTAACAGCTTTAATCCTGACATCATCCTGTGATTTCCCAGTACAAATGGAGTACAGGCCAACTGTATGGGCAGCAAATCTGGACATTCTGCAAATATTTGTAGAGTTGGGAGGTATGCAACTTCCTATGAGCATTCTCGCTAATTGCAATTGCAGATCAGCACTTCCTGAGTGCAGGGGCATGTGTATTGTGAGAGCTCTGCTCTCAGACACACCCCCTACACTCGTCCACACTCCATATCACTGGACTAGACTTGACAGCAATTACATTTCACAGGATCATGTCCATTTAGTTGAGAACTTTGATACACATCAAATAATTTCAGATCATGCGCCAGTAATTACTAAGATAAAAATGCAAGATAATGAAGTAAATATGAGACAGTGGCTTTTCCCCACCTACCTGTTAAAAAAGAGAGGAATTTAAGGAATGGATAGTAGAAAATATCTAGAAGTTATTAGGAACGAAGGAAAGTACTTCAGAAGATATAGCTACTGAGTGGGATAAAATGAAAGTGGAAATTAAACATAGGGTAGAAATAAAAGAAAAGAGATCTGGTTAAGAAGTAATAAGAATAACTTAGTGGGTCTGACAAAGGTTGAAGTATTACAAAATAAGCAGAATCTCAAGGAATATGAGGAGGTTCAATTGCAGAGTGCTACAGAGAAAATAAGATAGTACCTGGATAATAGGCATGAATTTAGAAAGATTGCTGTTAATAATTTTTTTTGATAAAAACTCCAGAGCACAAAAACCTTTGGCATGACTTAAGCAAAAATAGTTAAATGTTTGTTTCAAACTTAAGGAGCCTATACAAGAAAAACAAGCAGAGATCCTGTAGACATATTAGAGATATTTTGGAAATTTTACAAACATTTGTATAAAGCAGATAAATGGGGAAATCAAGAAAAAGCGCAAATGGAAATATTTATAGAAGACTTAAAAATATGCCAAGGTTAGAGGCAGATGAGACTCAACAAGTAACAGTTAAGATAGGAAGACATGAGATAAGAATGGTGATGTATAACCAATCCACAGGAAGGCCTCCAGGAACAGATAGTATTCAGGTGGAAGTTTGGAAGTTAGGAGGGAAGAAGGTGATAAAAATGTGGAAAGATTTGTTTAACAATACCCTAAAAGGAGTGGAGGCACCAACACCCTGGAAAAAAGCTATGGTGGCTGTAATACCTAAAGACAGTAAAGACCCATATGATCCACTTTGATCTAGACCCATTTCAATTCTAAACCATGATTATAAAGTGCTCATGTCTATAATGGCTAAAAGAATGGCAAAGGTGATGCCAAAATTGATAGATTTGCACCAGTGTGGCTTTGCGGAAGGGAGGCAAACATTTGATCACATTAATAGAACAATGATGATCCAGAGGGAAGCAGAATGTAGGAAAATACCACTGTTATTTCTGGGTCTTAATGCAGAAAAAGCATTCATTACAATAAGCTGAGATTTTATAAGCAGAGCAATGGAAGAATTTGCATTTCCTAATACGATATGTTTAATTAGAAGGATATATGAGGGATCAGTCATAAATTAAAGTAGGAGGGTTCCTCTCTGACAAGTTGTGTCTGAACAGTGGAACCAGGCAGGGGTGTCTTTTTACCACTTTTTTACTTGCTTTATATTTAGCACCACTGGCAAAGAAAATAAGGGACTCAGAAATTCAAGGACATAATCGGTTTGGTGTTTAAGAAAAGTTGGCTTTATTTGCAGATGGTGTTGTTTGTACTTCATGGAAACAGAAAAGGACATCTGGGTGTTGTGGAATATTTGAGACAGTTCCGGATTTTTTGGGGATATAAAATTAATGAACATGAAACAAAAACTGAAAAACTAGAAGCTCTTGCCTATGGATACATATAGCAATACACAGGCAGTAAAATGTTTTTAGTCTCTTTAGATTTATACACAAGTCAGGCATATTTTTTATCAACCAGAGGAAAAGTTCAGGACAGCAATTAATAAAGAGTTGAAGGATTTGATTTGGGAGGGGAAGAGGGAAAGAGTCAAGTGGGACAAGTTGATCCTCCCCACAGAACAAAGAGGTTTAGGATTACCTGATTTGAAGGGATATTTTAGATCTACACAGTTAAGGCTCTTACACATAACACAACCATTCAAAGTGGAAAGAGATTATGATGAAGCAGGGAGTCTTTACGGGAATAAGGAAAGAATAGGATTTTCAATGCAGATCCTTAAGCAGAATAACAAAGTCATATAGAATACTATATTCATAAAGTAGTAGAAAGTATACTAAGAAGTAAGCCAACTCAGGAATGGAGAATGGAGATTTTGCCAGTAGGGATGACTGCAATTAGGAGTACAGAGAATAGAAAAGAGGGGGTCAAAATTTACTGGAGGAAGCAGGCAAAGGAACCAATGTACTGGGAACAAATAATTAGAGAAGGAAAGGTAACAGACTGAGAAGAGGCCAAGAAGACATTTGGATTGCATGCTAGTGATTGTCTTCCTTATTGGGGCTTGATATCAGAGTACAGACAATAGAAAGGGATAGGGGAATCCTAAATGAAAGACATGTGCTGGTTGAGTTTTAATTGAATCTAGGACAGAAGCTACTGTTAAAAAAAGGATAATTAGTAGGGCATATAAAACATTTGCATGATAACTATAGGAATCAATCAGAACAGCTCTGAAAAGAAGGATCAGATATACAATACACAGAGAAACAATGGGAGGGCATATGTATGGCCCCCAAATGTGCAACAAAGTCTAGGAGATTTAGGATTTTTGCTTGGAAGTGTTTGCATAGATACTTTTATACCCCAAGCAGACTCCAAAGAATTTTTCCTCAGATAGATGACAAATGTTGGAGGTGTGATGGGGAAGAAAGAGGTAACTGGGAATATATGTTTTGAGGGTGTAATGAATTGGCAGACTTTAAAAATTCCCTACAGGGTACTTTGTCAGGAATACTGAGTGTAACCAAGGAAATTATTTTTGAGCTGAGATACAGGGTCTGAATTGCCTACACACAGTAAGTCTTGTTAAGTTTAATTCTGGTGCCTGCAAAAAAAAGCAATTACTAGAAAATGGAAATCAAAATCTAAACCAACTATACTTGAAGTAGTGAATACTTAACAGAAATAAAAGAACAGGAACTGGGATCTTTAAAAAAGGTAGGAGTAAAGTGCATAAAAATGTTGAAATGGTGGGAACAATACATGCAGAAAAAATGTTTTGGAGGAGGAATGAGGTTTAAGAGAAATCAGGAACTGAATAACATAAAATATTCTTTATATTATACATTACATATATTGTTATATATCCTATAATGTTTGTAAATGTGAACTTGTTAATATGGTTTGATTATATTTTTTATAAATACAAATTTGCCTGTGTCACAAATGCTAATTCAATAAAGGTAATTAAAAAAAAAAGATGTTGCTTCCCATAGCTAAGGTACTGGATTTCATCCAACTACACAGTGCCCCCTAACTAGGGCATTACACACACACACACACACACACACACACACACACACACACACACACACACACACACACACACACACACACACTGCTTATTTTCAGTAACCTGGGATTGGTTGCAAAAAAATAAATCTCATGTAGAGCAGATTATTTGATCAACTTTCAAAGTAAAAACAAACTTTTTAAATTAAAACATGGATTTTTAACTGAATTTTGCATGGCAATGCCCCCACTCCAGCCACCACAGTCCCTAGGCAGCTACCTAGGTCAACCAGTGCTGGACCTAGTTCTGGTTCAAACTGCACTACATCAGCTACAATTCAGACAGAATTGTAAGTTAAGCTGTTCTTACAATGGAAGGTGCTGAGTGTGCTGCTCTCTGCACAGCTAGTCTAGTGCCCCAGCAAGTACCAAGCACAATCAGTATGCATCCCTCCTCCTGAGCAAACAGCTTTAGATTTATAATATGGCAAGCAATAGAACTTTCAGTGTACAGCAAGTCCTCCTAGGTTAGGGTATGATTGTGATGTACAGATATATGTTATTTCCATTTTAAAAGCTTTGTCAGATCAAAGACTGGAAATCACATCAGAACGTCTATTGCATTTATTATGAGGTGTGATGCGATACAATTGATCTCAGTGATAAAACATGGCTAAGATCTTTATTCACAGAGTGATTTGGAAATGAGATGAAAAGCTGGTGAAATTAGTATTTAAGGTCCTATGCTGGAAATACAATTTTCTGTAATAGCTTAACTCTATCTAATATTCAAATTCCAATCTTTATGACAGCTACTGATACGTCTATAGAGGGTAACTATACCCCTTGAATGAACTGAAGCCATTCACACACACCTTATTTGATTGTGCCCGTTAAGATTGGAACTATTTTTATGACTGGAAAAAAAACAGCCTGCATTTAAATTTAAAGGGTGGGGCAGAGTACTCTAATGCCTGCCCAAAGAGGAGAAATGGAGACGGTGCTCACTGACAGGGGAAGAGGGGTAACAAGAGATGCCCGTGACTACAGGGAAGCATAAAGAATTGATAGGGCTTTGCTAGCCATTTGCAGGCCATTAGACCAGGGAAGATGCAGTGATCAGCACTTGTTTGAGAGGGATCAGTAACTACTTTTAGGATAAGGAAGAGCAAAGGGCACCACCTGCCACAAAACGGGAAAGGTAAATGAGATGTCTTTGCTGCTAAATATTTCTGGTGTAAATGCAGCAGTCATGTAATTGAAGCACTGACAGGCTGTGAAAGATTCTGACTTACACTTGCAGAGTGTTTGTGCTTCACTATCTTGTGACTGCTTTCCAGACCATTTGTCACCAGCAGTCAGATCAATGAGTCGCACATTTCTACGTACATCAGACAGGACACTCCAGATATCTTTAGCTTAACAGCAGTAGGGACATGTGTGTGGGCTGAGGCAGTGTGTTATTTAAACAGGGATTCTCCATGTAATCTCTTAAATCTAATGCAAAGGTATATACTGTCTATACTCACTTGGATTGGGACATTTTAATTAGTCATTCAAAACATTATAGCGACAGAAAGCAGAAGAGTCTTATATCTGCCTAAAATAAGACCTTTAACAAATATTTGTAATTTGCTTAGAGATAACATTGCTCATTTATATCAGTTTATCTTGGAGCAGAATTCACAAAGTTACTATGCAATGTATAGGACTAGTGTACATAAGAATTCCCTAACAACAAAACTATGAAGTTCACAAACACTCAATAGATAAGGACTGGGCAGAATAGTGTAGCTAGATATTGCTACAAGACACAATACAGAATAGCTATGCAAATGAATGCACCCAGAAGAAGAGAGCACTGGACATGATTTGCAATATGAGAGACATGCTCACAAAGGTATGGAGCCTGAAACATGCAACAGTGTACTCAGAGACATGTACAAGCACATGTAAAATCATCATAAGGTTACCACAGCATGGTGATAAAGTGATTGTACATGCCAAGCATTTGTGTAACATCTTACATAGTGCACATTTCACAACAGTGTAAAAGTGCCCTCATGTTATGACTAGCATTGTTATTTGAGAACACATCACACACAAACACAGACACATATACTAGCATGCCAAAGAACATAACTATTTTCTTCCTCCAGTGGTAGAAAGGGAACTTACACTGATCATAGCTCTCTCATCCAAACTCAGATGCAAGTGAATATAGGTATACATACATGTGGAACGAGGCACAAACAGACTAAACACATAGACCTACATACTCTAAGGCTCTTAGAAGTAACCTATCTAAGCCACAGAGGCCTCATAAATGTAACTCAAGAGGCAACTACCCCCAGTAGTGACACAAACACACATCACAAGAAGTACCTCCCATGAAACATAGATCTATAAGTCACACAGACTAATTCCAAATGCCCATAAGGCAAACTATCACACATACGAATATCCCTGTCATAGGTGACTCCATAGTGAAACACACCAATGCACCACTCGTCAGGTTGTGCAAAGACAGTGTCATGGTCAGTTGTATATCAAACACCAGGATTCCTCACGTCACAAGCACTCAAATCCCTGTACTACAAGTATACATATGACACAGTCATTGTACATGTAGATGTAAATGACTTGATATTTATTTCCCCAGGCTATATGAAGAGAGTCATGACGAAGCTCTTGGAATATGTGTCTCAGCCAGATATGAACCTAGCCTTCAGCAGGATTCTGCCATCACCAAGCATGATGCCACAATACGATCAAAAGATAATTGATTTCAACATATATCCACCTGACAAGAGATGGTAGATGGCCCAAACTGCTTTTCCAGGGATGCCCTGTACCTTACCACCCCCCAAGGCCTCCAAATATTAACTAAAATTGTGTCCACCCCCATATTACCTTTTTAACCAAAGTCAGTCTACAATAACTTCCAACATAACTAAATATAATCAGGACAACATTAAGGTATTGTTATTCAATGCTAAGAACCTTTACAAAAAACTCCATACCCCACAAGCACTACTTATCCTGGAAATTGTAGATATGTATATCATCACAGAGACATGGTTCAAGACTAGTGAAAACACTCCAGTGGTGGAGGGCTTCAGTGCCTATTGCTCACACAGGTCAACCACATTAGTAGGTACTAAAACTGGAGATGTCTCCATATTCTTAAAAAAAAATCTCCCCTCCAGTCTCATTAGACAGCACAATGACTCAGAACTCCACCACAGCCAATTTACTATACACAAAACCCTTTATCATATCATAACAATTTTCAGGATCCCCTCTATGTCTCCCTTGACCCAGACATCATATCTAACCTGTACAGAGTGCCTTTGTATAAATCCAAACACCATTCTTCTAGGAGGCTTCAACTATCCCAACATCAACTGGGGGGCTTATACATCCCCTAACATGTATGCACACAGATTTCTGGCTTTCATTAATACAAACTCTTTTGCCCAGTTAGACCACACCTTCACCAGCCTGGACTTGGTCCTTCCCAATATGAGACAGCTCCATTTAGTATATATTGTAACCTCTTCTCTGGTAAAGCTGGACCACAAGTCAGTCACATTCACTTTAATACTGAAACCAGAACCATCTTCCAGCACCTCAGTATTCATATATTATGCAATTCTAATCTGCTAAAACTGAGTGATGACCTGACAAAGACCCTTCCACCTTGATGATCCCATTGCTTACATGGAATCCCTTATTGCCAAGTTCTATGCACATGTAAATAGTTGCAAAAATGCTTCTGTTCCTCTCAGAAACAAATACAATGCAAAATTTAAAAATAACACCTCTGTGGTACAAACATAATATAAACAGGCTCTATAAAAAAACAAAAAAAAAACTCTTTGCACAGAAAAATAAATCTAACTCTCAAGAAGCGAAACATGCTCTTACTAATCTAAACAAGGAACTCTGAATCCTGATCAAATCAACCAAAACCAGATATGAGTACAAATAGCCACCTATGTGAAAGATAACCACAAAATACATTAGAACTCTCCAAAACAGTGCACAGCTAATAGTAAATGATATCACATACTTAGACCTAGAGGGCATAGCCAGTCTAATAGACAAATTCAGCTCCAAATTAACCCCCTCTTCCCTCCAATATTCTCAAATCAAAGACCCACATATACCCCCTCAAATCTATGAAGAACAAGTTTTCAAGGCACTATCTAAGGCCATGAACACTATGTCTATGGGGTGGAATGACATACCAGACTGCCTACAGGATGGCCTGAAACATGAATTGTCAGACTCCCTACACAGGCTATTCAAAATTAGCTTCAAAACAAGCTTTCTGCCAGATGAGTGGAGGACAGCAACAATCATCTCTTGCACAAAGGTAGGGTTACAACAGACCCATACGCCTGTGTAGTCTTGTCTGTAAGGCTATGGAAAAGATAGTTATGGAACTAATAAAGAGGGATATAGGTGACCTACAAACTCTCCACCCAACCCAGTTTGGATTCATCAAGAGCAGATTCTGCCTATTTAACTTGGCTGACTTCTTCAAAAACGTCAGTGAGGTAATGGACAAGGCAAACTCCATGCACATTGCCTGTCTGTACCTTACAACATAGCTAAACACCATCCCCCCACTCGGGCATCATAGATAAAATCTCCCAGCTAAATGTTAACCCCCATGTAACTCACTGGTTAGCAAACTGTCTCACAAATAGAATGCAGGAAGTAAGGGTGGGTGCCTCTACCTCCTCCAAAAGACTTGTCAATAGTAGAGTGCCCCAGGATTCAGATCTTGGGCCACTTCTCTTTGCCATTTATTTCTAGGAGTTCAAAATTAATGTTAAGGGATCATGGCAGACCAGTTCTGTAAATGATTAAAAGTCGGTATAATCATAAATTTCCCAGAAAACACCATGATCCTACAAAGGGGTCTGTCCCAAACAAATAGTTGGTGCCAAAACCATGGACTAAATTTGAATCTAAATGCCAATAAATGTATAATTATATCCTTCAGCAAGCATGACTTCCTTTGTAAACATCACATTGGAAAAACAACCTCTTGAAAAACTGATCTCGTAGTTACAGAACTGGGAACCTATGCTGACAATGAACTGTCTTTTGATCACCATGTATCCAATATTGTAAGGATGTAGAGTATCCAGGTACAGGAATGTAATTTCTTCTCTGTACTTGGCACTCATTAGGGCAACCATTATGTATTATGCCCATTTCAGTATGTACCTGTCCAAAACTTGTCACAGCTGGAATGACCATAATGTTTCCTCACAAAAACGAAATCAAGAATAACTATGTAGTCCACCTCAAAGCCTTGTCTTTCTTCTTGGTATGGAACTTCAGCAGACCCTGTTCTGTCAGAACTATTACACATTTGGAAGTTCATTGGTATCAGAACAGTCCTCTTGTTCAAGGGACTGCAATCTCATTTGCAAGATTAACAGAACATGATGGAAGGACAGGTATGTATCACAGACAATACTATGTTGATGGACCAGAGCACAGTACTTCTTTTACTCTATTAAAATGTAACTCAGATGAATGGATGGGTAACCACAAATTTACCCTTGGTTTAGCCCCAATATTCCTCATAGATATGGGAAACATGTCAGCACCCAACATATACTTGTGCAGCCCTTCTTAGGAGATTCATATTGTAAAATATAAGGGCTAATAATTACCACAGAAATGCAGGGCTGGGCTCCTTAGCATCACAGATTAGTAGCATAGTAAGTACCTATGAACTAACTTCCTTGAATCATAATCCATCGGCATGCTCACCAGCAATACTGTGACTGTCATTTGGCTCTGTTTCTGTTTGTGATACAGGCCAACTATTTATGGGCACAGTCTTAGCAACACTGGTACGAAGAATGCATAGCAGGAACAGACTGTGCTCTATTAATGTCTGTCATAACTATACAATGTGCTCACTGTGAAACTGAAATGCAGTACATACAACATACTGTTCTGCACATCAGCAGTTCACATGTGAACATCAGAGTTCAAGGTCAATCACATTCATATGTGTGTGTGTGTGTGTGTATATATATATATATATATATATATATATATATATATATATATATATATATATATGTGTGTGTGTGTGTGTGAGAGTGCATTGGTGTGGATGTGTGCGTGTTTGGGTGTGTGTGCATGCATGTGTGATTTTGCATGGGTGACTTGTATATAACAATCCCCGTGTCTATTTCCAACATCAAATCCCTGCTACTATATGCAAACACACATACCCCCCCCCTTTACATTTACATAGCACATATCACAACTGTTTTGATACAAATTGTGAGCTCAGGCATAAACATAAAAAATATGCATATATTATGCAGGATACACAGTCTGCCAATCCACTGTTGGGTATACAGTTTCTGTCTGTATGTGTCTGTAGGAATTAGTCTATTTAGTATGTTAGCTGCACTATACACTTCCTGAAGGTGCCCAGATGCTGCAGACTGATGTTTTTTATTTGTTAACCAGGTTTCCGGGATAGTCTATGAGCTCTTTTCAGCCATGACCATCCAGGACACAACAGCAAAGGTAAATAGAATATATTCCATATAATTTACCATAGCTATTCAGCCAGCATGTCATTTGGAGGAAACTGAAGCACACAGAGCAAGTCCACAAAGACATGGCTAAATAGATACAAATGCCATACAATGATCAAAAGGCAGGAATGAACCTCAGACCCTGGAAATGTAAACCAGAGATTTTATCACCAAACACCATAGTGTTCATGAACTGAGCTGAAGTATCATTTACCATACATAATCTATAATAGATCTTGCATGTATGGCGAACCATTTGAATTCCCTCTGACTGACTTTTGGAGCAAGGCTGAAAACAATAAGTGTATTTATTAACTGTCTAATGACATTTGCAGAGGTATCTACAATATTAAATATATGGTGGGTGGAGTATAAATATAGGCTAAGTACAGAATATATGTTTCTGGCTACACTCTTGAACTGATGAAAACATGGAACACATGAGCGGTTCATGAATCTCTGCCCATGTCTTTCCTTTCCCACTTATAAAAATCTAAAATATATTTAAGATTTTACGTGCACTTGTTTGGTAAAGATGTTGCGCTGATTAACATAGTGTCTACAACACTTTTGGTGGGAAAGGGTGCTATGGTAGCACATTCTTTTTCCAGTTTAGCAATGTTAGAATGAGAAATGACCATGTTTTGTAATACTAATTATGCTCATTTTATGTTTTTATTGTTTTATTGACAATTTTAATGGACTTGTGACAAAGAATCTCCTAGAAGTTTATTACAGAGATGAACAGTTGTACATCTTTTTATTGTTGACAGCATACTGAAATTGTGCATTTTGATGTCAAATAGTACACAAAAGAGGGTCACATCAAGTATACATAGGAAGCCAGAGTTCACTAACTTTGACATTCATTCATTCTGACAGTTGACACCCAAGCCACATCAAGGGCAATATAATAAAAAAAAATCAAGTGATCAGGCTTTTGAAACTCATGAATGATAATTCAGGATTTGATGAGTAACTTAAGAATCTGAAAGACTTTTTTTACAAAAACGTTATGCTAAAAACAGAACTGATTATCCTATAAGAACATACTTAACGAATGAAGATGGAGTAATAAATATTTGCCCATTCTGAGATGCAATGATAAAATGAGCATGGGGTTTGGTGTCAAGCAAATTATTAGTTTAAATTTTTAAGAATCCTTGAGGGAAATCCAGACCTGATACAGATAGTTGGTAAAATGCAATTGTCTGTCAATAAAAGGGATTTCAATAGAACAGAATTGTTAAAACATCATCATGTGACAATAGGGTACCAGGAATATACCAATATGGTTTGCGCAAATACTGTATGTACATTAATATAGAACTCTCTCTTTTCTGGAACTATAGATAATAGCTATGTTAATATCTATGTAATGCATGGAGTGCTATGATTATGCTCCAATAACAGTTAAATAACATGAAGGTCCACAACCTTAACAACATTTAGAAGGGTGCTTTGCTTTTGAGGTGAATTTCTTGGCATCCTTGTCTGGAACACAATATACAAGCTTTATAATTGGAGACCTGATCATAATCGTCTGTGTAGTGCATTGCATAGCAAATAGGCTCACAAACAGAACCCAGAAAATGAGGGTGGTGTGCTCTATCTCCTCCAAAATGCCTTTCACTAGCTGTGTACCTAGGGTTCAGTCATTGGGCCACTCCTGTTTGACATTTATTTTATTTTATTTTATTTTATTTTTATTTTACATTTGTTGACCGTGCTAGTCCAGCTGGATAATTTCAATTAAAACAAGGTTAAACATTTAAGCAACAATGCATACATTTTAGTGTAGTAGAAAATACAGCGAAAAAAAAACAGGTAAAAAACAAATAGCCTAAGCTATATATTCATATATTTTTTTTTTTTTTTAGAACAGTACAGTAATTTAGTCATTTGAAATAGCAGGGAAAGATAGTGATTTAGTCATTTAGTCTGGATTGGTACAGGAGCAGAGCCAGAAGTTGTTAAGATGTAATAGAAGTTGTTTTGAAAAGTTGAAAGGAGTCTAGTGAGGTAATGTGTGGGGAGGTTATTCCATATTTTCCCTATGGAGTTTGAAAATAGACAGTTACCTGCTGAATTTGTAATTCTAGTTGTGGTGACCTGTATCTTTGAGGTTACTGAGAGCTGGTGTTTTTGTTGGTTGATAAAGAATGTTATGTGTAATTAAGAGTTGTTGATAGATAAGCTTGTTAGGTAGTTCTAACCATTGTAATTGTTTTAAGTTATTACAGTGGTGAGTTCGGCTATATTATGATAGGATGTAGTTAGTTTTTCAGGTTACCTTTAGAGATTGGTGTAAATAGAGGAAGCATACAGTAGGGTGGAGATAAGATGTGATTGAGCTAAGGTGGTCCGTGCTTCTGAAGTAAGGAAGGGTTTTATTCTGTACAGTGAACCTATCTTTTTATTTACTGCTTTTATAGTGTTATTGATATGACAATCATAGTTAAGATTATTATCAATAGTAACACCAAGCAGTTTGGTAGTAGAGTCTGGGGAGATAAGAGAATTGTCAGCTGCAGTAATAGTAAAATTTAGTTGAGGAGATTTGTGGGTAGGTGAGAATAGTAATAGTTTTGTTTTCTTGGAGTTGAGAAGGAGACATCTTTTGAGAACCATTGTTCAACGGTTGAAAAGGTAGATTGTGTGAGTGACTGGAGTTCAGATTGGGTGGGAGCTGTACAGATGATGGTAGAATCATCGGTAGTGTTATGGATAGATGACTGAAGATCATTAATAAAGATAGAGAATAGGAGTGGGCCTAATATTGATCCTTGAGGTACTCCTAAGGAGATAGGTAGTAGAGCAGATAGAGAATTTTCCAGAGTACTGCTTGTTATGAGAACCACGTTAAGGGAGGAAAATCCAAGGCAAGTGAGTTTAGTATGTGTAGGAGACAGGTCTAGGAAAAGAGAAGCAGTTAGTTTGTTATTATTACGGTTACAGTTTATTGTGTTAGTAATCTAAATCCATGTTGAGTGTTTGCTAGTAGGTTATTTTGAAGGAGATGGTTATGTAATTGTTTGTGTATACATTTTTCCATGATTTTAGCTAGTGGAGATAATAGTGCTATTGGTAGTTAGAGAGGTCAGTGGATTTGCCTCCTTTATGTAAGGGTATGATGTGTGATATCTTCCAGATTGCTGGAAAATCACTTTCTTTTATGGATCTGTTTATTAGGATCGAAACAGGGTAGGCTATAGCTTTTGCTGCTACCTGAAGGAATTCAGCAGGAAGCTTATCTGCTGAGGGGTAGTGGGTTTAAGTTTTTGTAAGAGAGATTGTATGTAGGAGGTGGGTATGGGTTGAAGTTGAAGGGAAGGAATGACGTTGTTGGTGTTACTTAAGATCAGTTGAAGCATCAGGGGATAAATGGCTTGCTAGTGTTTGTATGGAAGTAGTAAAGAATATTGAGTTTGTGGCTATTAAGAGGGAGTATCAGGGGCTAGATTCTGTGGGGTAGGGGTTTCTATTTTTCCCGGGGGAAGTAGATGATTGATAGTAGACCAGAAACTTTTCTGAAGTTCTACATAGTAGTTCTTTTGTCTGAAATAATAGCATTTTGGTTTGTTTTTCAGCTCTCTAAAGGTTTGATAGTCTGTTGGGTTTCTAGAGGGCGCCATTCTTCCAAGATTTATTTTTAAGCCTGATCTTTTTTAGTATTAGAGGTAAGCCAGGGTGCTGTTCTGGTCTTTATTCTAATGGTATGACTTGGGGCATGGTGGTTTAGGATTGTAAGGAATGCTGAGTTGAAATATTCTATGGCTTTGTTGTGAGAGAGGTTTAGAGGGGTCAATTGTATTGTGAGAGTTCAGTTTGAAATCTTTGGGGATTAAATTGTTTCTTTGAATATAGTGTTCTATGTGAGGTAGGTAAGTTTTGATGAGTTTTAGCTCTAATGACATATGTGAGGAGTGATCGCTAAGGTCATCAGGAAGGAGTTTGTAAGAACCCAGTCTAAGGTGGTTTCTTTTTGCTTGTTTTATTTATTCTAGTGGCACTATCAATTAGTTGTTTGAAACCAAAAGGTTTAAATGGGAAGTAGGGTTAGCATTGTTACAAGATTTCCAGTCAATGTTAAAGTCTCATATTATTTCCTGGAGGCAGATAAGCACAAATGATGTTTATTGATTTAGTAGTATTAATTTGAACTCTAGAGCAGATTATTACATTATTGTTTTGGGTAAGAAAGTCAAGAAGAAGAAGAAGCTTCAGGTTAGATTTATAGGATAGCTACTCCACCTCCTTTCTTCTAACAATGTTATATCCAGGTGGGGTAATTTCAATATCTTTAATAGATGGTTTTAGCCAGGTTTCTGATAAGCATAGAATGTCAAAGTTGTGTACTTCTAGTAAGCGTATGTGTTGACTAACTTTATTACAGATACTATTGTATTTAGGTGGGCCAAGGATAGTATGTTTGTAGTTATAGTTGATGGAGAAGGAGAGCTTTTATATGGTGACTGTGTGTTTCAGTAGTTGTAGGTTGAGGGCCTGGATTGGGGTGTATGTCACCGTCCTGAAGTAGATGGAGTAGTAGACCATATTTTTGGATATGTGTTTTAGAGATGTGTCAAATACTTTCTTTGATTTAGTTTTAGTAGTTTACAATGAAATAGTCTATGGTATTTGGGAAGTAGATATATGGTTTGTGATGGTAGGGGTAAATAGGATGAAAAGGTAGGTATGTTGTAGGTGTACTAGTATGTTTTGGTGTTCATAGGAGGTTAAGAAGTAGGTAGTAATGAGAAGGAATAATAGTAAGAAGGTGATAGGTAGTTTAAGTTGTGAGTGGAGGATAGTTGTAGACATGATAAGATAGTTGTATGTGAGTAGGGTTTCCTGATATGTTTTGTAGGGGTGTGTGGTGGGAGTAGGGGTAGAGTGGAAGGGGCTGTAATGGTATAGGACTTTAGTGAGATAGTGGTGGGTTGGTTAAAGTGGTATGTAGGTGTGACTAAGTGAAGGATAGCAGTAGTAGGAGGTGTGGCTTGTAGAAATATAAATGTGACCCTGGGGGGTGGGTGGGGTGGGGGGGGGGGGGGGGGGGGAGGCGGGGGGGCAACACAAAGTAGACCAGAGGAGAGTGGAAAAGTATCAGGGAAGGAAGGGAATCAGGCAAGAGAAAGTATCCTCAGGGGAGAGGATGAGACAGAGAGGTAAAGGAGGAAAAGGATTAGTATAAGGAGGGGAGAATAAAAGTGTAAGGCAGAAGTCAGTACTAATATCCCAAATAGGGATGAGAAAAGTATAACATCTAGTGGACAAAGTAGTAGTGCAGTAAGCAAACAAGGGAGCTACCAGGCGTGGAGCTGTACTAGAAGGAGAGAGGATAGCCTATGTGGCCATCCGAGGAGACTGTGAGGAAATGAAGGAGTAAGGAGGGTGGCTGCTGCTTAGCTAGGTGGCAGTCTGAAAGTTTAGCAGGAACATTTAGTTAAATAGCTGTTAGAGGAGGGAGAGAGGACAAAAGATAATGTTAGAGTACAATATTAACATACAGGGTTACAATTTAGAGTCAAAATGCAATAAAAGACAGGTTATGCAGCTGGTAAGCAAAGCAACGTTACACATAGTTGATATAACTCTTTAGGATGTACATATTAATGGTGAAAAGTACATTTCAAATAAATAACTGTATAGCTAATAATATATAGAGCCTAGTGTTACAGCAAATCACCACACAATTCACGTTAACATAAACTATTCAATTGAAACACTTTCCAGTCTCTTTAGGAGGTGTAGATGGTGTAAATTGCAAGTCATAACAACAGAAATATGACATGTGAAAGCAATAGGTGTGAGGACTAGGATAGGAGCAGTCCCAATGTAAGGCAAACCTAATAACTAAGCATTCACTTCTAAGTTAGCAACAAAGTCAAGAGCAGTCACTTTAAAAGCTAGCCAAACTATCTCACATCATTCACGTTTGCACAGCCGTAAGTACTCATAGGTTGGAACAGCACAGCATACAAAACCAGCATTAGATGTAAAGGGTTCCTATACCAGCTTAAGCAGTATCGGTATCAGTATCAGAGGGTCCCACTTATAG
This sequence comes from Protopterus annectens, assembly GCF_019279795.1. Classification (NCBI taxonomy): domain Eukaryota; kingdom Metazoa; phylum Chordata; order Ceratodontiformes; family Protopteridae; genus Protopterus; species Protopterus annectens. The sequence goes on along the minus strand of NC_056725.1, from coordinate 1,929,304,218 downwards.
GGTGTTACCTGAGTTAAAGAACGACGAGCGTATAGCTGAGCAAAGATCCGTGCTACAGAATCAATGCAGACAGTAGCGGAGTAGCATTACAAGAAAGACTATACCTAATCTGTCCACCAACAATATTATTGCAATCCTACCAATTGATTAGTAATAGAAAACACGCTGTTCTATCAGTATCAGAGGTAGATGAGTAGTCTTATATCAGAGGCTGCACCAACCTGAACACAACAGTACTAGAGCCGTCCCATGTATTCAGTACCACCCAAGTGCTAAACACATTCGCACTTACACTAGAAAGAGTACACACACTTTAGCACAAATCCAGACAGTAAAAGAGCAGTCCTACACTAGAAAAAGTACACACGCTATAGCACAAATCCAGACAGTAAAAGAGCGGTCCTTCAACTAAGGCTATACTAAACACAGTTTAACCTGAACATAAGCTGGAATAGCATATAATCATCAGTTTCACCTGAGTTGGAGTGTTATAGGTAGATAGCAGGTTACTACAGCAATATGGCACAAGCTAAACACATTTAACATAAACAGCAGTTAAACACCGACTTCTAGAAATGTTACAATACAATTCCTGAAAACTGGAGTGCAATATACAGCTTAAAACTTAACACAGCCAAGCAGACTCAGCAGCAGTGAGGAGGGCAGATTTAAAGATGGCGCCTTTGGGACATGGGCAGTCTTTAAAACTTCCACAGGAAGTCCCTAGGGAGGAGGAGGCGGAGATAGTAGGGGTAGGTATAGACGAAAAAAGGAGGGTGAAGAAACCTGGCTGAAGAAAGGATAGGATAATAAGGTTGCAGTAGGAAGATTAATAGAAGGAGGGGGAGGGAGGAAGATAGCAGGGAGGCAGGTATAGACCGGAAAGGAAGGGGGGTGCAGAGATCTGGCTGAAAAGGGATAGAATAGTAATAGGTTCAGTAAGGAGAACAGTAGGCTAGGGAAGGAGATAAGAGGCTAAGTGGGTACGATGTGGAACAGGAGTAATAACTAAGGGTAATAAAGCATACAGATATTGGGGCCTAGTAAATACAATAGTATGTGAAAAAGGGTAAAACAGGAGTACAGACCTGGGCTCAGAGGAGACAGGAGAAGCAAGTAGGAGCCCAAGGAGAAAGGGTGTGAGCAAAACACAAAGTAGACCAGAGGAGAGTGGAAAAGTATCAGGAAGGAAGGGGAATCAGGCAAGAGAAAGTATCCTCGGGAGAGGATGAGACAGAGAGGTAAAGGAGGAAAAGGATTAGTATAAGGAGGGGAGAATAAAAGTGTAAGGCAGAAGTCAGTACTAATATCCCAAATAGGGATGAGAAAAGTATAACATCTAGTGGACAAAGTAGTAGTGCAGTAAGCAAACAAGGGAGCTACCAGGCGTGGAGCTGTACTAGAAGGGGGAGAGAGGATAGCCTATGTGGCCATCCGAGGAGACTGTGAGGCTTCTTGGAGGTCAAAGTTAATATTAATGGTTTGCGGCTGACCAAGTTTGCAGATGCCTGTAGACTTGATGCCATCGTAACCTCCCTGGAAGACATCAAGATCCTCCAAGAGAGCCTTTCTCATCCCAATAGCTTTTGTCAAAATCATGGACTAAAATTAAATGCCAAGAAATGTATGCTAGCATTCTTTGACAAGCAAGAAACTCCTTGTAACTATGCCATTGACAATACACCCCTGAAAACTGATTCAGTCGTTACGGACCTGGGAACTTATGTAAACAATGAACTGCCCTTCAACCGCCAAGTATCCACTTTTGTAGGAAAGTGCTTTTTCATTGCACAGCTTATTACTGAGTGTCTGGAGTCCAGGTCCAGTGATGTGATAATTCCACTGTATTCTACACTCATCTGGCTGATCATTGAGTATAGTACCTTCTTTGTTATGACCCTGTTGAATCTTTTGGCACAACTTGAATGCCCATAATGCTTTCTTACTAAAACATTCAAGAGCCTAAATCATAAAAAACTATGCAGACCTTCTCAAAGCTTTGTCCCTCTTTTTGGTGCCATACAGGCTACAGAGGGGCACTGTCTAACTTGCATACAAAGCCTCAACAGACCAAATCCTGCCAGACCCACTACATATTTTCAAGTTCAATGGAGGCATAAATACTCATACAAGAGATCTCAATCTCTTTTACAACATTCATAGAACATGTTAGAGGATAGATACATATCACAGAGAATACCACTTCTTTTGGAATCATCTTCACGACATAAAGCAAATTACTTCTCATACACTATTCATATGTAATCTGGATGAGCAGACAGGTAACTGCAAATTCACCTCTGGTTAAGTACCCTTGTCCTTCATGGAGAGGAGCAACATATAAATGCTCTGCTCATCTCTGTGTTGTTTGTACTTAACTCATAAGGGCTATAAATGTCATGGGAATGTATGAATAGGCCTCTAAAGATCCTCAATGATCAATACCCAAGTAAGCATTTATAAACCTATAAGTACATATGATCCTAATGTAGGGTCTTTAGTGTAATATCAAGGTACAACTGTAGCACAGAAAATGTTGCATATTGCTACATGTCTCAGCTGTGACAGCTTCTACACTGGTAAAACAACATAGAACTTGTCACAGTCATCATATGAGCATGTGTAGGTTTTAAAAAGCAAAGCTATCAATGTTGTTGTTGTTGCGTCTTTCAGCTTTTCCCGGTTAGGGGTCGCCACAGCGGAGCTCCGGTCCACTAATGATTGGCAGTAGATTTTTACGTGCCGAGTTGCCAGCTCTGACGCACAACCTTCAACGAAGGTATGCCCATTCACGCATGTCTCCACACAGAAAACGCTCTAGCTGAGAATTGAACAGGACAACATCTTACTGTGAGGTGACAACGCTATGACAGCACCACCACAGCAGGATTGTTTAAACATGTTCTTGTACAGACAGTTTAAGAAGCTTGTTTTCTTTGTGATCGGGTTATTCATATTTAATAAGTGGAAATTTAAATAGTCTCATGAAACAGAAAGGTATGAGTTGCAGGAGAACAAGCACCAGAGATTAAGGACCACATCCGTATTAAGAGATTATTTAAATATTAATTTAATTTTAATTATAGTTGAACAGGTTTGCAGTAGATGTACATTTCTTTTTGGTTTGTTGGTGTTATATGATTTCCTGAAGACACTATTTTAATGTTTTGTTTTTACATGATTGTATAAAACAAATGCTTAATGAAATTTGGGTTTTTGTGGAGGGATTTTGGTTACAGACATGTCTGACCAAATGACTTGTGGAGGTGTATTGTTTTCCTCTGTCTATAATACATAAAGTAATATTCCTTATTAAACTAAAATACTTTGACTTCCAAAACATTTGATGTACTTAGCCACAACATAAAAGCTCTATAATCTAGAGGAAATACAAAATCATGTAATAAGACAAAGACAGTGTACATCAGACAAATATGGTGTATGATAAGGAATGTGATGAGGCACTTAAAGCATTTAATGGGCATGGCTTCCCTAGAGGTGGGCGAGTGTAACTGCATGAGGTTGCAAACTCATTCAATGGCCATGGCTTCCCTAGAGGTGGTCGAGTGTAACTGCATGAGGTTGCAGACTGTCAGTCACAAATGGATGAGTAGCAACTCATCAATTGCTTTTCTTTCATGGGAAATCAGTGTCAGCATTGTGTGACCTTGGGGTTAATATATATATATAAGTAAGGGGATATGGGTTGGTGGAGGGCATGCCCCACCTCATTGCAAAAAAACACATTTTTTTTCCAAGGGGCAGAAACTTTGTGCGATCATGCTCATCTGGTTGGAGCTTCAACCGCTAATTATTCAAAGACATGGTAGATGTTGATCGTACTTTATATTTAACAGTGTGTCATGTCTTGCTAACCCATACCTGACTATCTTATTGTCATTAGCAAACTGTAATGATTACTTAACTTTAAGAAGTCAACCAACAGGACTATGTCCATGTATGCAAAGATGTTTTCTCTTATGTTAGGTCATAACAAATGCGTTTTTTCACTTGAATGAGAATAATGCACTTCTACAAAACAGTGACTGTAGAAGAAAAAAGTATATGTATAACCATATTTGTTAGATAAAGCATAGTTTACCTCAGCATGCCTATCACTAGCCCAAGAAAGCTTTATTTAAAATTCCAAAAAAAGTCTGTTAGTTGCAATAGTAGAAGACACTTTACTGACAGTGTAGATCATTGTATATCCTGAATCTCAGGTATTAGACAGGGTATGTAGACTGAAAAGATTCACCAGACAAAAAGAAGACTATGCACAGTGCCAATCAGAACCAGTTGTTAAAACAAATCAATAGCATAAGATATTTTTTTCAAGTGCCTCTATGTGTTGAGTTCCTGGAGTGAAATGCTGATATTTCATTCTGCTTTTATTTAAGATAATTGTATTTATAACGCAAAAGAGAAAGGCAAGTACTAAGAAAAAAACATAGAGAGATGGCCAATATGTTTTACTAATCAAGAAATGCTGCCACTTTTAATCTGTTTATATAGTACAGAAGAACTGCTCATACTGCAATAGAAAACAGTCTTTGGGTAAAATATTTCCACACTCCGGGAACTGCTGTAGAACTTGGACCCTTGCCTGAGTCAGTCCTCTGAGCAGCCATGTGGCTCTGAGTTCAAGACTTTGCACCACAGGAGAACTGTCTGTCCTGCTGCCCAGACAAATGTAAGGACTGTAGGAGCTGTTGAAGAGAAGCCAAAGCTCTCCAGACGGTTTATGTAAAGGCCAACTTCTGATGAAGAGAAATTACTTTAAGTATAACCAAAGCCAACTGCCATTTTTTATCTGATGTAGCCTAAACAGGGCATTAGATAAATAAACTTTGTTTCCTGTCTTTTATGTGAAAATGTCTGTTTTAAGTTGTATTTTATACTGTGACTCCTTTTTAAGTATGACTTATTTCAAAGCAGTTTAGTTTTATCAAGAACATTAGATTATATTGTCAGAGATATTGCTTTTCTAATAACCAGCAACATAAAGTAAATCTGTCTAGAATGCAATAAAACTCGGCCCTTGGAGTTTTGACATGCAGGAGTCAGAGGAAGTTTTACATATTCAAAGAAAATGGTCACAAAAATAGTCATAAAAAGGGTTTAATCAGGAAGTGTTCCTTTGCTGGTACTGAAATATCTTTATCACTGTTTGTCAGTCCTGTCTGAAAACACAGTGAGCCAGCCAGTGACACTGTATTCCCAAATGAACAGTTATAAACCATATGTATAACTATGCTTCTTCTCTTTTTATTTTACTGCTAGCTGTTGGATATTAATCCTCAGTAGCTGCTGTTCAACCTTTTCTTTTCCAAGACTGCATAGGTTCTTTCTGTTCTATATTCTTAAATATTTTGGGAGGGGGATACAGGCAAACAAACTGTCTCCCAACAAAAGAAATTTAAAAGCCTTCATTAGCCATTGCAAGGCAATCCTTTCAGTGCCTGAAAGGATTTCCTGCCCTCCCTCTCTCACATAGTTGCTACCACTCAGTTTTCTCCTTCATCTGTTTTCCTACTATCATACCCCAGGCCTGTTGGGGAGAAAGGGAGACCACTCACTTCCCACACCATGACTTTTATTTATCTGTTTTAGTGGTGGCAGGGGAGTCCCAATTGAAAGCAGTAAAGCTTTAACCTAGGCTATTCCAGAGTTGTTGTTGTTACTGTTTTATAACCCAAGCATAACTATCTATTCAATGCACAGCCAGATCCAGCACTAGGCAACTTAGGCAGCTGCCTAAGGCCCTGGGTGGCTGGGTGGTCCAGCCATACAGCATTTAGTTAAAAATCCATATGTTAACCTGTCCATTTTAACTTTAAAAAAGTCCATTTTTATTTTAAAAGTTGCAGAAGTAGTCTGCACTGCATGACATGCATGCATATTATGCATGTCATACAAGCAGAGAAGGCTGCCTATACAACAAACAGCATGAAAAATCAAGAATGTCACAACACCAGTGTGTGCACATATTAGCAAGCAATGGAGTAATTATTTTTTGCAAACACTCCCAGGTTAATTAAATCACACTCTGTGTGTGTGTGTGTGTGTGTGTGTGTGTGTGTGTGTGTGTGTGTGTGTGTGTGTGTGTGTGTGTGTGTGTGTGTGTGTGTGTGCAATACCACATTTAGAAGGCACTGTATAGTTAAGTAACCTGTTCAGGGTCAACCTCAATACTTTAGCTATGGGAGGCAAGATCTTAGCCCTCCTCAGCAGCTGCCTTTTTTTGTTGTTGTATGCCCTGCCTTTTCCTTGAGCAAGTTACGTAACCAGACAGTGGCTTGGAGCAACCATAAATTTGAGCTAGGCTCCTCAATGGTCTACAGGACTGCAAATCTAGTATCTACCCTTGAACCAGAGTAGTTAAGGTGTAAAGAAAGGAAACTGATTGTAGTATGCAGGAGAATTATCATATGAACCATAGTCTTTGGATGTTATCATTGGTTTCCTTGTTCTTCTGAATGTTGACTGCATGTTTATTATTCAGCTATGAATTCATTTAACAGCATAACATTTATGAGTTTAATGTTAATATTTTAACTATGAATACATTTTTATGTTTTTTGCAGGTACTCAGATTTGAAATGCAATGTTTTTTGCTACAACAGTTTGTCTAGCAGCTGGTGCAAATGAGTACAGCTATGAGCCTTTAAAGAGATGCTTCCTATAGCAGATGGTTTGATACCCTCAGCCTTCATTTGTCTTTTATGTGACTCTGCCAAGTTATTTCACTGGACAGTACTATTGGGCTGCTCCTGAAAGGGGACATTTGTATCCCGTGGGCTGCCCCAGGCTGTTAGCAAATGAATTACACATTTGTCTTTTGAATTCCTGTAAGCTCACATAGATGTTAATTAGTACTTCACAATATGTTATTTGAGCATCAATCTCAGCACAAATGTAGTTTAATGGGTTGCCAGATGCATTTTCACTAAATGTGAGTTTCTCATGCTGTCTGTTTTCAATGTGAGTGTATTTTGTTTAGAAAATGGCTTTCAGTGTTTTTCTTTTCCGTAAAAATCTAAAATAAAAGTTTTAAATTGAAATCCAAATCTCTGATAATTGTCGAACCAAAGAAGAAAATAATATATATACTTACAGGTCTGAATAGTATTTATGGTAATTGGGGAGAAACAGACAAGTAATGGGATATTGCTGCCTGGGGCCTGATTCATTACACTACATAGCACTCCATTTGTCCCCGGTATGGCTTTGTTGACTCCAGAGGTTTATGCTGCAATAAGATCAGATTTATACTGAGTGATATCAAATGGGATAGCTACTGATTCTTGATTACAGAGAGGAAATAGGGAAGTAAAAAATGCGATACAGGCATCCTACACACAAGTGATGCCCCACTGAAAAAATAGTATGCTGTACGCGGTAATATTTCTGTGTGACTTGTGAGTTGTTCATCAAAAGCTGATGTAGCATTAGCAGTGTCTTTAACTGTTCACCTTTATTCATTGACTAAAGAATGAATTGATTCATTTACAGGCTTGGATTGTAATTAATTCATTAATAGGTTTGGATTGTGTAATATAGTTTAAACAGGCTGTATTTTAGTAGTCTAAACATGATACATTTTAATAATATAATCATTGAAATACCTTTTTACAGCCTCCATCATCTGCAAAGTTGTTGACATTTGTCAGGTCATATAGTCTGCTTATGGTGGTGAGTGGAGATCAGAGCCATCTGAGCTTCAGCATTAAGTATGCAGTTATTGTTGCATATTACTGTATTACAGTCTTTTTGATAAGAATGGATACTAAAGGATTTCAGCATTTAGTTAAAAACTGTTATTCTGTTAGTTAGTGCATAAGACTAAAGCTCCAGTGTGTTAATATGCTGCTTTCTCTGGCAAGGGTACAGGGTTTGAATCTTTCCAGCCTTCATTTACCTACTGCTATAACTGTTTGCCAGCATCTCCTATTACACAGCTGATCTAGTTCAGGAAATATTACAGCAATACCAGCACACCAACTTTTTAATGTAACTTATGCAATGTATTCTTCAAGGGCAGTAGGTACTGCATTAGTAGATGAAGCAAAGAAATACAAAGTTGTTTTGCCAGCAGTAATCTATGCCTTAGTAATAGCTCTCTTTTTCTGTGGAATTATTCAGATGATTTTATGCCTGCAGGGATTGTGCATATTGACTTGGAATATGTTATCAGGTGGTTAATATTTCTTATACGCTCATAAATACACTTCTATTTGAACTGTGCTACACATGGCTGGGTCTTGTGGTATGATGCCTGACATCTTTATACAATTTCATGCAGTTCACCCAAAGCTACCAATAAAGCACATGTAATTTATTTCTTCATAACAATAAGGGGTGTACACAGTCAACAGAGTGGCTATAACTGCTTGTGGGGGAGAGGTTCTCTGTGCATGAAAGTACCTTATGCTCTTATTATCTGGTCATTTTTAAAAAGTCTTTCATCTGGCTTTGCAGGATTAGTGTGCATGCATTGTGTGTGCACATGCATGAGTGTGTGTGTGTGTGTGTGTGTGTGTGTGTGTGTGTGTGTGTGTGTGTGTGTGTGTGTGTGTGTGTGTGTGTGTGTGTGAATTAAATTGGAATACTTTAACTGTGTGTTTGTGTGAAACAAACTTGAACTTGACCTTGGTCATTATTATTGTTAATTTTAAAACACAAACATCTCAGAGTGATGCTGACAATGATGTAGGTATAATTGCTGGGTTTGCAAGGATGCCTGTGGATAGAAATGTATACACAATCTTCGAACACCAATTCCTGATACATTCTCAGTGATTGTGAGTTTCAATGCATTTTCAATGAATGTGAGTTTCAGAGGAAGAGAAGTATACTGCTGCTCAAGCTCAGACTATTTTCAATGTGAGACTGTTTTGTTTAGTAAGTAGTCATCAGCGTTTGTGTTATAGCATTTGAAATAAAGGTTTTAAGTCAAATCTCTGTAATCATTGTAAAAATAAAGATGAAAATAGGATGCACACTGACAGGTTTGAACAGTGTTTATGGTAATTGGGGAGAGACGGCCAAGTAATGTGAGATTGGAATGGCTGCAAGTAGAGAGGGGACATGGTAGATTACCCTGCCTAGAGCCTTAGTGTGTTTTGGTTCCCCCCTATCAGGTTTGTGCTCAGTGGTTGAACATGGCCTTTTGGCTATGTTTGCTACTGCAACATGATGGGGATGGCTGTGCTGATCTACACTGCCAAGTGCTTTCTTGAATTGCTTGGCTGTGTAGTAGCCTTTCTGGAGGTGGTTCCTGGGACAGAGAGAGAGAGAGGGAGAGAGAGCACATGGCTAATTAGCATATGCCCTCCCAAAATGCTTCATTAGCATTCACATGGCTAATTAGCATCCCCCCTGACATGCTTCATTAGCATTCAACCACAGGGCCTGTCCTTCTCAATACCACATATCTTCATGTTGGAGGAATATGCAATACTGTGTAAGGGCACGTGCTGAATACAAAAAGGTATTTTGACATGTCCATGGCCAAGTACACATCATGGTACATTCTTGAATGCATCCCATAGACTCATAACACTCAGTTATCGCTGATTTTGCTGCATACACCTGATTTCTCCTCATATTTTTGCCCTCTCTTTTGTAAAATTGATTTTTCTTGTAAATCACCTAAGATTAAAGTCAATCAACAATCTAATCAGGGCTAAATGTTTCTTATTGTTCAGAAAATGCATGTTGAAACAACACCTGTTCTATTAACTTTTTTAAATTGAATTAGAGTATCTTTTAACACTTGTCACTAGCTTTGGGCCTTTCACCCCTGATTATTTTTGGTTCTTTCCAGAACTCTTTCAAAAAGCAGTTGAATAATATGAGCAGACTACTGCCTAAAGTGCTGTGCATACCTGCATTTTCCACAGTCTGCTGCTCTCTACAGCTTTCACATCACCATCAAATGCCAGTTTAAGCAATCCTTCCAAAGTAGCATATAGCTGGCTAACAGAAAGCAAATGCAATGTATGATGGAAAACATAGTCTACTCCACAACTGCTGCTGTTGCTGCTATTGAAGGCTTCAGGGTAATGAAGGAGGACTACACTGTCTATTACGCATTGCCATTGTATTGCGCTGGGAAATCTCAGATCTCAGCTCAGCGTGACAGCTACATAGCTCTCAAAAAAAAGATAAAAGCAAAGGTGACAATGGTTTGCAAGACTGCAATCTTGTGCAAACTGCTGCAACAAATACTTGTCTACTGCTGATTCACCACAGCATGGCATCACTATTAAAAGAAAAAAGACTTTTTTCTTTTTTACTTTATATCTATCAGGGGACTGCAGCATTCATTAAGGCACATAATTTCATAGACTGAGCACCTGCCCCTAAGTGGCTTAGTGTAGCTCTGATCCCTAAACACACCAATATATAATTAAGCTAGCAATAAGTTACAAATAAAAATCTTGAATGCTTGAACACAGCAGCATGTTGTACTGAACAAGCTAGCTCGCCATAGGATACAAAGTAACTAAGAAAATAAAATGCAGAACATACCAAAGATTTATAGTGAAGTGTTACGTTTTGTAAATTGTATGTTTTCCTTATTTTAGAGAGAACCCAGTTCCACCCTACAAATTTCTGCAATACCAGAAGGTAATTATGGTTTTCCTGTTTCAGACTGTTCCTGCTGCTAAGATTCCAGGTTATGTAACTGGTTTCACTGTTCAGGTAACAACTCTTCACCATCCTGTTAAATGACAACACTAACTTCATTATTAGAGTTCTTATACCCTACCGCATTTAAGCTTACTTTGTTTCCGTTGTTTTCTCTGATCTATCATTTTGCATTTGTTAAATTTTCAGCATTTCCCCTTGGATCCTCAGACTGATATTTCTGCAGATGTCCTTCTCTGCAGGCCTGCCTTCAGTATCCTGCTATATTGTTTATTTAGGTGATTCATACACTCTGTAGGGGTTTGAATATTCCTTCACTGCAGAAGGTATTTCTATAATATACTCTATCAGGCTTGTCTTCCAGTACAATATGAAAAGATTTCCTTATTTCCTGGCTAGAAATTATGGCACCTCTTATTTCCCTGTCTTAGATAAAAGCTCATCTATCTAAACAGAAGAATGTGTTCTGCTTGACTGCATTTTCATATGACAGTGTTATAACTCACTACTAAAGGTTCAGCGTCTTTCTATTCTTTCTGCATATTGGTGGGATCAATTTGTTCTTGCTTTCTTTTTACTAGTCTGTTTGCCTTTACAATCTACCTTATTTGACCTTGACGATAAACTAAAAATGTATTTTTGACTGATAGCACAAGCACCAAGACATTGCCTCCTGGCTTGTATTTTCTGCTTTTATCATTCCACACACACACACACACACACACATAAATATATATATATATATATATATATATATATATATATATATATATATATATATACATATAAACACTTTGGAATCTCAAAATACTGAAATGTTGAATGTCAGTATCTCGAGACCAAAGTGTCGAATCTGTAGATGCGTGCAACTGCAGAATATCGAACACGGAAATATCGAACCCGAGGTACTGATGGAGCATTAGGTAATTGTGGTGTTTTTAATGGTTTTGGGGAGGGTATGTGTGTTTGTGAGTGTGTCGGGGAGTGTTAGGTGTGGGTTAAGGTATGTAGGTGAGAGTGTGAGTGTGTAGGTGAGAGTGTGAGTGTGTCAGTATTGAGAGCGGTGGTGTTTGTATTTCTATGATGTGTGTTTGTGCAAGGGGGGTGTGGAATGTATGTTGGTGGGTTTTGTGTGTGTTGGTATTTAGTGCAACCTCGGAGTTAGTATATATATAAGTAGGGGGGTGTGGGGGGCAGGGGGTCTTGCCTCCCTGCTTGTAGTAAGTGTGTGTGTGTGTGTGTGTGTGTGTGTGTGCTGTGCGGAGGTAGATGTAGTTGTGTTTGTGTGTGTGTGCTTTAATGGTCACAGTTTTGGGTTTTGGTTTTTTGGTGTTTTGGCTTTATAGTTTAAAAATAGTGAAATTTGATATTTCAGTATTTTGGGATTATAAAGTGAATACATATATATATATATATATATATATATATATATATATATATATATATATATGCACACAAACTCTTTTCACATTTCCTGAACTTATTCTAAGTCTGTGTTTATAAGCAAGAGTTTGTTTGTTTGTCTTTTCGGCTTTTTCCCGGTAAGGGGTCTCCACAGCGGAACTCCGGTCCCCTAATGATTGGCAGTAAATTTTTACGAAACGCCAATGTGCCAACTCGACACCTAACCTTCAATGAAGGCACACCCATTTACGCAGGCATGTCTTCTGAACACTACCCAATCATGGGGAGGACATGCAGACTCCACACAGAAGGCACTCCCAACCACGCCGAGAATCGAATGGGAGAACCTCTTTATAAGCAAGAGTAATAAGTTAGAATACTTTTTAAATTTATTTATTATTATTTATTGACATTTGTTAACCAGGAAAGTCCACTGGGTCAGAAACCCATTTTCAGTGGAGGCCCAAGGAGAAAAGCTCCACAAAAAAAATGTTTTTATACAGAGAATCGTAAAATATAAAACAGACAATGAGTATAGACTTTGTAAAAATTACATTGTTTATAACGATGTGCCATACAGTACTTTATGAAAAAGTCTTAAACAAAGATTGTAGTTTGCTACACATAAACAACAGTTAAATACATAGATAGTTATAGAAATTACCTAGGAATTAAAAAGAGAGATACAATAAATTAGTTAATATAGAGAAAGGTTCTTAGAAATGGAGAGAGCATTACATGATACAGGACAGGAGAAAGAAGTGGCTGATTAAATTTTGTGTGTTTATGGTGGCTTAGACCTTTGCACACAGGAACATATATGATTATTGAGGTAGTGGGCTTTTAGTGCCGATGTGAATGTTTTTAATGAGTCTAACTGACTGATTGTGGGAGGCGGGACATTCCATAATCTAGCAATGGAATAGGAATATAGGCTTTGTACAGCTCTTTTGTTGGGTATTGTTTTACTTAAAAGCTGTTTGTTGTTATAGCGATGATTCCTGGTTGGGCTGTATGGTTTTAGGAATGAATGAAGTGCAGGGCAGATGTTAGGTTTGTAAATTAGTTTATGGGCAGTAGTCAGTTGGGTATAATCTAGGTAATGGGAGGGATTCAAACCATTTCATTTCTAAAATAGCTTGGCAATGATGAGTGTCATTTGGCATTCCAGTTGCATAATTTTATTTTATAATAACATGATTGCAAATGATTGCTAAGAGAAGTATGAACATTGGTACAATGGGACTTCAATAGAGGAGGGAAGGCATCAGTAGGGTGTCGGTAAGTTTTATTTTGGTTGGCTTATCCAAGTAAAGTTTATGTCTGTAGAGTTTGCCTAGTCTGAAGTGTTTTTTTTTTTTAATTGTATTGAGAATATGTTGCTCGAAGGTACATTTATCATCAATAATAATGCCCAGTAATTTAGCAGTACTCACTGGTTTAATTTCTGTATTGTTTAGTGAGTAAATCATAAAATCTGAGGTTGGTGGTTTTGTGGAGAATAATAAGAGCTTAGTTTTTTGGGGTTTGTTATTAAGCAGATAATCAGATTGTTTATTTTGCCATCTGACAGATTGTTTTCTATTGTTTAGGTAACTGCAAAACCATGTTAGGGAGTTTTGGGAGCACCCTAGTTTATGTAGTTGTAATAGTTTAGTGTGTGATATTGTGTTGAAAACCTTGAAAAGGCCTAATAACATTACTCTGGTAAACCGACCAGTATCAAGAGCCTTGTTCACAGTATCAGTGAATGAAAATAGGGCTGTATAAGTACTGTGCACCAGATGAAATCCGTGTTGGGTCAGAGCAAGGAGGTCATTATTAGAAATATATTTTAGAAGTTGGAAATGTATGCAGTTGTCTAAGATTTTAAACAGTGGTGAAAGTACAAAGATAGGTCAATAGTTGGAAAGGTCATTGGTACTGCCACCTTTGTGGAATGGAGTGATTATGGATTTTTTTCAGAGTTGGAGGACATTGGATTCTAAGATGGATCAGTTAATTAGAATACTAACTAGGTAGGCTATTGCATATGCTGCAAGTGTTAGATATTCAAAAGGGAGATTGACAGCAGAGGGGGAGCAAGGTCTTAGTTTATTTAGAAGTTTATGAACTAAAGAGGTGGGTACTGGCTGTTAGGAGAATGTAGGAATTAGTGGGTTATTATTGGAGGTTTCACTAGTATGGGAAGAAAAAGAGTAGGGGTTTTCTTGAGTGAGATTTAGATGGTCCAGTAGATTATTGCAGCTTGGATTAGTTTTAGCGGATGTGTCATTGACGAGTTTTGAAATGGTATTGATAAAGTGGGAGTAAAACATGGGCGGGTCTTTGTCAGGAGAGGGTGTTGCATTTTGTATGGTTCCAGGGTTAAGGAGGATGGAGACTGTTTTCCAGAATGTTTTTGGATTATTTTTTTTGGCAGGGATAATTGTTGAAAGAAATAGTTTTTCTTGTATTGTATGACTAATGTTTTGGCTTGATTACGAAGTTGATTGCAGTTAAGCTCATTTTGATGATTCCTGTTTTTCTGCCATTCTTTCCAGGTTCAGTCTCTGGAAAGAAGAGCTTGTTTAGTATGTTTTGTTAGCCAGGGGGCATGGTTGACTTTTGTTCTTTTGGTGTGAATAGAGACTAGGCTGTTAAGTGTAGAGAGAAAGATGGTAGTAATTTACAACTTCTTCCAGAGGTAGTGTTTTAATGGGGGTCCAATTCTGAGCTTTTAAGGTACTTACGAATATATTTTGGCTGAAGTTGGTAAGGTTTCTGGATGTTTTATAGGAGTGTATGTTTGGTATTTGAATATGGGTTCTATGAGTGAATACTGGTGGGTGGTCACTTAATGTGTTAGGGAGGGTTCCAGTGTTGGTGTATTTATGGGGGTGTGATACAAGGATCCAGTCTAAGGTTGACTCTGGTTGGTTTGAAAGAGTGCATATAGAACCTGTAATGAGCTGTGTAAACCTGTGCAGGTTTATGCTACTTGCAGGGGAATTGGAGGTTAAGTTTTGCCAATTAATATTTGTGTCACCAAGAATGATAATTTCATTTTATATACTGTGGTTTGCCCAGGATAGGAAGTCTTCTAAGAAAGGGATATTTTGGCCAGGGGGAATATACAGTACAGCAATACTTAATTGCTTTCTATTATTAATGTGTAGGGATGTGAGCAGTAATTCCATGTTACCAAATGTAAGGACTGGTTTTGAAAAACTGTCATTTTAAAGGACTCACAATAAATTATTGATACACCCCCAACTTTTTTGTGGAGTCTACCTTTTCTAAGGTTATTATACCCTAGTGGGATAACTTCAGTGTCTGCTATATGAGGTTTTAACCAAGTTTCTGTAACTGCTATGATGTTGGGGGTATAATGAGACAGCCAGGTTTGGAATTCAGTGATTTTGTTACAGATACTCCATGCATTTATTGTAATTATACATAAGTTCTGATTGGTAGAAGGTTGGACAGAAGATGGCGAGTTGTTGGGAGGAGAAATGCGATGAATATCTTCACACTGAGATAGTACTAGGATGTGACGTACGACTGTTTGTAAGTGATGGGTTTTAGAAGGGGTCTAGGTAGAATAAATGGAGTTAAGTTTGATATTGGTGGGAGAGAGTATCAGGTAGATATCTACCTGATCAAGTAGGTCTACTTGGGTACAAGAAGTTCAAATGGTGTAAATCTTGATGATGCTTATGGCACCTCTCTTATTGTAAACAACAAATAAGGGGACAACTGATCCCATTTCCTGCCATCCAATTCAGTTACTTTGTGTAACATGTATATCACTGTCTTATTGACCCTCTATATTAAACCAGCAGTCTGTGGATGGTAAACTGATCTTTTTAACGGATTAAAGTGAAAGCATTGACAAAATTGCTACATAATTCTTGACAAACAGGTTAGGTTTTGATTGGTAACTATCTCTTTAGGAATACAAGCACAAGAAAATAACACCAATTCCCAGGGAATAAATTCAGTGCTAGCATTATTCAATGATACAGCTTCTAGAAATGTTGTGACATATCTACTATGGTCAAGATCTATTGATACCCATTACTACATGTAATGGAATATTCTTTTCTGTCTCCATGAACACAAATCCTCTTTACATTTTGCTTGTTATTAGGGACCTTCAACTTGGATAACTCTACTGCTTGAATCCAGTAAACCTTGTAGTTCCCTGTCTTCCAAAAATATCATGTATTTCTCTAACTTAGCCATTGCACAATTATAGAATGCAGACTGTACTAGTTTAACAATAATTTTTGAGTCCATTGGCATTTCTTTCTCAGCATGCATTTCAAACATTTGACATTTTCAGCAGTAACACTGTTCCCTTTGCTATTACATATTCGGGCTATATGGTCTTTCTTCCAGTACAAAAGTGAATATAAAGCCCTATAAACATGGTCAACAGCAGAAACAAAAACTAAAATCAACAAAAACGCCAGACCAACGATGCCAGAAAAGTAAAAACGTTTTAATGAAATCCACAGACCTTTCAGGATAAACCCTTCTTCAGTGTGTTTAAAACAAATACGTCAATGCGCTTTATAAACAATAAAGAAGCCACAACTAACCAATCACATTTAAACATCAATTAAATACTAATCATGGCTAAACTACATGCAAACACAATCTTAAAAAAATACAACGTATTTATAATCATAAAATGATATAATACTGCAGTATTTTCCCACACAAATGATACTACGCACTTATTAAATACACACATATATATAATATAAATATAATAAAATTAAAATCTATACATATTCACAATGTTTATAATTTCATCTGCTTACTTCTTAAGATCGGTTTAAAGCTCACAGCAGCATTAAGGCCAGAAAATGTATCTGAATTCAATCCTATAATCCAGTTATATTCAGCAATCTTCAATTTATTATTTAGATATCCACCACTGACACTAGCAGAAAGTTTCTATAGCACTCTAAAAACAAATTTATGTTGAGAACCATTATCTAACAAATGTTTTGCAAGAGCATTAGTCACTACTCCCCTTCTTATGTCAGAAAGATGCTCTGTAGATTTCCAAGATGGCTGCTCATCGAGTAACAGCTTAATTTTGGCTCTCCCAGTCTGAAAACAGAAACTTAGCAAAGAAAGCCAGTGAACCTAGATTTCTGGGTAACTTTCAGTAATTTACTAGTAAGTGCACTTCCTAGATGCCAGGAAAAAGAAATATAAAGGACCTGGAGGAAAATCAGCTACAAAAGTTGAGGAAAAAACACAGACTGGGAAAAGTACTACAAAAGTTGAGGAAAAAAACACAGACTGGGAAAAGTACTGCAGTTGTTCAGAAAGAAGCAGTTGAAGTTCCAAACATGACTTCCAGTATCCTAGACATGCACACAGACATAGTTAAAATACACAAAACACTGATGGAGTATATCAACACAAACAATACAAAGCTGGAAAAAATGAAAGAAGTTTTGAAAAGATATTCAGATAAGGTGACAGAACTGCAAAACTCACTGGTTGAAATGAAGAAAAGGCTGGCTAAATATGAGACTGTACAAGAAGAGATGTTTCAAAAAAATAATAGAATTAGAGGACAGAGCACAGAGGGAAAGCCTGAGATTTTCTGCTGTACCTGAGAAGCTGGAAGGAACAGACTGTATTAATTTTATGAAAGCACAAATAAACAACTGGAATGGTATTCCACAATATGAATTGTTAATTGAATGGCCATATTGTGCGTATGCTGCAAACCTGGCTATGAGAAAACAACCTAGACCTTTAATAGTAAAAATGCAATCTTAACATCAGAAGGAGTTGATTCTGGCAAAATTGTAGCAGAAGAACAGAGTACCAAAGTGGGAGACAGCAGTGTGTTTATGGAGAATGACTACTCATTGGACAACAGAAAGAAAAGGAATAATTTTATTTCATTATATAGGGAATGCCGAGAATCAGGCGTGAGATTCAAACTGCTGTACCCGGGTATCCTTAAAATATATTTCCCTGAAGAAACAAAAACATTTTTTGATGAAGTATGTGCTAAGGAAGAAATACAAAAGTTGTCCAACAAAAAGTGAGCTGTGAAACAGAAGGAGATTCTGCTTCTTCTTCTTCTGGTAATAAAGACCACAGAGAGTCAACTGTGCCAGTGAAACCTTTCCCAATATTTCAATGGAAAATGATTGAGAGAGGGGAAAAAGCACAGACATTGACTAGAAGAATCAAGAGTGCACTGCATTTGAAGCAGAGACAGGGTTTGGGAGATGGAGATAAGCAAGAACAGAACAAAAGAATCTGGAAATATTGGACTTTCTTGGACTTTGTTAAACTTGTAGGGGTCTCTGAAGCTTATGCCCTACTTTGTGTCATTAATATTTTGAGACTAAAATCAGTAACATGGAAATTGACAAATGTGGGACTACAAAGCAATAACTGCACTTGCGAAACATGACAGAACAAGAAAATCTGGAAATATTGGACTTGTTTTGACTTTGTAAAACTTGTAGGGGACTCTAAAGCATATGCCCTACTTCATGTCATTAATGTTAGGAAAAATACATAGGCGAGGGAAAGAAGTAACTGTAAGTAAAACATTATTTTCTTAACAGTGTTACTTAAGTGATGCATGATTTTCTCTGTATGTTATAAAGTAAAGTTTTTTCAGCTATTTTTAAGTGCAATTGGGATACTAATGTAAATAGGTGCTTCTGTTTATTTTTATTTATTTATTTATTTATTTGCTTGCTTGTTTCTCCCTTCTTCTCTCTTTCTCCTCGTTTAGTTTTAAGAAATATAGGAAATGCATTGTAAAACAAAAAGGGGATCTGATTAAAAGAGCATGACAAAAGAAGAATTACTGTGCTTTTTCTCATTCTTCCATTGGGGAATGACTGTGTTAAGTTGTGACAGAAAACAAGTAAATGAAAAGGAATACTGAACATTATAGGGTCTTTTTTCTAGCAAACAGTCCTGTATCTAGTTCTCATGTCACTAGCAGACAATCTGATAAATAAAAATATCTTGGAGAAATTGTTTTTTGAAAGCATGCAAGTGTTTTCCCAAATGGGAGCGCTATAAAGATAATGTAAACCCAAACAGCACTTAATAGAATCACAGGCTCTGTGACGATGTGAGGTATTGCCAGCTATGCCTGGAAAAGTACGGCAGTTGATGTGTAACATATGCTAGCACAATTAGCTGGACTTTAATAAAGAATTATATGTTATTTGAATATCAAACTGATTTGTACAGATGCATGTGGTGAGAATGTATTTGTAAAGTTGCTTGTTTTAGACATGCATCAACAGTATGCCCTGCTGGAAAGAAAAGAACTGTACACGCATTACCGTATTTGTATAAATGTATATACTGTAACAGAGGATACCAGAAGAGAAGAGGTTAATCTCAGTCCCAGCTAACTTTGAAAAATTGTTGAAATTAAATTAGTCCATAAAGATTATATCCTTCAGTTCTGGTTGCAGCCAGAGACAAAATGTCTGGGAAACCAAGCATTAGGAAGCCTTATTCATTGTCTCTAGCAGAGAGCTAATTGCTACTCTGGAAGGGTAGAGGTTTGAATCTGTTTTATGACTTCCAGGAGCAGCAGTAGATATAAGCAAAGCTCTATCTGTGTGTATGGTAACACATAGGTACTAAAATCCTGGCACCTTCTAGTGTTGGTGATAGTGTGGGAAAGTGAGTCAGATGACCAGATATGAAGTTATTCTGTAAATAAAAAAGAAAAAAGACCACCAGCAAAACTACAAGCAAGACAGTATTTATTAAAACTAAGCACTTTCACCCAACTTTGCACTGGGTGGTCATTTTTTCTTTTTTGATTTTCTGAGTTTGCATGCACCCTTTGGGTGGATTTTAAGTGTTTTATTTGATTTATTCTGTAAGCTATCCCAGAAATAATATTTAGATATTATAAGGAAAAGTCTCTCAGTCAGACCGAGCAGTCTGTTTCTTGGAACCTCACATCTTGCCTTGTTCTAGTAAGTGAACCTGGGAATAGTAACTCTTTAGATTAGTCAGGAAAATAAAGTGAGATTAGTGAAGTACTGTTTTCCTTAACTGTGTGAATCTTTTCATCTGTGTTTTCTTACTATTCTTGTGATTGAAATTCTGGTGTTTTCTGTAAATAGATATTTCATATTTTTGTTCTTTTATTATTTATTATTAAATATATTAAAACTTCTGATTGTAACTGGTCATTTTAGAAGATATTTAAGCTTTGAGAGTATTTGTATATATTTATTTGGTGATACTGCGGCCACTCCTAAAGCCTGGCTGTTTGGTCAATGTTACCATTGGCATTAGTATTAACTTCACTCATTATAAATGGATGACCTTTTAAGAGCCTTATAGTAACTGACTGGTGGCAGTGAATTTACCTTATAGTCTGGGCAAAGTTGGTAGAGCAGGTAATCTGTGCCAGCCTTTCCCAGGCGTGTAAGTGTGTGCAATGTGTGTGTGTGTGTGTGTGTGTGTGTGTGTGTGTGTGTGTGTGTGTGTGTGTGTGTGTGTGTGTGTATGTGTGTGTGTGTGAAAATTAAATCTCAAAGAGTGTGTGTGTCAGCTACTTGGAGGAGGGATACGAAGCACAGGTATCACAGAGAGGGTGCTGGAGGACTTGGCTTGGAAACTCGGCTGAGGACTTAAACCTACAGCTGTGCCAGTGGGGATCCTTATTGGGGACCAGGGGAGAGGCAAAAAGAGAAACCCAGACCCATGCTGAGTGTGCTCCCTGTGTGCTCTTATGGGAAATTGTGCTTGATGCAGAGAGCTGCATCTTGAAATACTGGGTGTGTCCATTTGTATTCCAAGTGAGTCTCCCTCTCCATTCTGTGGATTCTGGCTCTTTGATTACTGGCCCAGCGTGAGGATACCACATATTGCCAAATGCACTGCTACAAGAACGCTGGTCCATGAACTCCTAAGGCGATGAAACCACTCTATGTCAGAACCGCCAACAAAATAAAAGTGGCACAAAAGGTTACCATAAAAAATCTCCTTTTAATATCAGCTTCCACAGTTTCAATAAAATAGTTAAGTGCTTTCATCCACTGAATGTGGGCTTCATCATGGCCACTTTTATTTTGTTGGCGGTTCTGACATAGAGTGGTTTCATCACCTTAGGAGTTCATGGACCAGCGTTCTTGTAGCAGTGCATTTGGCAGTTATTTGTTGACTGGACACCACATATTGGTGAGCAGTGGTGTGGATATTAAATGACCCTTTGGAGCTTGTAAGCAGTTATCACTAAAAGTGTATTCTCAAGCAGCCACAAGGTAAACATTCAGTTTCATTTTACAACAGTTCTATTTATTTTTTTAGTTTAGTTTAGTCAGGGAAAGCAGGAAAATATGTCAGCAGAGGATTATGACAAGCTGACAAAGAACAAGTTGGCCAAGGTGTGTGAAGCCAAAGGACTGTCACATGCCAACCTGACTAAAGAAGAAATTATTTCAGCCTTAGTCACAGCTCAGATCAGCAACTAAGAGGATAACCAGTCTGTCCATGGGAATTTGCAGCCTTCAGAAACAGGACAGTTCACCTTTTCCTCAGGTAACTTAAAAATCCATCTGGAGTTAAAGAGACTGGCACTGGAGGCTAAACATTTGTAATTATAATCAGCAGAGAGACTGAAGCATTTGGAGGCTGAAGAAAAGGAGAAGCAGCGTCAACATGAGAGGTAGATGCTGACTCTTTGCCAGGGTCATGGAGGTAATGGGGAAGGGAATAACCAAATCTCAGAAGGAATAAAGGTCAGTAAATTTCTTCCACAATTTACAGAAGCTGATAGTTTTATTCATATATTTGACAGGGTATGTAAACAGTATAATGGTGACCAAGGGCTCTGGGTACTGTTCCTGATCCCCTTACTCTATGGTAAAGCTGTAACTGTTTTTTTTTTAAATTGTCTGAAATTGATTATTTAAATGATAAAGTCAAATATTGTTTACTTGAATTCTTTAAATTAACACCTTTAGCTTACAGAAAAAACTTTTGTGACCGCAGATGAAAGGCAGATGAAAGTGTGTATGATTACATTGCTAAGTTAAGCACTTATTTTCATAGGTGGGTGAGTGGGTGTTAAGTCACCACTTTTGAGAGGCTGGCAGACCATTTGGTGAGGGAACAAGCCATTAGCACTTTGAACATGAACTAGCATGGCAAATTCGATTAAATGCATTTGTAGCCCCAGGGATGAACAATGCTTGTAATATTGCTTGCTTATTGAAATTAAGAAGCCTGAAATGGTAACTAGTTTAGCTTGTGAGTATATTTATACCTACATGTGCATGAATAACTACTAGTAGAGCGAATTTGAGATTGGGTTGTACACTGTTTTTTGAATTCAATGTTTTGTTTGGTTAATCAACAACATTTAACAATGTAATCGTTGAGATTTTTGGTTTAGTTTTTTTGGTAAACTTGCAGCTAGTTTATCATGTATTTATGAACAATGTGTTTTTTTAGTGAAGTTTCTTTTAAAAAAAATCTAATAGAGAGAGGTGTGTCTATCATGTGACATGATTCAATTATTTAAATACTGTTCTTTGAAACTTTGTATGTGTTTCTGAAGAAGTTGCTACATTTTGGCAACAAAAAGCGCTTAAAATTAAATGGTTCTTGGTTTTACTTTCACCGGATTCCTGATATATTTGTTGTGCTGGAACACGGTACTACTGACTCAGTTTTTGTTTTTTCAGTTGTTTATCTCTTCTCAAGTTTTACCTGTAGTATGGCATCTGGAGCCAGCAGCAACCCAAGTAGTCCTACACTGTTTGGTACACAGCTGCAAACCGAGCTGGGGAATCTGACTCAGTTAATTAATGCTATGAGCCAGCGTATGGACGGCCTCTCCGCTCGTTTGGAGAAGGTGGATACTGTTCTAACCCAACAACAGCGTTCTTTTCAGAACACGGCTCCGCAAGTGATCTCGAGTGGTGTTTCTACTAGTAGTCCGAGACTCATTACACCTAACAGCAATGGACTAAGAGAAGGTGCATCTTGTGTTGAAACTACACCAGGTCAGCGGGCACCAATTGAAGCTCGACATACAGACAGAACTGATTAATTTGAGTCTTATATATCAAATAACAGTAATGGAAGGCTTATTGGAGCTCCTAACCTTAATAAGTGGATCAAGGATACCTCTACGATTTGTTTCAAGACATGGTCTGACCAGGAGCGACCGGCCGAGACTAACAATGGACAACAGGTTGGTGTCACTGCTTTAAATGAGAAGCTTAAAATTCTTGATGCCAAGTTATTAAAATTAAAAAGTTGCAACTAGAAGTCATGTATTTTAAGGAGTGTCTGGACCAACACATTGTCCCGAAAGGGTTGCGTATTTACCGGTATTCAACCGGCTTGGTCCCAGATTAACTATTTCACTTAGAACTTAACTCCTTGTTCGATCAACAAGGATTTGATCTAATGCATCTTATGACCAAACATTATCACTTACAGATAGATGCTTTGTCCTGTGAAGTTTCAGCTTTGAATAATGACATAGTGACTAACGGCAAATTTTTTAGATATAAGTATGATTACGACCGCTCTTTTTCAAGCATTAACCAGCTGTTGGACAGGCTGAAAAGTAATAAAGTTAAAAAGATGAAGAGGGTCAGACTAGCTTACGATAATGGGTCTGCTTACCCTAAACCGTCTCTTGCTCAAATTTCTAATACAATTAAATCTTTTACTGCTGTACAGCATTCTAACAATGTGGACCAGCCTGGTGACAATAACCAGACCATCATTAGACATAGTGAACGGATCAGCAATAACAATAACAACAATCATGATCGTAATCAACAACAAGTGATCAATAACAACAGTACCCCTGTTAATAGTAACTGTGAAAATTTTCAGAAAGACAATTCTACAGGGGCGATCCCAAAGAACAGATCACTTCAACAGAATCAGAAGAGCAATCAAAGCAATTTCAAACACAGGAAATAACAACTGATAATATTCCTGTGTTGAATATTGTTACTAACGGAGACGGTGATTTTAACATCTATAATTTTTCATCATTTTTTATTGATCCTACTTTGGTCAACTTACTTGCTAAAGGGAACACATTTGTACCTGACAAACCCTTCAACCTAGTCAAAACAGTTATGGATTTAAAACTGTTTGTGAGGAAGTTAAATTTTAATTTACTATTTGGCAATAACAATCCTGGAGATCACGGGTTGAGGGTGGCTAGTACCTACAACCCCCCATTACATCCTACTCTGAAGATGTTCGAACAAGTGTGTGAATTAGATTTTAGATACTTGTTGAATTCTCAGAATATTTTTTCACCGAAAAGGTCAAATAACGTGAATCAAAATGAAAACTTATTACTGCAATCTTTGAGCAATGCTAATGTACGGGTGGTTAAACCCGATAAGGGTGGGGGACTAGTAATATTCGACCAACATGACTATACAGTGAGAATGCGTAATTTGTTAGATGCTGATGCATATTCTAAAGCTTCTCTGAGTGAGGTTAATACTGCTTACAAACAGATCAGAGGTTATTTCAATGACCTCTTCATAGATGCCACTAATGATATTGACACATACAACTTTATATCTCTGCCTTGGCCAAAAATCCCAATTATGTTTGGGATACCCAAAATCCACAAGGATGTGTTAACCCCCCCCCCCCCATGAGACCATTGATAGACGGGAGGGGTTCTATAACATATCCTTGTGCCAAGATAGTAGATAGTATTTTGAAAAAATACCTTGTGTCAGAACCACAAATATGCAAGGATTCGTGGGCTTTTCTAGAAAGTATTAACAAATTGGAATTTAACGCTAGTCACATTTTTTTTAACTATTGACGTTAAAGACTTGTATACTTCCATTCCACACTCAGACGGGATAGAATGAGTTAGTCTCTTGCTTAGATCTAAGGATGCTCCACTACATGAAATCACTTTAGTGGAGTCCTTATTAGACATCATTCTCAGAAATAATTACTTTTTATTCGACAAAGAATTTTACCTACAGAAACGAGGTGTCGCTATGGGGTCGCCCTGTGGTGCCAGTTTTGCCAACCTGGTAATGGCATATTGGGAAAAACTTTTGTTTTCAAAGCTGAGTACTCCAGGGTGAACCTTGTTTTTTACACCCGTTTCTTGGATGACATCTTTGTGCTATTTAATGGTGATGATACACAGGCCAAAACATTCATTTCCTTTTTGAATTCTACAACCAAATTCCTTGTATTTCATCCACATTCCATACAGATACAATTGATTATTTAGATGTCAAACTGTCAAAAGACAAAGTCAATAAGGGGTATGTATCCCAGATTTTTAGAAAACACACATATTGTAACTTGTTCCTACACTTTTGATTTGTTAAGCAGGATGTTTGAACAGCGTGGGTCTCCTAGTGAACTAGTCGGATCTTTAGTCAGTGAAGTCTCTGAAAAAAGAAGACTAGGGGTAGTTTCCCCTATCCTTTGTTTAAACAACTTAGGTAATTATGGATTGGCTACCCACACAGAGGTTAGCCTTTCTAGAGAACAAGATCTAACACAAATCCCAGCCCCTAATTTTAAGGGTGGGTTTATTACCACTTTTTGCATAGACAGCTAGATCTATTTTATACAAAAATTGGCAATTTATTTTAAGTGATAATTCAATATTTAGTAAACTGGGTCCAGTTCCAAATATAGTTTTTCGTAGAGGCTACAACCTCAAGAATCTACTTGAAAGTGGTGGTCTGACACATAGATATGCAGGGATGACCATGTGTGAATCTTGTAGGATGTGTAGATTTGTAGAAGTTGGTAATACATTTGGTATTAGTGGCCATAAGTTTGAAATTAAATTCAAACTTAATTGTAATTCTAGACTTATTGTATACATAGCAAGGTGTGTATGCTGCCCCGCATTCCACGTGGGGAAGACTGAACGTAGACTGCGGGATAGGGTGTATGAACACACCTATGCTATTTGTGTCAACAAGATGGATAATCCATTGGCAAGACATGTTGCGAACAATGTGGGCCACAAATTCGTGTTTAAGGCTATAGACCAAATTCAAACTAACATGAGAGGGGTCCATTGAATTTACTTTTAGGAGAACATGAACTAGCATGGCACATTTAATTAAATGCATTTGTAGCCCCAGGGCTGAACAATGCTTGTAATATTGCTTGCTTATTGAAATTAAGAAGCCTGAAATGGTAACTAGTTTAGCTTGTGAGTATATTTATACCTACATGTATATGAATAACTACTAGAAGAGCGAATTTGAGATTGGGTTGTACACTGTTTTTTGAATTTAATGTTTTGTTTGGTTAATCAACAACATTTAACAATGTAATCGTTGAGATTTTTGGTTTTAGTTTTTTGGTAAACTTGCAGCTAGTTTATCATGTATTTATGAACAATGTGTGTTTTTTTAGTGAAGTTTCTTTTTAAAAAAATCTAATAGACAGAGTTGTGTCTATCATGTGACATGATTCAATTATTTAAATACTGTTCTTTGAAACTTTGTATGTGTTTCTGAAGAAGTTGCTACATTTTGGCAATGAAAAGCACTTAAAATTAAATGGTTCTTGGTTTTGCTTTCACCGGATTCCTGATATATTTGTTGTGCTGGGACAAGGTACTGCTGACTCGGTTTTTGTTTTTTCAGTTGTTTATCTCTTCTCAAGTTTTACCTGTAGTAAAGCCCTTAGCACTTTGCCTGAGTATATGACAATCTGGTTGGCAGGCCGAAAATGTAACTGTAAATGAGCTGAAGAAAAAAAGGATCTTTACTTAGCAAGCAGGGCATCGCTGCACAGGAAGGGGATACCCAGTGCTGCACATGGATATAAGGAAACCCATGGTGGGAAGCCTAAAGCACCCCAACAGAGTCCACCAGTAGCAGGGAAAGCCACTACTTCAGGTACATGGCCAGGATCAAGGGTTAAATGTTTTAAATGTAACTAGTGGGGCCATGTAGCATACTGATGTCTATGGAGGGGTCCTCTTCTAAATCTCGAATCTCAAAATCTCTAAATTCAAAATACTGAAACCAAAATCTCTAAAGCTCAAAATACTGAAAACTCAAAATACTGAAACTCAAAATACTAAAACTCAAAATATCGAGAGAAAAAAACACAGGAAACCAACACTAACTATATTGCAACAGAACTACATACTGAAACATATAAAAGACAAACGATATTAGTCTTCTCCAACTATAAGCAAGGGGGCTAGCTCACCTGTGCCCCCACACCCCTGCTTCTTAAATACATCAGCTCCGAGATTGCACTATACAGCAGAAAATGGCAAACATACCATTACTTGCTTCATGACTGCCTGTTGTAACATTAGTCATGTTCACTTCTAATTTGCTATACAACAACATAACTCATCTTAGTGCAGTGAAGTGCGATCTTGGAGTTGATTTAAGTAGCAGGGGGTGTGGGGGGCTGGGGGTGCAGGGGGTATTGCTCCCCTGCCTATACTTGGAGAAGAGTAATATGTTTCTGCATGCAGTTGTTGTGCGATATAGTTATTGTTGGTGTCCTGTGTTTCTTTTGATAGTTTGAGTTTCAGTATTTTGAGTTTTCAGTATTTTGAGCTTTAGAGATTTTGCTTTTAGTATTTTGAATTTAGAGATTTTGAGATTCGAGATTTAGAAGTGGAACCCTATGGAGGCAAGGTGGGGAACAAAAGGTGGAAGAGTCAGCAAATGGGAATATCAGAATGCCAGTGGTAAGTTGTCTGGAAACAACAGGGTACCAGACTATCACCAGAGTTTATACCCAATCTTAATGTATGGAAAATAGGCCACTGCTAAGAGAGACACAGCCTCTGACATAACCATTGTAAAGCCTGTAGTGGTTGAAGAGGAGCAGTAGTTGCTTGGGCAGTCCACTCCAGTCAGAACTTTAGGAGGGACCCCTTTCCAAATGCCTATGGCCAGGATTTACTTTGGCTGGGAGGGTGGAAAAGGAAGCAAGCAGCTAGGCAGCTAGGTATGTTTGAGGATATCCCTGCAGATGTCTTGATAGGGAATGATTTTGATAATGCAGTACATTGTGTGCATGCATTTACATGCAGTCAGGCTTGGAGACAGCCATGTGGGTCTGGTGGCCTGGGGGAGACCCAGGTAAACCTCACACCTGAATCCAGGGCTCATGAGGTGGCTATTTCAGGGAGGGAGCTACCCTGTAGCAGTGAGCCTGAAGGTGAACCACATCTGCTGGTAGGTACTGATGTTCTCTTGGACAGACTGACTGCAATGGCAGAATTGAGTGGTAGTTGTCAGGCTGACAGTGGGGCGCTGCTGTGAGAGTATACCATACCCCCTGTGGAAGGGGAGCTGGGAAGGGTCACAAAGGTAGAGTTGAGACAGGCTCAGCTGTTGGACCCTACACTAAGAGGCTTGATGGAGGTAGCTAGGAAGGCACCTGATTCTCAAGGAAAGGGGGAGTCTGTATACTTGAACAAAGAGTTACAGTACAGAGAGTGGACTCCAGAGGGAGGGCTAGAGGGTGAGTTAATACAGCAGTTGATAGTGCCCACAGCCTACTGTCTGACACTTCTAGCCATAGCCCATGACATTCCTTTTGCAGGTCATATGAGCATAAAGCATACCAAGAGGCATATTATGCAGAACCTTTATTGGCCTGGGATTGCAATGGATATAACGGGGTACTGCAGGACCTGTGAGCAGTGTCAAAAAGTAGACAAGGCAGGAGACAACGTCAAAGCTCCTTTGGTACCTTTGCCTGTGATTGAGGAGCCATTTCAGAGGGTAGCTATGGATATTGTTGGGCCTCTGAGTACCCCAAGTTCCACAGGGAAGAGGTATATCCTGGTGGTAGTAGATTATGCTTCTAGATACCCTGAGGCAGTGACTCTGTCCTCCACTGAGGCAGAGAAGGTGGCAAATGCTTTGTTAGAGACTTTCAGCAGGGTAGGTTTCCCAAGAGGAATACTAATTGACCAAGGTGTCAATTTCATGTCAAACCTGATGGCTTGTCTCTGGGAGCACTGTGGGGTGAAGCACCTAAAGACCACTACCTACCACCCCCAGACTAATGGTCTTGTGGAGAGGTTAAACTTTACACTATCTACCATGCTACAGGCATTTGCAGACCAGTTTAACAGAGAGTAAGGCAAATATTTGCCCCATCTACTGTTTGCATACAGACAGGTACCCAGGAATCCTCCAATTGTTTCACTCTTTGAGTTGTTGTATGGGCATAGGATGATGGGGCCTTTAGATGAGTGGGAGGGTGAGTGTGAATCCTATGTCCTAAACCTCAGGACAAGACTTAGTGAGCTCATGGGCTTAGTCCAGGAGAACCTGGCAGGAGCCCAACAGCAGAAAAAGGCCTGGTATGACATTAATGCTCCAGCCCAAGAGTATGCTGTGGGACAGCAGGTTATGGTTCTCATTCCTCTCAGGCAGAATAAGCTGCAGGCAATTTGGGAAGGACCCCTCAAAGTGGTAAGGAAGGTCATTAACATTAACTACATGGTAAACCAGCTAGGCAGGAGGCAGGGGCACAAAATGTACCATGCTAACATGATGAAGCCTTACCATGATAGGGATGCCCTGGTGTTGAGCATTTGCAGTGGTGGCAGAAGGAGTCTGAGGGGGACCTACAGCTACATTGAGCCAGCCAGCAAAATGTCAAGTTATTAAGGTGGAGCCTAGTGTTGCAGGCATATGACATGACAATGCAGCAATGTAGTGGGGGTCAGCAACGCCAATGCAGATGGTTTCTCAAGACAGGACATTAATGTATTCCCAGACAACCTCATTCCTCTCAAGCAATGTTTCTAAAGGGTCACTTGAAAAACTAGCTTGAGTGTTCAAACGGGGGTGTGTGATGATGTCAGGTATTGCCAGCTATGCCAGTAGAAGTAGGGCAGTGGATGTGTAACATATGCCAGCATAGCTAGCTGGAGTTTTGTAAAGAATTATGTCATTAGTATATTAAACTGACTTGTACAGATGCTTGTGTTGAAAATTTATTTGTAAAGCTGCTTGTCTTAAAAATGTACCAACAGTGGGTTTTGCTGGGTAGAAAAGAAATACACCTGTATGTCAGACTGTATTGTAACTGTTGAAATGTATATATTGTAACAGAGGATACTGCAAGATAAGAGGTTAATCTCAGTCCAGCTAACTTTGAAAAATAGTCTGAAATTAAATTACCTGGTTTAGGCCATAAAAATTGCAGCTTACTGTTCTGATTACAGGCAGAGACAAAATGTCTGTGAAAACCAGGATTATGAATCCTACTCTATGTTCCTTAGGGGTTAATTAATTGCTACCGTGGAAGAGTGGAAGATTTGAAATGGTTTTATAGCTTCCAGATGCTATGACACATCTTAGCAAAGCTCTATCTGTATGAGTGGTAACACATATGCGCGAGATTCTGGTTCAGAAAGAGGTAGTATGAGAACCAGAAGTCAGATGACCAGATGTGTGTGATGTCATTCTGTAATCCAGCACTGAAATAATGTTTTAATACTAGATGAGACAGAAGTGCAGAGCAGACTGTTTTTGAAACCTGACAAAGAAGGAAGACCACTCACCCACTTCATCTTGCCTTGCTTTAGTAAGTAACCAGGGAATAGTAATTCTTCAGATAAGTAAGGACATTTATTTTGACATTATTTTATTGTTTTGACATTTGTTGACCGGATATGTCTGACTGAGCCAATGCCCATTTTCAGCTGAGGCCAGGGGGGAAAAGCCCCAGTAAGAATGCAATCAAAACAGAGTTACAGAATAAAATATTATGCACAAGATATAATATTTTAACACAGAGAAAAGTAAATATAAATGGCAAACTCCCACTGTAACAAGAGACTTTAAATACATGATAAGCACAGACTGTGTGTTAAGAAAATAGCATGATGTATATGACAAACATTTCAACAATGAGAGAAGAGGGAGGAAGGTAATAAGAGAATATGGAAATCATCAGAGTTGGTGAAAGAAGGAGAAATAGATAAAAAAAGCACAGAGTACAGGGAAGAACAACTCAGAATGCAATAGAATAAATTAAAATAATCAGAATAGGATAAGAGAAAAGTGAAGTTGTTAGTATGGAGAAATGAGAGTGGAAAGGTAGTAGAGAAAGAGGAGTTAAATATTTACTTTAATTTTTAGCATGTGTAAAGCTGAGATTTACAAGGGGTTTCTTTTAAGGTTTTTTTTAAGCTTAAAGTGTATGGTAGAATTCTAATATTCAGTGGAAGTTTATTACAGGCTAGGGCAACAGAGTAGCTCTGTAAGTGACTGCATATATATATATATATATATATATATATATATATATATATATATATGTGTGTGTGTGTGTTGGTATATAGATATCTGGGAGGAGTTTTTCTGAGCTTCAAAGACAACAGGTAGGGGTGTAAAGGGAAATAAGATATGGGGGCAAAAGGTAGGCTTTTTTAGGATGGTGTGAATAAGCTGTAGTTGAGGGAGTAGTAGTTGATGGGGGAATTCAAGCCAGTTTAGAATTTGCAAAGAAAGTCATTGGTCAGAGTTCTAGGGCTGATTAGCAGCAAACCTGGCAATTTTATTTTAAGTGATTTATTTCAAGCTTGGTCTTCAGAGAACAATGTAAGTTGGTAAAGATAGCAGATGCATAGAGAACAGATGGAAGAAGATAGACACTGGAAAGGGTACTCCGAGAGTCATTTGTTAGGTATTTTTTATTTCTACATAGCAGACCAAGTTTTTGATGTGCTATTTTATGCAGTTTAAGACATGCAGATCATACTTAAGATAATTACTCCCAGCAGCTTTGTGTGTGTTTCAACATTAATGGCTGTGTTATTAATTAATGTGATGTTAAGTGATGATTTAAGATGTGTTAGATATTTTAGGAGAAATAGAGGAGGAGTTTAGCTTTTTTAGGGTTAAGTATGAGTTGATTGTTAGTTAACCCATTTTCAATAGAATGAAAGCAATTTTGGGTAAGTGAGTAAAGGTCGGAGAAATTATCAGCAGTGGAGATTACAGTAGAGTCATCAGTGTATTGTATGAGACATGACTGAGGACAGGAAGTGCAAAGACAGTGTAGATGATAAAGAGTAGTGGCCCAATTATGGATCCTTGAGGTAGACCTTTAATAACAGGTAGAAAGGGTGAGAGACATTGGACAGACTGCTGTCTGTGGGAGAGATAACTAGAAAACCAATTCAGGGTAAGGTTAGAGATATCAAGTTCAGACAATTTGCAAAGTAGTTTGGAGTGGGAAACAGGAAACTCGTGTTATTATATTTGGCTTGTGATACATACTGGGGTAAAGGAACTAAGAGCAGAGGTTGTACTGTGGTTTGGGCAAAAACCATGTTGGGAGGAAGAAAGCAGATTTTCCTGAAGGAAGTAGGCTAAAAGTTGCTTATGAATACATTTTTCGAGTACTTTAGAGAGGGGGACAGAATGCTATAGGGCAGAAGTTAGAAAAGTCAGTAGATTGTCCTCCTTTGTGTATTGGAATAGTGTAGAAGTGCTTCCAGATAGAAGGGCCAGTAGATTCTTGGATTGAATGATTTATAAGTATGGAAACAGGGAAGTTACAGAGCTTAAGGCAATTTTTAAAAAGTAAAGTGGAAGGTTATCAGCTAAGGGAGAACAAGGCTTTAGTTTCATGAGAAGAGATGTTATGTAACAAGTGGGGATAGATTTTAGAGAGAAAGTATTAGAAGGATTTGAAGGAGGGGAGAGACAGGAGAAGCTTATAGAGCTGTTATTGTGGGCTAATTTACTGATGGAATCAATGAAATAGGAATTAAGAGAAATAGTAGTTTCCAGAGGAGAGTTGCTGGGACAGGAATTAGGAGAACTTGAGCAACCAGAATGCAGAATCTTATTTATACATCTCCAGAATTTTTGAGGGTTAGTATAGTAGCTAGACAGAGGTTTAAGAAATATTTTTTCTTATCATGTTTTTTGGTTACGTTTCTGAGTTCTTTGAATATTTGTAGGTGAGATTGAGATTTTGTTTTTTGCCAGAGTTTCTATGCATTATCTCTTTTTTTCATAAGAAAACATGAGGACTTTGTTAATGAAGGGGCAGAGTGAGATTTTATTCTGATTTTCCTAAGTGGAGCCTGGGAGTTAAGTATGTCCAGGAAAATACTGTTGAACTTGTCAACAGCTATGTCAAGGGGTAAGTATTGGAGGAAAGGCCAGTTAGTGGCTGAAAGTGTATCATTGAACACAACAGGGTCAACATTGGGAGTATATGACAGTTTTTATATTTGTGAGATTTACACTGTTGTTGGGAATATCTTTGAATGAAGATTGGAGAGTTGTCACTTAGTGAGTCAGATAATTATGTGAGATTGTGGTAATGGTTAGGACTGGAGAGGATCCAGTGTAAAATAGAGCTAGGGTTGTTTCGTTTACTGAAGTAGGTAGGGGGTGTGATAAGTTGTGAGAAGCCATAGAGGTTTATGGTGAAGTTAGGGAAATCTGAGGACAGGATCTGCCAGTCAATGTTAATATCACTAAGAATTATTACTTCATTATAAATGGAATGAGATAACCAAGAGAAAATATTTTCCAGTATGGGACTAGTATTGCCAGGGGGAATATGTATAGCAGCTATTGTTAGCTTTGATGGTTGTTTAGTTTACAATTAACTAATAAGAGTTCAGATGATTGGACTGGGGGAGAGAGATGGAAATAGGGTATATGTTAAGTTGATTAGTATAAAGTATAGCTATACCAACTCCTTTATTCTGAAGCCTATCTGGGTGAAAAAATATCATAACCGAGGGGAATAATTTGGGTCTATATTACAAGAGCAAGGATTTCAATATTCGAACACCATATGGGCGACATCAAATGGTTGAATATTGAAAACCTTGCAAGTGTGAACCAAGATCATCGTAGGGAATTCTTGCCTTTACTTCAATGTAGTACATTCTTGGAGTTGGTATATTTAAGTAGTGGTGGGTGTGGGGGGTGCCAGGGGGCTTGCTCCCCTGCTCAAAGTGATCAGGTAGGTTTTTGTTTCATTTTTACATTTTTTATTTTTCTTTCGAAGTTTCACAACTTCGCTCATATGGTGTCGCCCATATAATGTTCACAGTTCTGAAACTTCGTTCTTATAACATAGACCCAAATAATTTCACTATCAGAGATATGGGGTTTAAGCCAAGTTTCAGAGAAATTATGTCAGGGGAATGATGGGCAATCCAAGAGTGTAATTCACTGACTTTATTGGGTGTGCTGTGGAGGTTTAGAGAGTAAAAGGTTAAGCATTTAGATAAAGCATTTAGGTTAAGCATTTAAATATAGTGAGATTAGATAAGTTTTGTTTTTCTGTATCAGTGTTAATCTATCCATCTGTGTTATTTTTAATATTTCTTGTGATTGTAACTCTGTTTATTGTAAACAGATATTCAGCATCTTCATGTTCTTTTTATTATTTATTATTAAATATATTTAAACTTTTCATTGTGGCTGGTCTTTTAGAAATGTTTTTAAACTTTGAGAGTTCCTATATTTATTTAGTGACACTGTGGCCACTCCTGAAAGCCTTGCTGCATTGGTCAAACACTACCATTTGTATTAATATTAATTTTACTCAGTATAATTGGGTAACCTTGTAACAGCCTTAGAGTAGTTGGCTGGTGGCAGTATAACTACCTTATAGTCTGGGCAATGGTAAGAGAGCTAGTAAATCTGTGCCAGCCTTTCCTAGGTGTGTGTGTGTGTGTGTGTGTGTGTGTGTGTGTGTGTGTGTGTGTGTGTGTGTGTGTGTGTGTGTGTGTGTGTGTGTGTGAACCTTAAAAAGGCCCAAACTTATTTATAATCAGAAAATGACATAAGAATTGCACTATTTTGACTTGTGTCTTTTTAAGATTCTGTTTGCATGAAGTTTTGTCATGATTAGTATTTAATTGATGTTTAACTGTGATTGGTTGGTTGGGTCTCTTTTATTGTTTATAAAGTGCATTGAATTAATTGTGTTTTGGAGAATGGGTAAACTGTACATCAGCACCCTGATTAGAGAACAGATGTTCTCCAGCAGGGTATTAATATACAAGTAATGCATGCCCACTGAAAAAAAAGTCTGTGGCTTCATGGCAGCATATCAAGTTGCTGTTGAGCTCGGGCTGAAAAAAAAACTAATGGCTGGCATTACTTTACACTCACTAAGCAGCACTTTTGCTGTTTAGCGAGTGTAAAAAAAATAAGCAGAAAAAAATGTATGTGTGTGCATGTATGTGTATGTGTATGTGTGTGTTTATGTTTCTGTCTGCATGTGTGAGTGAATGCATGTAAGAAAGCAGAGGAGACTGTATGCATGAGAGAGATCAAGAGAGAGAGAGAGTGAGAGTGATCTTGTGCGAGTGAATATGTGTATGAAAGCAGAGGAGACTGTATGTGTGAGAGATTGAGAGAGACAGCAGTCTTGTGTGAGTGACTGCATGTATGAAAGCAGAAGAGACTGTCTGTGCATGTGTGTGTGTGTATGTGTGCGCGCATGTATGCACGTGTGTGTGTGTGTGTGTGTGTGTGTGTGTGTGTGTGTGTGTGTGTGTGTGTGTGTGTGTGATTGAGAGAGAGTGAGAGTGATCTTATGTGAGTGAATGTGTATATGAAAGCAGAAGAGTCTGTGTGTGTGACATATAGAGAGAGTGAGAGCAATCTTGTGTGAGTGAATGCATGTATGAAAGCAAGATGCACTGTGTGTGTGAGAGAGATTGAAAAAGAGTGACAGTGATCTTGTGTGAGTGAATGCATGTATAAGAGCAGTGGAGACTGTGTGTGAGAATGAGACAGAGAGTGAGATAGTGGCATTGTGTGCATAACTCTCAACTGTCCAAATTTTCACATAATGTCCAGAGTTTTGCCTGTTCCTCATAAAATCTGTATTTCACTGAAGTCTTGTGACAAATCAGTGAGGAGTGAATTCACTAAATAATGACAGGCATTTGAGTTTCAGGCTTTATATCTTTCACAGAAAGCATTATAATACAAGACCTTTTATTCTAGCAACTTTCTAAGTTTACAAGAGCAATATTTAAAATTTGTCCCCCATTATGTTTGGTTTTGTCCAGATGTTTTGTGCTAAGAAATTGACAGTTAATCTTGTGTGAGTGAATGCAAGTATGAAATCAAAGGAGAATGCGTGTGTGTGTGTGTGTGTGTGTGTGTGTGTGTGTGTGTGTGTGTGTGTGTGTGTGTGTGTGTGTGTGTGTGTGTGTGTGTGTGTGTGTGACAGCAGAAGAGACTGTGTATGACAGAGAGAGAATGGTTTCTCTGTAAAATTGTTGTTTTACTTATTTATTTTTTAAGTATTACATTATTTTTATATATTATTGATGTGAAATGCTTCCTCCCGCATAATTAACATATACTACAGAAAGATTGAAATATTATGGGGAGGAACTATTTTACATCAAAAATATATAAAAAAATAATATAGTACTTTAAAAAAGTAAGTAAAACACAACAATTTTACAGACAGCCCATCCTCTAAACATTAGAAATGGCCTCCAGGTTGTGTGTTAATGTGTAATTAATAACCTTCCAGGTGTGTAGAGGGCTACAGTATGTGGTGTTGGACCTCATAACACCTCTGGGTGGGCATTAATTACACATAAACACACATCCTGCTGGGCATTATTGCATACTTAACACACTGAAGAAGGGTTTATCCTGAAAACTCTGTGGATTTCATTAAAAGTTTTTCACTTTTCTGGCTTCGTTGGTCCTGTGTTTTTGGTTGATATATGCCCCCGGATTCAGCAAGCAGCCGAGCAGGAATAAGTTATTCCTGCATGGCAGGGACCTTTCTTGCTCAGCACTGCAGTGCGCCATGCATATGTATGAAGGCACACTGCCGTGCTGTAAAACGGACATGGTTCCATGTATGAGCACAGGGTGTGTGTCTGAGAGAAGAGCTCTCACAATATACACATCCTCTGTACTCCAGAATTGCCTTTCAGCAATTTAAAATGAGCGAAAACGCTCGTAACACCCCCAACCTGTCAGGATAATAAATCTGGTCAAAGCTATATGGGACAATTGTCCCCACCAAGACAAAAGTTGTTAGAATAACACATTTAGCATAAGCACATAGTGCACATCTCCCAACCTGTCAGAGTAAGGAATGTGGGCAAAGCCAAAAGGGACAATCATTCCACAAAGCAGAAAGCTGATAGAATAACAGGTTCAGCATTAGCATGGATATTCTGAAGGGTACAAATAAAAAAAATGCAACAAATATTTTTTTTAAAACATGCAATAAAGTTTAAGCATAGCTGCACGGGTGTGCCCGGTGCTTAGCTAAGCTTAGTACAGCTTAAACAGCACAAGAAGTTAAATAGCAAGAGACATCCAACATAAACAGTACTGCAATAGTGTAGTGGTTACAGTGTATGTTCTTCAAACAGCCATTCCTGGTTTGATCCCCACTGTAACTAATTTGCATTTTACACGTGAAACTAGTACATAAACATTTCTTTTAATAATTAGCTACTAAATAAGATATATATGTTAAACAGAGTACTGTAGTAGGTCCAGATGTGAGGTGTCAGTTTAATAAAGATGTGAAACCCCCATATAAATACAAGTGCCCCATACAGTATAGTCACATATGAATAAATGTAATGAAAGCACATTGGGAGGGATCAGGGACAGTAAACAAATTTATAATATGTAATGAATGATGAATCAATCCCATACAGCAGATAGTTTATAAAATAAAAAATAAGCAATGCTAAGCATTGCACAGCTTTGCTGACTGGGTGTAAGCATTGTGTACATA
The DNA here is from genome assembly GCF_019279795.1 of Protopterus annectens. NCBI lineage: Eukaryota > Metazoa > Chordata > Ceratodontiformes > Protopteridae > Protopterus > Protopterus annectens. The sequence continues at coordinate 1,929,266,385 of NC_056725.1, read as the reverse complement.
TGAATACTAAGCAATGAATAGCCCAGCTGAGTGGATTTTCCCATTGGTAAGCAATGCTGAACCTGCCCCTTTAAGTACTGTCAACCTTAGCTACGCAGGTTTGCCTGTAGCTTAGCTTAGGATTCCAAGAGCAGGATAAGTTATTTCTTACACTTATTTCACTGAACTGCACTTCTGAAACGCTTATAATTGTGCTATACAGTTGATCTACTACATTTTGCACTGTTATAAAGCTTTTTTTATTGTTTCACTGCATTTATGTACTGTTTTATACTGTTTTAACATTATTTAACTGTAAACTGCTTTTTCATACTGAGAGTTGTATTTTCTGTTTGTGAGTGCTCTATCCGAGCTTTTCTGTGCATTTTTGATAATTGTTTACAGTTAAAAGCATTCTCGAGTCTGCTCCTTGATCTGTTTAAAGCTTTCATTTAGTGGCTACAGCTAGGAACTGTAATTTTTCCCACACAACCTCTCTAGTGTTGTGTGTTGTTATACTTGGTGGCTTTGCAGTTGCCCGCCCATACTGTATATTTGATCTGTGACACTCCTCCCAGTCTAGTGTCATTAGTTCACTCAAACTAATAGAGAACATTTGTGAAGGCCAACTCACTCATATTCTTAACTTTGAATTAACCTCTGTTCCAGCTTTCTCCATTTCCACTTTACTGGAAAAAAAAATTCTAAGCTTGCTTCCCCCCTTTCCTGTGGCAGGTCTTGTCCAGATATGGATTTGCTGTGTCCAGGACTGTTTGTGAGCTCCTAAGCCCCGCCCCCCACTTAACTGGGGTTAAACTATTCCTGGCGCCATAAAGTCTTTTCTTCAAAATGTCCCTTGCAACGAGCCAGATTTTTAGTTTTAGCACTCATCTGTTTCTTTGAGTTCAGCACTTGTTCAGAACTCATTGTAAGCACTAAATAAGTTACAAATTACTACAGCACTCAACTTTCCTCACTTGTCTAGAAGAAAACAATTTTTAGTACTTAATAAATAAGCACTTATTCAGGCATGTCTAAAGGTCAGCTCCCGGTGTTTTCTCCTGTCTACCTGATGAATCTGGGCATCTTGGGACAATGCAGCAATTGCCTCATGTACACAGACAACCCTGTCCTCCTACCACCCAACACTACGACCTGTGAGAGATGCACTTATATAGCCAAACTGGAAGTAAAGCTCTCTTCACCAAAAACTGGCCTAGACAGTCAAGAGGAGAAGGTAAACACTTGCACTGCACCGCATTCATCACATAGTTCCTCAAAACCTACACCACCAAAACACACACACAGAAGCACAAAACACACACCTACATTCGCGGAGGCTCTCAGTACAAATCTGCCCAAACAACAGAGACCTCCAAAGCAGAAATGCAAGCAACCTCCATCCCCCAACACAACCCAAATGACACATAGCCAACATACTCAGTGTGCCACTCAACTACAGCCCATAAGGCATAATGTACCCAATACTCTAGTCATAGGTGACTCTATAGTCAGGCACACTGATGTTCCACTCACCAGGCTAAACAAGGAAAAAGTTACTGTCAGCTGCCTGTCAGGTGCCAGGATCCACCACATAACGCCCACACTCAGGTCACTCCACAACAAGTACAAATATAACTCTGTCATTGCCCATGCTGGTGTGAATGACCTGAGACATACCTCCCTGGACTACATGAAAAGAGACATGGAGGAGCTCTCTGATCTTGTAGCCCAGGCAGGTATGACCCTAGCACTGAGTAGCATCCTGCCATCACCCAGAATGACACCACAGTACAAGGACAAAATGATTGACTTTAACAACTGGCTAAGCTTCTGTTGTCATTCTAAGGGAATCCAGTATCTGTCTGCCTGGGATGACATGATCGACAGACCACGCTGCTTTGCCAGAGATGGCATGCACCTGTCGCCCTTGGGATTCCAGATACTGGCAAAGGCTCTTGCCACCCCTATAGTGCCTTTTTTAGACAAGGTTCAAATGACAAATTCACCACTATAACAGGTACAAGCAAGCAAAATCTGAGGGTAATGCTACTCAATGCTAGACGTCTAAACCTCAAAATGCACTCACTCAAGACACTCCTTAAAATGGAGAACATTGACATCTGTGCAGTGACAGAGACCTGGTTCAAAGCTCCAGAGAGCACCCCATGCATTATCAGGCTATAATTCATACCACACCTTTCGGCCACCAAACCCGGACCGAAACACTAAATGTGGAGACGTGTCCATATTCATTAAGGATATTCACACCTCCAAGCTAGTTGCTCAGCATAATGCATCCAAGATTATCCAAGTTCAACTAACTCTGGGCAAAACCGCAATCCAGACTGTAGCTTGCTACAGACCCCCCCCCACCATGCCCCAGGATTCCCACTCCTCTTTTCTTGATACACTGGAAAATATTAAGGTACAACCCAACACTCTAATAATGGGTGATTTCAACTACCCTACCATTAACTGGGAAAACTACTCATGTACTAAGTCTTTTGCTCAACGTTTTCTGGAAATCATTAATTCCAATGCCTTGGATCAACTTATCCACACCCTCACCAGGAGCAGCAATATCCTAGACCTGGTCATCACCAACATAGGTGACCATTGTTCCACACCAGAGGTCAGCTTCTCGTTGGTCAGATCCGACCACAAGCTAATCACCCTAGACATCCACATCCCGCTGCCACCCCCCATTAGGAAAACATCCTTAAAAATTTCTCCAAAGCCAACTTCACGCTTCTTTTTGTCATGTCAGTTTTGTCATGATTAGTATTTAATTGATGTTTAACTGTGATTGGTTGGTTGGGTCTCTTTTATTGTTTATAAAGTGCATTGAATTAATTGTGTTTTGGAGAATGGGTAAACTGTACATCAGCACCCTGATTAGAGAACAGATGTTCTCCAGCAGGGTATTAAAATACAAGTAATGCATGCCCACTGAAAAACAAGTCTGTGGCTTCATGGCAGCATATCAAGCTGCTGTTGAGCTTGGGCTGAAAAAAAAACTAATGGCTGGCATTACTTTACACTCACTAAGCAGCACTTTTGCTGTTTAGCGAGTGTAAAAAAAATTAGCAGAAAAAAATGTATGTGTGTGCATGTATGTGTATGTGTATGTGTGTGTTTATGTTTCTGTCTGCATGTGTGAGTGAATGCGTGTATGAAAGCAGAGGAGACTGTGTGCATGAGAGAGAGAGAGAGTGAGAGTGATCTTGTGCGAGTGAATATGTGTATGAAAGCAGAGGAGACTGTATGTGTGAGAGATTGAGAGAGACAGCAGTCTTGTGAGAGTGACCTCATGTATGAAAGCAGAAGAGACTGTCTGTGCATGTGTGTGTGTGTATGTGTGCGCGCATGTATGCACGTGTGTGTGTGTGTGTGTGTGTGTGTGTGTGTGTGTGTGTGTGTGTGTGTGTGTGTGTGTGTGTGATTGAGAGAGAGTGAGAGTGATCTTATGTGAGTGAATGCGTATATGAAAGCAGAAGAGACTGTGTGTGTGACATATCGAGAGAGTGAGAGCAATCTTGTGTGAGTGAATGCATGTATGAAAGCAAGATGCACTGTGTGTGTGAGAGAGATTGAAAAAGAGTGACAGTGATCTTGTGTGAGTGAATGCATGTATGAGAGCAGTGGAGACTGCGTGTGTGAGATTGAGACAGAGAGTGAGATAGCGGTATTGTGTGCATAACTCTCAACTGTCCAAATTTTCACATAATGTCCAGAGTTTTGCCTGTTCCTCATAAAATCTGTATTTTACTGAAGTCTTGAGACAAATCAGTGAGGAGTGAATTCACTAAATAATGACAGGCATTTGAGTTTCAGGCTTTATATCTTTCATAGAAAGCATTATAATACAAGACCTTTTATTCTAGCAACTTTCTAAGTTTACAAGAGCAATATTTAAAATTTGTCCCTATTTTTGGACCTTTGTCCCCCATTATGTTTGGTTTTGTCCAGATTTTTTGTGCTAAGAAATTGACAGTTAATCTTGTGTGAGTGAATGCAAGTATGAAATCAAAGGAGAATGCGTGTGTATACGTGTGTGTGTGTGTGTGTGTGTGTGTGTGTGTGTGTGTGTGTGTGTGTGTGTGACAGCAGAAGAGACTGTGTATGACAGAGAGAGAATGGTTTCTCTGTAAAATTGTTGTTTTACTTATTTATTTTTTAAGTATTACATTATTTTTATATATTATTGATGTGAAATGCTTCCTCCCGCATAATTAACATATACTACAGAAAGATTGAAATATTATGGGGAGGAACTATTTTACATCAAAAATATATAAAAAAAAATAATATAGTACTTTAAAAAAGTAAGTAAAACACAACAATTTTGCAGACAGCCCATCCTCTAAACATTAGAAATGGCCTCCAGGTTGTGTGTTAATGTGTAATTAATAACCTTCCAGGTGTGTAGAGGGCTACAGTATGTGTTGTTGGACCTCATAACACCTCTGGGTGGGCATTAATTACACATAAACACACATCCTGCTGGGCATTATTGCATACTTAACACACTGAAGAAGGGTTTATCCTGAAAACTCTGTGGATTTCATTAAAAGTTTTTCACTTTTCTGGCTTCGTTGGTCCTGTGTTTTTGGTTGATATATGCCCCCGGATTCAGCAAGCAGCCGAGCAGGAATAAGTTATTCCTGCATGGCAGGGACCTTTCTTGCTCAGCACTGCAGTGCGCCATGCATATGTATGAAGGCACACTGCCGTGCTGTAAAACGGACATGGTTCCATGTATGAGCACAGGGTGTGTGTCTGAGAGAAGAGCTCTCACAATATACACATCCTCTGTACTCCAGAATTGCCTTTCAGCAATTTAAAATGAGAGAAAACGCTCGTAACACCCCCAACCTGTCAGGATAATAAATCTGGTCAAAGCTATATGGGACAATTGTCCCCACCAAGACAAATGTTGTTAGAATAACACATTTAGCATAAGCACATAGTGCACATCTCCCAACCTGTCAGAGTAAGGAATGTGGGCAAAGCCAAAAGGGACAATCATTCCACAAAGCAGAAAGCTGATAGAATAACAGGTTCAGCATTAGCATGGATATTCTGAAGGGTACAAATAAAAAAAAAATGCAACAAATATTTTTTTTAAAACATGCAATAAAGTTTAAGCATAGCTGCACGGGTGTGCTCGGTGCTTAGCTAAGTTTAGTACAGCTTAAACAGCACAAGAAGTTAAATAGCAAGAGACATCCAACATAAACAGTACTGCAATAGTGTAGTGGTTAGTGTGTATGTTTTTCAAACAGCCATTCCTGGTTTGATCCCCACTGTAAGTAATTTGCATTTTACACGTGAAACTAGTACATAAACATTTCTTTTAATAATTAGCTACTAAATAAGATATATATGTTAAACAGGGTAGTGTAGTAGGTCCAGATGTGAGGTGTAGGTTTAATAAAGATGTGAAACCCCCATATAAATACAAGTGCCCCATACAGTATAGTCACATATGAATAAATGTAATGAAAGCACATTGGGAGGGATCAAGGACAGTAAACAAATTTATAATATGTAATGAATGATGAATCAATCCCATACAGCAGATAGTTTATAAAATAAAAAATAAGCAATGCTAAGCATTGCACAGCTTTGCTGACTGGGTGTAAGCATTGTGTACATATGAATACTAAGCAATGAATAGCCCAGCTGAGTGGATTTTCCCATTGGTAAGCAATGCTGAACCTGCCCCTTTAAGTACTGTCAACCTTAGCTATGCAGGTTTGACTGTAGCTTAGCTTAGGATTCCAAGAGCAGGATAAGTTATTTCTTACACTTATTTCACTGAACTGCACTTCTGAAATGCTTATAATTGTGCTATACAGTTGATCTACTACATTTTGCACTGTTATAAAGCTTTTTTATTGTTTCACTGCATTTATGTACTGTTTTATACTGTTTTAACATTATTTAACTGTAAACTGCTTTTTCATACTGAGAGTTGTATTTTCTGTTTGTGAGTGCTCTATCCGAGCTTTTCTGTGCATTTTTGATAATTGTTTACAGTTAAAAGCATTCTCGAGTCTGCTCCTTGATCTGTTTAAAGCTTTCATTTAGTGGTTACAGCTAGGAACTGTAATTTTTCCCACACAACCTCTCTAGTGCTGTGTGTTGTTATACTTGGTGGCTTTGCAGTTGCCCGCCCATACTGTATATTTGATCTGTGACACTCCTCCCAGTCTAGTGTCATTAGTTCACTCAAACTAATAGAGAACATTTGTGAAGGCCAACACACTCATATTCTTAACTTTGAATTAACCTCTGTTCCAGCTTTCTCCATTTCCACTTTACTGGAAAAAAAAAATTCTAAGCTTGCTTCCCCCCTTTCCTGTGGCAGGTCTTGTCCAGATATGGATTTGCTGTGTCCAGGACTGTTTGTGAGCTCCTAAGCCCCGCCCCCCACTTAACTGGGGTTAAACTATTCCTGGCGCCATAAAGTCTTTTCTTCAAAATGTCCCTTGCAACGAGCCAGATTTTTAGTTTTAGCACTCATCTGTTTCTTTGAGTTCAGCACTTGTTCAGAACTCATTGTAAGCACTAAATAAGTTACAAATTACTACAGCACTCAACTTTCCTCACTTGTCTAGAAGAAAACAATTTTTAGTACTTAATAAATAAGCACTTATTCAGGCATGTCTAAAGGTCAGCTCCCGGTGTTTTCTCCTGTCTACCTGATGAATCTGGGCATCTTGGGACAATGCAGCAATTGCCTCATGTACACAGACAACCCTCTCCTCCTACCACCCAACACTACGACCTGTGAGAGATGCACTTATATAGCCAAACTGGAAGTAAAGCTCTCTTCACCAAAAACTGGCCTAGACAGTCAAGAGGAGAAGGTAAACACTTGCACTGCACCACATTCATCACATAGTTCCTCAAAACCTACACCACCAAAACACACACACAGAAGCACAAAACACACACCTACATTCGCGGAGGCTCTCAGTACAAATCTGCCCAAACAACAGAGACCTCCAAAGCAGAAATGCAAGCAACCTCCATCCCCCAACACAACCCAAATGACACATAGCCAACATACTCAGTGTGCCACTCAACTACAGCCCATAAGGCATAATGTACCCAATACTCTAGTCATAGGTGACTCTATAGTCAGGCACATTGATGTTCCACTCACCAGGCTAAACAAGGAAAAAGTTACTGTCAGCTGCCTGTCAGGTGCCAGGATCCACCACATAATGCACACACTCAGGTCACTCCACAACAAGTACAAATATAACTCTGTCATTGCCCATGTTGGTGTGAATGACCTGAGACGTACCTCCCTGGACTACATGAAAAGAGACATGGAGGAGCTCTCTGATCTTGTAGCCCAGGCAGGTATGACCCTAGCACTGAGTAACATCCTGCCATCACCCAGAATGACACCACAGTACAAGGACAAAATGATCGACTTTAACAACTGGCTAAGCTTCTGTTGTCATTCTAAGGGAATCCATTATCTGTCTGCCTGGGATGACATGATCGACAGACCACGCTGCTTTGCCAGAGATGGCATGCACCTGTCGCCCTTGGGATTCCAGATACTGGCAAAGGCTCTTGCCACCCCTATAGTGCCTTTTTTAGACAAGGTTCAAATGACAAATTCACCACTATAACAGGTTCAAGCAAGCAAAATCTGAGGGTAATGCTACTCAATGCTAGATGTCTAAACCTCAAAATGCACTCACTCAAGACACTCCTTAAAATGGAGAACATTGACATCTGTGCAGTGACAGAGACTTGGTTCAAAGCTCCAGAGAGCACCCCATGCATTATCAGGCTATAATTCATACCACACCTTTCGGCCACCAAACCCGGACCGAAATACTAAATGTGGAGACGTGTCCATATTCATTAAGGATATTCACACCTCCAAGCTAGTTGCTCAGCATAATGCATCCAAGATTATCCAAGTTCAACTAACTCTGGGCAAAACCGCAATCCAGACTGTAGCTTGCTACAGACCCCCCCACCATGCCCCAGGATTCCCCCTCCTCTTTTCTTGATACACTGGAAAATATTAAGGTACAACCCAACACTCTAATAATGGGTGATTTCAACTACCCTACCATTAACTGGGAAAACTACTCATGTACAACCCAACACTCTAATAATGGGTGATTTCAACTACCCTACCATTAACTGGGAAAACTACTCATGTACTAAGTCTTTTGCTCAATGTTTTCTGGAAATCATTAATTCCAATGCCTTGGATCAACTTATCCACACCCTCACCAGGAGCAGCAATATCCTAGACCTGGTCATCACCAACATAGGTGACAATTGTTCCACACCAGAGGTCAGCTTCTCGTTGGTCAGATCCGACCACAAGCTAATCACCCTAGACATCCAAATCCTGCTGCCACCCCCCCATTAGGAAAACATCCTTAAAAATTTCTCCAAAGCCAACTTCACGCTTCTTTTTGTCATGTCAGTTTTGTCATGATTAGTATTTAATTGATGTTTAACTGTGATTGGTTGGTTGGGTCTCTTTTATTGTTTATAAAGTGCATTGAATTAATTGTGTTTTGGAGAATGGGTAAACTGTACATCAGCACCCTGATTAGAGAACAGATGTTCTCCAGCAGGGTATTAATATACAAGTAATGCATGCCCACTGAAAAACAAGTCTGTGGCTTCATGGCAGCATATCAAGCTGCTGTTGAGCTCGGGCTGAAAAAAAACTAATGGCTGGCATTACTTTACACTCACTAAGCAGCACTTTTGCTGTTTAGCGAGTGTAAAAAAAATAAGCAGAAAAAAATGTATGTGTGTGCATGTATGTGTATGTGTATGTGTGTGTTTATGTTTCTGTCTGCATGTGTGAGTGAATGCGTGTATGAAAGCAGAGGAGACTGTGTGCATGAGAGAGATCGAGAGAGAGAGAGAGTGAGAGTGATCTTGTGCGAGTGAATATGTGTATGAAAGCAGAGGAGACTGTATGTGTGAGAGATTGAGAGAGACAGCAGTCTTGTGTGAGTGACTGCATGTATGAAAGCAGAAGAGACTGTCTGTGCATGTGTGTGTGTATGTGTGCGCGCATGTGTGCACGTGTGTGTGTGTGTGTGTGTGTGTGTGTGTGTGTGTGTGTGTGTGTGTGTGTGTGTGTGTGTGTGTGTGTGTGTGATTGAGAGAGAGTGAGAGTGATCTTATGTGAGTGAATGCGTATATGAAAGCAGAAGAGACTGTGTTTGTGACATATCGAGAGAGTGAGAATCTTGTGTGAGTGAATGCATGTATGAAAGCAAGATGCACTGTGTGTGTGAGAGAGATTGAAAAAGAGTGACAGTGATCTTGTGTGAGTGAATGCATGTATGAGAGCAGTGGAGACTGCGTGTGTGAGATTGAGACAGAGAGTGAGATAGCGGTATTGTATGCATAACTCTCAACTGTCCAAATTTTCACATAATGTCCAGAGTTTTGCCTGTTCCTCATAAAATCTGTATTTTACTGAAGTCTTGTGACAAATCAGTGAGGAGTGAATTCACTAAATAATGACAGGCATTTGAGTTTCAGGCTTTATATCTTTCATAGAAAGCATTATAATACAAGACCTTTTATTCTAGCAACTTTCTAAGTTTACAAGAGCAATATTTAAAATTTGTCCCTATTTTTGGACCTTTGTCCCCCATTATGTTTGGTTTTGTCCAGATTTTTTGTGCTAAGAAATTGATAGTTAATCTTGTGTGAGTGAATGCAAGTATGAAATCAAAGGAGAATGCGTGTGTATATGTGTGTGTGTGTGTGTGTGTGTGTGTGTGTGTGTGTGTGTGTGTGTGTGTGTGTGTGTGTGTGTGTGTGTGTGTGTGTGTGTGTGAGAAATCAGAAGAGACTGTGTATGACAGAGAGAGAATGGTTTCTCTGTAAAATTGTTGTTTTACTTATTTATTTTTTAAGTATTACATTATTTTTATATATTATTGATGTGAAATGCTTCCTCCTGCATAATTAATATATACTACAGAAAGATTGAAATATTATGGGGAGGAACTATTTTACATCAAAAATATATAAAAAAATAATATAGTACTTTAAAAAAGTAAGTAAAACACAACAATTTTACAGACAGCCCATCCTCTAAGCATTAGAAATGGCCTCCAGGTTGTGTGTTAATGTGTAATTAATAACCTTCCAGGTGTGTAGAGGGCTACAGTATGTGGTGTTGGACCTCATAACACCTCTGGGTGGGCATTAATTACACATAAACACACATCCTGCTGGGCATTATTGCATACTTAACACACTGAAGAAGGGTTTATCCTGAAAACTCTGTGGATTTCATTAAAAGTTTTTTACTTTTCTGGCTTCGTTGGTCCTGTGTTTTTGGTTGATATATGCCCCCGGATTCAACAAGCAGCCGAGCAGGAATAAGTTATTCCTGCATGGCAGGGACCTTTCCTGCTCAGCACTGCAGTGCGCCATGCATATGTATGAAGGCACACTGCCATGCTGTAAAACGGACATGGTTCCATGTATGAGCACAGGGTGTGTGTCTGAGAGAAGAGCTCTCACAATATACACACCTTCTGTACTCCAGAATTGCCTTTCAGCAATTTAAAATGAGCGAAAACACTCGTAACACCCCCAACCTGTCAGGATAATAAATCTGGTCAAAGCTATATGGGACAATTGTCCCCACCAAGAAAAAAGTTGTTAGAATAACACATTTAGCATAAGCACATAGTGCACATCTCCCAACCTGTCAGAGTAAGGAATGTGGGCAAAGCCAAAAGGGACAATCATTCCACAAAGCAGAAAGCTGATAGAATAACAGGTTCAGCATTAGCATGGATATTCTGAAGGGTACAAATAAAAAAAAATGCAACAAATAATTTTTTTTAAAACATGCAATAAAGTTTAAGCATAGCTGCACGTGTGTGCCCGGTGCTTAGCTAAGATTAGTACAGCTTAAACAGCACAAGAAGTTAAATAGCAAGAGACATCCAACATAAACAGTACTGCAATAGTGTAGTGGTTAGAGTGTATGTTTTTCAAACAGCCATTCCTGGTTTGATCCCCACTGTAACTAATTTGCATTTTACACGTGAAACTAGTACATAAACATTTCTTTTAATCATTAGCTACTAAATAAGATATATATGTTAAACAGAGTACTGTAGTAGGTCCAGATGTGAGGTGTCAGTTTAATAAAGATGTGAAACCCCCATATAAATACAAGTGCCCCATACAGTATAGTCACATATGAATAAATGTAATGAAAGCACATTGGGAGGGATCAGGGACAGTAAACAAATTTATAATATGTAATGAATGATGAATCAATCCCATACAGCAGATAGTTTATAAAATAAAAAATAAGCAATGCTAAGCATTGCACAGCTTTGCTGACTGGGTATAAGCATTGTGTACATATGAATACTAAGCAATGAATAGCCCAGCTGAGTGGATTTTCCCATTGGTAAGCAATGCTGAACCTGCCCCTTTAAATACTGTCAACCTTAGTTAAGCAGGTTTGCCTGTAGCTTAGCTTAGGATTCCAAGAGCAGGATAAGTTATTTCTTGCACGTATTTCACTGAACTGCACTTTTGAAATGCTTATAATTGTGCTATACAGTTGATCTACTACATTTTGCACTGTTATAAAGCTTTTTTTTATTGTTTCACTGCATTTATGTACTGTTTTATACAGTTTTAACATTATTTAACTGTAAACTGCTTTTTCATACTGAGAGTTGTATTTTCTGTTTGTGAGTGCTCTATCCGAGCTTTTCTGTGCATTTTTGATAATTGTTTACAGTTAAAAGCATTCTCGAGTCTGCTCCTTGATCTGTTTAAAGCTTTCATTTAGTGGCTACAGCTAGGAACTGTATTGTTTCCCACACAACCTCCCTAGTGTTGTGTGTTGTTATACTTGGTGGCTTTGCAGTTGCCCGCCCATACTGTATATTTGATCTGTGACACTCCTCCCAGTCTAGTGTCATTAGTTCACTCAATCTAATAGAGAACATTTGTGAAGGCCAACTCACTCATATTCTTAACTTTGAATTAACCTCTGTTCCAGCTTTCTCCATTTCCACTTTACTGGAAAAAAAAAAATTCTAAGCTTGCTTCCCCCCTTTCCTGTGGCAGGTCTTGTCCAGATATGGATTTGCTGTGTCCAGGACTGTTTGTGAGCTCCTAAGCCCCGCCCCCCACTTAACTGGGGTTAAACTATTCCTGGCGCCATAAAGTCTTTTCTTCAAAATGTCCCTTGCAACGAGCCAGCTTTTTAGTTTTAGCACTCATCTGTTTCTTTGAGTTCAGCACTTGTTCAGAACTCATTGTAAGCACTAAATAAGTTACAAATTACTACAGCACTCAACTTTCCTCACTTGTCTAGAAGAAAACAGTTTTTAGTACTTAATATATAAGCACTTATTCAGGCATGTCTAAAGGTCAGCTCCTGGTGTTTTCTCCTTTCTACCCGATGAATCTGGGCATCTTGGGACAATGCAGCAATTGCCTCATGTACACAGACAACCCTCTCCTCCTACCACCCAACACTACGACCTGTGAGAGATGCACTTATATAGCCAAACTGGAAGAAAAGCTCTCTTCACCAAAAACTGGCCTAGACAGTCAAGAGGAGAAGGTAAACACTTGCACTGCACCACATTCATCACATAGTTCCTCAAAACCTACACCACCAAAACACACACACAGAAGCACAAAACACACACCTACATTCGCGGAGGCTCTCAGTACAAATCTGCCCAAACAACAGAGACCTCCAAAGTAGAAATGCAAGCAACCTCCATCCCCCAACACAACCCAAATGACACATAGCCAACATACTCAGTGTGCCACTCAACTACAGCCCATAAGGCATAATGTACCCAATACTCTAGTCATAGGTGACTCTATAGTCAGGCACACTGATGTTCCACTCACCAGGCTAAACAAGGAAAAGGTTACTGTCAGCTGCCTGTCAGGTGTCAGGATCCACCACATAACGCACACACTCAGGTCACTCCACAACAAGTACAAATATAACTCTGTCATTGCCCATGTTGGTGTGAATGACCTGAGACGTACCTCCCTGGACTACATGAAAAGAGACATGGAGGAGCTCTCTGATCTTGTAGCCCAGGCAGGTATGACCCTAGCACTGAGTAGCATCCTGCCATCACCCAGAATGACACCACAGTACAAGGACAAAATGATTGACTTTAACAACTGGCTAAGCTTCTGTTGTCATTCTAAGGGAATCCAGTATCTGTCTGCCTGGGATGACATGATCGACAGACCACGCTGCTTTGCCAGAGATGGCATGCACCTGTCACCCTTGGGATTCCAGATACTGGCAAAGGCTCTTGCCATGCCTATAGTGCCTTTTTTAGACAAGGTTCAAATGACAGATTCACCACCATAACAGGTACAAGCAAGCAAAATCTGAGGGTAATGCTACTCAATGCTAGAAGTCTAAACCTCAAAATGCACTCACTCAAGACACTCCTTAAAATGGAGAACATTGACATCTGTGCAGTGACACAGACCTGGTTCAAAGCTCCAGAGAGCACCCCATGCATTATCAGGCTATAATTCATACCACACCTTTCGGCCACCAAACCCGGACCGAAACACTAAATGTGGAGGCGTGTCCATATTCATTAAGGATATTCACACCTCCCAGCTAGTTGCTCAGCATAATGCATCCGAGATTATCCAAGTTCAACTAACTCTGGGCAAAACCGCAATCCAGACTGTAGCTTGCTACAGACCCCCCCACCATGCCCCAGGATTCCCACTCCTCTTTTCTTGATACACTGGAAAATATTAAGGTACAACCCAACACTCTAATAATGGGTGATTTCAACTACCCTACCATTAACTGGGAAAACTACTCATGTACTAACTCTTTTGCTCAACGTTTTCTGGAAATCATTAATTCCAACGCCTTGGATCAACTTATCCACACCCCCACCAGGAGCAGCAATATCCTAGACCTGGTCATCACCAACATAGGTGACCAGTGTTCCACACCAGAGGTCAGCTTCTCGTTGGTCAGATCCGACCACAAGCTAATCACCCTAGACATCCACATCCCGCTCCCACCCCCCCACCCCCATTAGGAAAACATCCATAAAAAATTTCTCCAAAGCCAACTTCACGCTTCTTAAGACAGAAGTGGCAAACTTCACGACACCCATGCAGATGGACAATAGAGGTACAACTGCTGAATCCTACACAAATGCACTTTATAAGCACTTACACGAGTGCATGGATCGTGCTATACCTAACAGAACCAAGATGCTATCCTCCAAAAAAAGGAAGCCAATCTGGTGGTCTTCTGCCATAAACAAACTCTATGACAGAAGAAAGAAAGTGAAAAGTAGAAAGAGTAAAATCCCACGATTGGAGGAACTCCCTGGTCAGCCTCAGTAAGAAGCTGAGATCCCTCATAAAATCCTCCAAAGCTAGTCATGAAAACAAAATTGCCACTGATGCTAAAGGCAACCACAAAGCATTCTATAGCTATGTCAAGAATCTCAATGGCAACACTCAGATCTGCTCTGAGTTACAGCACAATGCCACTAAATATACAGAACCAACTGATATTGCCAACATCCTGGCAGATAGGTTCAGTGCTAACTTTCCCCCCCCTCTCACCCCTTAAAGGGCCCATCTTTATATCAGAAGAATGCAAAGTTCCTGTAATCATGACTGCACAGGTAAAAACCTCACTCTCCAAAGCCAAGAACACAGCATCCATGGGACCTGACAACATTCCAGGCTGCCTTCTATATGAACTACAGAATGAACTGGCACCCCACCTAAGTACCATGTTCAATCATAGTCTCACCTCAGGCTTTGTGCCTATTGAATGGTGCACCATGACAGTTATTCCACTCCACAAAGGGGGGAGCCACAACAGACCCCGGGAACTACCGCCCCATTAGCCTGATGAGCCTCATCTGCAAGGCCATGGAACGTATCATCATGGAACTCATAAACAAAGACATTGGAGATCTCCAAACTCTGGACCCCACACAGTTTGAGTTTGTAAAAGGCAGATCATGTCTCCTAAACCTGATAGACTTCTTTGAAGTAGTCACCAAAGCCACAGATGAGGGTAAGGTGGTTCACACAGCCTATATAGATCTCTCCAAGGCGTTCAACACCATCCCCCACTCTGGAATTATAGATAAACTCACTAAACTAGGTATAAATCCCTATGTCATAAAATGGGTTGCCAACTGGCTTACTGACAGAACCCACACTGTGAAAGTAGCAGACTCCAAATCAGACTTCAGACCAGTGACAAGTGGAGTACCACAGGGTTCAGTCCTGGGTCCTTTCCTGTTTGGTATCTACTTCTCTGAAGTACAGGCTAACACAGAAGGTCTTTGGCTAAATAAATTCACAGATGATTGCAAACTAGGAGCCATAATCGAAACTCCTAATGATGTGGAAATCCTACAAAAGAGCCTCACTGAGACAAATGTCTGGTGTCAAAGACATGGTCTCAAGTTCAATGCCAAAAAGTGCATTGTCATCCCCTTTGGTAAAAACTCTGTACCCATGAACTACCACATAGGCGGTAGTATACTTAACACCGAAAGTGTGATAAGAGACCTTGGGACACAGGTGGACCGTAGTCTCTCCTTTGATAATCACATCACCACTGTGGTCAGGAAATCCTTCTATGTGGCACACCTCATCACAAAAGGTTTCTCATCCAGAAAAAAAGAGGTCATTGTTCCCCTCTACTCATCACTCATTAGACCCATTATAGAGTACAACGCCCCTTTTGGTATGTATCTCACAAGACATCTACAACAACTGGAAAGGCCGCAAAAATACCTCACAAAGAGGATTACTGGCCTCAAGCAGATGCCTATGCAGATCATCTCAAAAAACTCCAGCTTTACTTCGTTGCATATCGCCTACTCAGAGGCGATCTCTGCCTAACATACAAAGCTATGTCAAACCCAGAGCTGTTGGACATGCTCCACTTAAAGAAATCCCAATCCCTCTGAGCTACATGCTCTAGGGACCTAAACCTTGTCACCACAATAAACAGAACATGCTGGAGGGATAGATTCCTGTCCCAGAGACTTCCCATACTCTGGAACAGACTACCTATCTATGTCAAACAGAGCTCCTCATTAGCACTCTTCAAGAAAAATTTTGATGGTCGGATGGGTAATAGGAAATTCACCCCGGGGATCACTTCTGTGGTTCTGCTTGACAGGGGAACAGGAAAATAATTTTCTTGGGTGGCGAAAGCCAGGGTACCTTTTTGGCTAGGCTTGTATAGTCCCTAGGGCCAATAGCCTAGTACCTACCTATGTACCTATAAACCTATATTCAAAAATATCAAATCATGGTAAAGGGCGGTAAATCAGCCATATTTAAACCCCACAGGCAGGAATACAGCTCATAACTGGTTGCAGCCTCCCAATGTAGGCAATATGGCAGGAGTTGGTGAGGGCATATGCTTCTATGCGTAGCACTGGGGCATATAAGAGTCCAAGACCATGGTAGGACTCCTGGTACAAAACCATGATGAGAGACTGCTGCAGGGCCAGTACCAGGGCTCCCAATATAAAGCGGAATTCTGGGACCATCTTGCCCGTGATCTCACCAGTGCCACTGGTATCCCTCAGACTGGTGAGCAGGTCCGGCACCACTATGCTGACTTGAAGCAGAGGAAGAGGGAGCTCTTGGATGAGTGGGTTCAAGAAGCAAGGCAGAGGGATGATGTCCCAGCTGTGTGTAAGTAGTCATACCAGTAACTGTTTACTAATGTCCAGCCTGTGCATGTGATGGATGGGTATGCCTAAATATTTCTCTATTTCCCTTACAGCTGCAACTGAGTGGGCTGTGAATCAGGAAGCCCAGTTTTTATCTGAGGAAGTTTTGTAATTTTACAAGACGAAAAGCGCTTAATAAACATTTGTGAGAAAGGACGGGGGATTTCTGGATTTGTGCCTTTAGTAGCTTCTTTGTGGTAATCAGGAAGCCCATGCTAGTAGGTTGCAAAGGCTGCATCGCAAGGCTGTTAAGTAACGATCCCTCTTGTAGTAGTCATACCAAGTAAATATAAAGTAGTAGAAAGTTACCTGGTAGTATAAAAACTGTGTATGTGGTGTACAAAATAAACCAGACAATATGACAGTAATAGTCCCATATAGGTCATATTTAAATAAAATTTTAACTGCCATGCAATAAAGTTCTAAATCCTGGACTGGTTGTGTTTACTCTGGTATTGTATGACATTTAGTGTTGCATTCTCTGAATAGTAATGTTGTGTTAACCACTGTTAGCCACACTGTGATACATAAAAAAAATGTCTAGGAATATCTGTATAAGACTGTTGTAAGTACAAGATCAGATAGTACAACCAAGAGAGACTTAGACAGAAAACACTGAAGAAATAGACAGCACTATCTAAATAGCACACTCTGATGAATCTTAAATTGTATTTTTAGAAGACACAGCCATGGTTCAAATCCTGAGTGGTAGTAAGCTGTATGCATAGCATACCTCTCAACTGTACAGATTTTTGCAGAATGTCCAGATAACTGGCTCATATTTTCTGCCTGTTCCTCTGTCCCCCTGGCAAATCACTGAGATGATCTCTGAATTGTAGTCACTAAATAATGAAAGATATTGAATTTTCAGACCTCAAAACCTTCAGAAAATGTATATTAAAACAAATCCTGTCACTCTAGCAACTCTCCAAGTTTATGAGAGCAATATTCAAAATATGTCCCTATTTGTATCCCCATTTTGTCAAGCTTTGTCCGGAGTGTGTGCATTAAGAGATTGAGAGGTATGTGCATAATATTAATTAGGAATATGGGAATATGTTTAGAAACAGTCAGGCAGTGTTAACAAACATTCCCCCCACAGGTCTGTCAGATAAGAAAACTGTAACTGTCTGGAAATAAAGATTTAAATCCTGGACTGGTAGTATTTACTTTGGTATTGTATGGCCTGACATGTAGCAGTCACCAACATCTGATATCAGAATAGTATTGTGTCAACCACTGTTTCTCACACTGTGCTACATAAAAATATGTCTAGGAATGTATGTATAAGACTGTTGTAATTACAATGTCAGATTGTACAACCAAGAGATACTTAAACAGAAAACACTGATGGAATAGACAGCAATAGCCAAATAGCACACTCTGATGAAACTTAAATTGTTATATTTTTAGCAGACACAGCCATGGTTTGAATCCTGGGAGTGGTAGTAAGCTATACGCATAATCATACCTCTCCACTGTACAGATGTTTGCAGAATATCCAGATAATTGGCTCATATTTTCCGCCTGTTCCTCTGTCCCACTAGCAAATCACTGGGATGATCTCAGAATTGTATTCACTAAATAATGACATACATTTGATTTTCAGACCTCAAAACCTTTCCGAAAATGTATATTAAAACAAATCCTGTTACTCTAGCAACTCTCCAAGTTTATGAGAGCAATATTCAAAGTATGTCCCTATTTGTACCCCCATGTTGTCAAGCTTTGTCCAGAGTGTGTGCATTAAAAGATTGAGAGGTATGTGCATAATATTAACTCAGAATCTGAGAATATCTGTAGAAACAGTCAGGTAGTGTTAACAAATATTCCCTCCACAGGTCTACCAGGAAAGAGATGTATAATTTAGCTATAAGACAGTTGAAGTATACACTGTGTACAAACATACCACTGCCCAAACCAAGGCCATAGGGTATTGTAATAATACCTGTAGAGTAATGATTAGAGTAATGATCATTAAAGTTGTGAGTACTGCAAGTATATATAAGTTGTTAACTGACATCTCTCTCTTCCCCCACCATATCTGCAACAATAATCAAAACACACAAATCAATGGGTATGTTTACACCAAACCTACTGTTGGGACATATGTCCTATTGTTCAACAAATATTGAAATGTGCTTCTATTAATGTTCCATGTTGAAATACTATCATTGGTGGCCTGTTGCTATCAATGTAACCTGCATGCCGTTGTAATGGCCACTGTGGTTCCATATATGCATGTGTTCTGTTTGCTATGCAACTGTTCCAAATCTGGTGCTTTGGGTTAATGGGAATATCTATGCATGCTGTTATAACTAATCCTGGATTGTGCTGACTATTACTAACTCACATATGTTCTAAAACTGCAACACCGTAGCACATTTGGGAAGGCCAGTCCCAGGGACCCACCTCTCCCACCTCATCTGGCCATGGCCTTGGGCCCCAGCACATCTGGGACCCACCCCGGGACCTCCTTGTCTGCTAGTCCTGCACCAATTTCAGGTGGAACCATCTCAGGGGATGGGGCTCATCACCACCTTGGGAGCAGGCGTGGACAGGATCCTGTCACCCAAAGTCAGGCCAAGAATTGGTGCGTAGCGAGCTCTGAAGACAGTTGGGAGATCTACTATGCCAGCTTGACGGCTGCGTGGTGCATTTAAAGGGTCAGCCTGCCCCTCCTGCTCAGCCCCCAGCATAGCCACCTTCAGGGCCATGAAGGTGCAGTGGTGACTGCCCATGGGTGGAGACCTCAGTCCCACTGTTTCCATTTGGGGGCTCATGGGCTTCCAATTTCAAAACACCCCTCCCCGTCCAAGGTGTTTACCCCCCACATGCCACCCCTGTATGCTGTCTTGTCTGTTGTCCGACCCATCCTACTTCCCCAAATATACCTACTATCCTTCCCCAACATCCCACTCTCACCTTAAAGAAAAAAGGGTAATCTGTTTCCAAAAAAAATTTTTTACCCTATACATAGCTTTCCATTTCACACACATGTCCACTGGGCACATGTAATCTAGTCTAATTGGCTTCACAACATATTATTGTTGTCCTCACCCCTCTCTCAGGGGTTTGAGTGTCCAAATATACATCCAAATTCAGTATATATGCACATCTGTTGCTGTAGAAGAAATGGTCAGCTATGGACCTTCCCTATACCCATCCTGCACATCCCTAGCTACTTTCCCTACTGTCTTTCCCTCTGTGCCCCCTTTTTCGCCACTTTCCTATCAGCCCTTTTTCTTTCCTGTTAAAGAAATTAGCGTGGGGGTAATCAGGAGTAAGCACTTTTAAGCAGTAGTAAGTGGGACTAAACCTGTTTGCGTGGTGCTAAGCAGTGCCTACACAGATTAAGCACTTTCAGGCTGTATGTAAGCATATTTAACCGGAAGTTAGCATTGCTTACCAGCTCACAAACCCACTTACAGCTGCTTAAAAGTACCTTAATCACTCTGTATCCAATAGCCCTTGTTTTGCCCAGCAACAAAATAATCAGCCCTTGCAAGTTACGAACCCAGGACTCTACTACACAACATAGACACAGCAATTTACCACTAAGCCATCTGAGCTGTAGATATATGTGATGTTTTCTCAAACATATCATGCAGCACACTCGTTCACCAGAAGGGAAAATGTATTTATATATATATATATATATATATATATATATAGAGAGAGAGAGAGAGAGAGAGAAAGTGCATTCGGACATAGGATCCGCACTCTGAACCTCTCACTGCAAAACATCTGACAAAAGGCACTGTAAATGGGGGTGAAGGGGCCCAAAACAGGGATCTCTTGTAATTATTGCCATTATCCCTTCCTCCACAGCTGAACTGTTCTGCCTTGCAACAAAAGAACCAGCACTTGCAAGTCTTGAACCCTGGACTCTGCATAACATAGCCACAACAAGTTACCAGTAAGCCAGCTCAGCTGAAAGATGTTGGGATGATTTCTCTAACATATCATGCAGAACAGTCAGCCTACCATAGGGAATGTACATACACACACACACACACACACAAATATATATATATATTTATATATATATATATATATATATATATATATATATATATATATATATATATATATATATATATATATATACACATACATATAATATAGTGGGTGCACAGCATATCAAACAGCCATTATTCCTATACTTGCCACCTTTTCAAATGGCCAGTGTCTGATTCTTTCCTACAAATGACAATTATTGCATGAAACATATACCCACACACAATGCAAAGGACATGACACCAAACACAGTTTGCATACATAGAAATGTTTGTGTACTATTTCAGTTGTTTATGCCATTTCTTATAGCATTTAGGTGTTTAAAATACACAATAACTGATTAATGAAACTTTCAAAGAAAACATATGATACAGTAATCTGCAAAACATAATATACTTTTCTGTCTAGGCTAAAGCCTTCAAGTAGGGGAGGTAGGTTGGGTCAGAAGACAGACAAGACAGACAAGACAGCATACAGGTGTGGTAATTGCACCACTCGGCCCTCAAGCTGGCCTAGCAGATCTCCCAATTCTCTAGAGCTCCCTATGCACCAGACCCCGGACCTGACTTCTGGTGAGAGGATCCTGTCCCCGACCGCTCTCAGGGGGGGACAAGCCCTATCCCCTGAGGCAGTTCCACCTGAAGGTGGTGCAGGACCAGCAGACGATGAGGTCCCAGGGTGGGTCCCAGACATGCTGGGGCCCGGTGCCATGGCCAGATGGAGGTGAGAGAGGTGGGTCCACTGGGAATGGTCTTCCCAAAAGTGCAATGGTGTTGCAGTTTTAGAACATATGTGGGTTAGTAATAGTCAACACAATCCAGGATTAGTTATAACAGCATGCATGGATATTCCCATTAAGTCAAAACAGATTTGGAACAGTTACATAGCAAACAGAACACATGCATATATGGAACAACAGTGGCCATTACAATGGCATGCAGGTTACATTGATAGCAATTGGCCACCAATGACAGTGTTTCAACATGGAATATTAATAGAAACACATTTGTCCCAATAGTAGGTTTGGTGTAAACATACCCATTGATTTGTGTGTTTAGATTATTGTTGCAGATATGGTGGGGGGGGGTCAATTAACAACTTATATATCCTTGCAGTATGAGGTCCTCTGACCTTTTTTCCTGTTTATGTCTTCCAGGTACAATGTCGCGGGAATGGCTCCCTGCATATACACCCCAGGAAAATGATGTCATTCTACACTTCATCATACTACATCATGGCACCCTATTTGGGCATAGGGCCCATGATCTGCAGGAGAGGACTGCCCTGTGGAACGAGCTTGTCCACAGGGTGAATGATGTCAGCCTGCATAACCGGAGTTATGGGCAGGTGCTGCATCCGTGCACCAATCTGATCCGCCACTCCCATCAGTGTGCTGCTGCAGTTAGGAGGGACCAGCTAGCCACAGGTTGGGGTCATGCCATCCAGCCCCCACTGACACATGCTGAGGAGCTCCTCACCAGCCTTGGGGCACCTGCCTGCCAGCCAAGCCAGCAACCTGAAGATAGCATTGTGGAGGTGGGTGCCACCCACACATTGGATGAGGAGCATGCAGGTAAAGCCCCAGGGCACATTAGTAGACCACTGTTGCTTATCCATCTTCATCTGTAAAGTATCTATATGCATATGTCACATAGGATAGTCTGTTGCTGCAGTGTAGGAATGAACAGATGTGCATAATCTCTAGTTTTGTGGGTTTGTACTGTTGATGTACTGAAATGCTGCTCCCACACTGTACCAATGCTACAGGTGTGGCTACTGACATTACGTCTGTCACACAACTATGTAGGTCCCTCTGGTATACATCTAGGGCAGCAGCCTATAGCTGGTAAGTATGGAGTTATTTTGTTCAGGTTTGCCTATACACTGGCGATGTTATGGCCATGGTATTTGCCATGCACACATTTAACACAGAAGAAGTTATTGAACCTATAACACACCTACCCATAATGCATGCTGTGCGTGTTAACTTATTGTTGCTGTTAACTGCACTGCATCACAGTGGTCACCATGGTGGCATATCTGAAAGGTATGTAAGTGTCCTGCAGTATAACTAACAACCTGTCAGTGCAAGATGTGTGGAGAGAGATGAACATAATGGTGGGACAAATGGCCTATAGTAGGGACATGCCTGAAACATTACCCTTATACAGTGGCTACAACAGTGTATACACCACTATTACAATGGCAACTGTTCCTGATCTAAACAACGGCAAATCACAATACCACATTCCACATGTTTTACAACCTGTAATGTGATCCTAACATGAGCAATGAATGTGTAATATGGAATCCTATGTTAGGACAACAAATATGGGGAATACATACCTTAACAAACACTGGAAGCATATGTGTGCACACAATCCAAATAACATATTGTAGAAGCAAATTTTGAGGTACTGAGAGCATTCACTTTTCTTGAGTACACACCTTCCATCAAGTACAGAGCCACAATGTCACACCAAGTAATGGTCTGCTGTCCAAGAAGTATGTCCATGACATTTGCCCACTCGCCTGCAACAGAGGCAGCCTTGGCTTGCACACATCTTACAAACCATGGAATGGATCCCATATCTGAAAGGTAGCACTCAGAAGTGGGAGAAGTAGCCTTACCTCACCATTGCATATACCATGGCAAACAGTGTAGACAGTCATGTATGTGTGTATGAAATATGGGACAAGATTAATGTAAAAAATAAACAGATCCCCATAAAGACAAATGACAACACATGTCGAAAACTGGTCATGGAAGCTGCCCAAAACATGCAAAAATGTCTAGCAAGTACTACCTGTGCAGTACCTGTCTTGACAATTGCCTGGAATCTACATAAATGTGGCCTGTGGGTTAGGATAATCAGATGGAAGAGTTTTTCCACAGGAAACATCATCCAGGGCTCTCTACAGGTAGTATATGCATAACATCAAGTCTCCCAAAGGCATGTGTTGCAATGTGTAATGGTGTACTGAGACCAAGGCTGAAACCTACAGACAGTATTAATAAAGATACATGTGGTGCACAAGCAACACCTCACTCCACCTCAGGCCTACCATCCCCATTTTTACCTTGCTGGTGCCAGTGTAGGTTCATAGGTAGGTATTAGGCTATCTGCTCGAAGGCATTTATAAGCCTAGCCGGAATGTGTTGGCTTTCGCTGCCCCCTTAGATTAGTTCCCTGTGCCTCTGTCCAGCAGAACCATTGAAGTGATCCCTGGGGTAAACCTTCTGTTTCCCATCCACTCATCAAGGTTTCTGTTGAAGAGGGTTAGAGAGGAGCTCTGCCTAATGTAGATTGGAATCTTGTTCCAGAACATGGGAAGTCTCTGGGACAGGAATCTATCCCTCCAGCACGTCCTATTTATTGCTGTGGTGAGGTTTAGATCCCTGGAGCATGTGGCTTGAGGGGATATGGTTTTCTTTACATGGAGCATTTCCATCAATTCTGGGTTGGACATGGCCTTGTATGTCAGGCAGAGATCACCTCTGAGTAGGCAGTATGCAACTGAGTACAGCTGGAGTTTCTTCAGTCGAGCTGCATAGGGCATCTGCTTGAGGCCAGTGATCCTCTTGGTGAGGTACTTCTGTGGTCATTCCAGTTGTTGCAGGTGTCTTGTAAGGTACATCCCAAATGGGACATTGTACTCTATGATGGGTCTGATGAATGATGCATAGAGGGGCCCAATGACCTCTTTCGATCTGGATGCAAACCCTTTTGTGATTAGGTGGGCCACATAGAAGGATTTTCTAAAAACTTTGGCAATGTGATTATCAATGGAGAGGTTACTATCTACTTGGGTCCCCAGATCCCTTATTACGTCTTCTGTATTTAGGGGGCTACCACCTGTGTGGTAGTTTGTGGGTACTTTGTTTTTTCCAAAGGAGATGACTATGCACTTTTTGGCATTTAGCTTGAGGCCATGGCTTTGACATCAGGTATCTGTCTCAGTGAGACCCTTTTGGAGGATGTCTGTGTCAGCTGGAGAGTCAATTATAGCCCCTAGTTTGCAGTCGTCTGTGAACTTGGTCAGCCATAGTCCTCCTGCGCTTGCCTGTACCTCTGAGAAGTATATGCCAAACGGGAGGGGTCCTAGGACTGAGCCCTGGGGAATGCAACTTGTAACCGGTTTAGAGTCAGACCTAGCTCCCACAACTCTTACCATGTGGTTTCTGTCCATGAGCCAGTTGGCAACCCATCTCATGAGATAGGGGTTTATGATCAAGCTGATGAGCTTGTCTATAATAGCTGAGTGGGGAATGGTGTCGAAGGCCTTTGCTAGGTCTAGGTAGGCTGTGTGGACCACCTTTCCCTTGTTTATAGCCTTGGTAACTGTCTCAAAGAAGTCCACCAGGTTTAGGAGGCTTGACCTTCCCTTAACAAAGCCGAACTGGGTAGGGTCCAGTGTTTGGAGGTTTCCAATGTCTCTGTTAATGAGATCTATGATGATGCACTCCATAGCTTTGCAGACCAAGCTAGTCAGGCATATAGGGCAATAGTTCCCAGGGTCCGTTGTGGCTCCACCTTTTTGTGGAGTGGAATGACCGTTGCTGTGTGCCACACTGTGGGCACGTAGCCTGTGGAGAGGCTGAGTTTAAACAGTGTGTTTAGGTGAGGGGTTAGTTCATCTTTAAGCTCATGTAGGCCGCAGCCTGGGACACCGTCCGGTCCCATTGATGCTGTGTTTTTGGCTTTGGAGATGGCTGTTTTAACCTGAGTGTCTGTGATTTCAGGGGCACTACATTCTTCTGGTACAGTTATGGGCCCTTTTGGGGGTGAGAGGGGGGTGAAGTTTGCACTGAACCTGTCTGCCAGAATGTTGGCTATATCGGTCAGTTTAGTGTACTTTGCGCCATTCTGCACTAACTCCAAGCAGATCTGAGAATTGCCACTTAGATTCTTGACATAGCTAAAGAATGCATTGTGGTTATCTTTGGAGTCCATGACAATTTTTCTTTCGAAGCTAGCCTTGGATGATTTTATGAGGGAATGTAGTTTCTTGCTGATACTGATCAGGGATGTCTTCCCTTCTTGTGATTTTACTCTTTTCTGTACTAGTTTCCTCCTTCTATTGTATAGCTTGTTTATGGTAGGGGTCCACCAGACTGGTTTCCTTTTCTTGGAGGAGTGAGTCTTGGTTTTGTTTGGGAGAGCATGGTCCATGCATTCTTGTAGGTGCCTGTAGAGTGCATTAGTAAAGGATTTTGCAGCTTGGACAGCGTTATCCTTTAGCATGGGGACTTTGAAACTTCCCACCTCGGTCTTAAGTAACGTGAAGTTTGCTTTTTTTTTTTCACAGTGGTTTCTTTGACCGGGGGTGGTGGCGGAATGTGGATATCCAGAGTGATTAGTTTATGGTCAGATCTAACCAGCGAGGGGTTGACCTCCGGTGTGGAACACCGGTCGCCCATGTTGGTGATGACCAGGTCCAGTATGATGTCACCTCTGGTAGGGGTGTTGACCAGTTGATCCAGGACATTTGAGTTTATAAATTCGAGGAAATGTTGGGCAAGGGAGTTTGTACTTGAGTAGTTCTCCCAGTTAATGTTTGGGTAATTGAAATCACCCAATATCAGGGTGTTTGGTAGGACCTTTATGTTTCCCAGTGTTTCCAGGAATGCAGAGTGGGGGTCCTGGGACATAGTGGGTGATCTGTAATAAGCTATAATTTGAATAGCAGTTTTGCCCATTGTTAGTTGCATGTGGATGATCTCTGAAGCATCGTGCTGTGCCACTAACCTGGAGGTGTGGGTATCCTTGATGAATATGGATACTCCCCTGCATTTTGTATTTCGGTCCGGGTTTTGTGGCCAAAATGTATGGTATGAGTTGTAGCCTGGTAGTGCTGGGGTGCTCTCTGAAACCTTAAACCAGGTTTCTGTTACTGCACATATATCGATTTTCTCCATACTGAGGAGTGCCTCGAGTGTGTGCATTTTGAGGTTTAGACATCTGGCATTCAGTAGCATTACCCTCAGTTTTTTGTTACTTGTGCTATTTATGGTGGTGTTTTTTTTCTTTTGAGCCTTGCCTAAAAAAGACACTATGGGGGTGGTAAGAGCCTTGGCCAGTATTTGAAAGCCTAAGGGTGACAGGTGCAAGCCATCTCTAGCAAAGCAGCATGTTACCACACAATCACAGCCCTTAAGGCAAAATAACATACCCAACACACTAGCAATAGGTGACTGTATAGTCAGACACACTTATGTCCCACTCAGTAGGCTGAACAAGGAGAAGGTTATTGTTAGCTGCCTGTCAGGTGCCAGGATCTGCCACATAACACAAGCACTCAGGTCACTCCAGAACAAGTACATATATGACACTGTCATTGTCCATGTTGGTGTGAATGACCTGAGCCATACCTCCCTGGACTACATGAAAAGAGACATGGAGAAGCTCTCTGATCACATAGCCCAGGCTGGTATGACCCTGACCCTGAGTGGCATCCTGCCCTCATCAAAAATGATACCACGGTATAGAGAAAAAATTATCAATTTCAACAATTGGCTAAGCTTCTGGTGTCATTCTAAGGGGATCCAGTGTCCGTCTGCCTGGGATGACATGATAGACAAGCCTAGCTGTTTTGCCAGAGATGGGTTGCACCCGTCACCCCTAGGATTTTGAATACTGGCCAAGGCTCTTGCCATCCCCATAGTGCCTTTTTTTGGCAAGGCTCAAAGGACAAACCAACCACCATAACCAGCACAGGTAACCAAAAACTAAGGGTAATGCTACTCAACGCCAGAAGTCTCAACCTCAAAATGCACACACTCGAGGCTCTCCTCAGCATGGAGAAAATCAATGTTTGTGCAGTGACGGAAACCTGGTTTAAGGCTCAAGAGAGCACCCCAGCACTGCCAAGTTACAATTCATATCATACCTTCTGGCCTCAGTTACCGGATCGCAGTACAAAGGGTGGAGGTGTATCCATATTCATCAAGGATACCCATATCTCCAGGTTAGTAGTGCAGCATGATGCCCCAAAGATCATCCATGCGCAACTATCAGCAGGCAAAACCACATTTCAAGTCATAGCCAGTTATAGATCGCCCACCATGTCCCAAGATGCTCACTCTGCATTCCTTGAGACATTGGAAAATATAAAGGTCCTACACAACACCATAATCTTGGGTGATTTCAACTACCCTGGTATAGACTGGGCAAACTACCAATGTTCCAACTCCTATGCTCAGTGATTCATTGAATTTATAAATTCAAATGCCCTTGAACAACTAGTATGTTCCCCCACTAGAGGGGACAACATATTGGATTTAATCATCACAAATATGGGCGCTCATTGTACCACACCTGTTATCACTCCCTCCTTGGTCAGATCCAACCACAAACTGATAACCCTGGACATCCTCACCCCTCCACCTCCCCCAGTCAAATAAACCATAGTCAAAAACCTTTCCAAAGCAAACTTCAAACTACTTGCATTCGAAGTGGAAAGCTTCACTATTCCCTTGTAGTAGGATAGTGATATCCAGGATGCGGAATCCTATACCAAGGCACTCTATATGCATATTCAGGATTGCATGGACCGTGCTATCCCAAATAAAACCAAGACTCCTTCCTTAAGCAAGAAGAAACCAGTCTGGTGGACCCCGGCCATAAGCAAACTTTACAATAAAAGGAGGAGACTTATACAAAAAAAGGCCAAATCTCAAGTAGAAAAATCATCCCTGATCAGCATTAGTAAGAAACTGAGGGCCCTCATCAAGTCAACTAAAGCTAATTTTGAAAAGAAAGTTGCCAAGGATGCCAAAGATAACCATAAGGCCTTCTATGGCTATGTCAAAAACCTAAATGGCAACGCTCAGGTCTGTTCTGAGCTAGTACAAAATGGAACAAAGTACACTGACCCTTCTGACATTGCCAACATCTTGGCTGACAGGTTCAGTGCAAATTTAACCCCCCCCCCCTCACCACCTACAGAGCCTATTACCATTCCAGGGGATTGTGTAAGTCCAATTATTACTAATACGTTGGTTAACAAGGCTCTGTCTAAAGCTAAAAACACTGCCTCCATGGGACTAGATGGTGTCCCAGGCTGTGTCATACGCGAGTTCCAAAAGGAATTAACCCCGCATCTTAATACCCTGTTCAGTCTCAGCCTCTCCACAGGATATGTGCCCATAAAATGGTGCACGGCAACAGTGGTCCCGCTACACAAGGGTGGGGCCACAACTGACCCTGGGAATTACCGACCAATAAGCCTGACCAGTCTGATCTGTAAGGCTATGGAGCAAATCATTATGGAACTCATAAATGGAGAGATTGGGAACCTGCAGTCGCAGGCCCCCACACAGTTTGGCTTCGTCAAGGGCAGATCATGCCTCCTGAACCTGGTGGATTTCTTTGAGACAGTTACTCAGGCTATAGATAAGGGAAAGGAGGTGCACACAGCTTACCTTGACCTTGCTAAAGCATTTGACACCATTCCCCATTCAGGTATTATTGACAAGCTCATCAGCCTGGGCATAAACCCTTACGTCACAAGATGGATCGCAAACTGGCTCTCAGACAGATCCCAGAAAGTAAGAGTAGCGGGATCTATGTCCGAATCCAGACCAGTAACGAGTGGTGTGCCTCAGGGCTCTGTCCTGGGGCCCCTCCTGTTTGGCATATACTTCTCAGAAGTACAGGCAAGCACGGAAGGGCTGTGGCTGACTAAGTTTGTGGAGGACTGCAAACTGGGTGCTATAATAGAGTCTCTGGCTGACATGGAGATCCTCCAGAAGGGCCTAAATGAGACTGATGCATGGTGTCAAAGTCATGGTCTCAAGCTAAATGCAAAAAAATGCGTAGTAATCCCCTTTGGAAAAAACAGAGCACCCGCAAACTACAACATAGGAGGTAATCCCCTGAAATCTGAAGAAGAAAGGGATCTACGGACCCAAGTAGATAGTCAGCTTTCCTTTGATAGCCATGTTGCCAAAGTGGTTAGAAAATCCTTCTATGTGGCCCATCTGATCACAAAAGGGTTCGCATCAAGATCTAAGGATGTAATGATGCCCCTCTACTCTTCCCTCATCAGACCCATTATTGAGTACAATGCACCAACTGGAATGTACCTGGCTAGACATCTCCAGCAGCTGGAGAGACCACAGAGGTACCTTACCAAGAGGATTCCTGGCCTCAAACAGCTGCCCTATGCAGCATGATTGAAAAAGCTAAGACTGTTCTCTGTTGCATACCACTTTCTCAGAGGCGATCTCTGTCTAACGTACAGAGCCATGTCCAACCCAGAATTGTTGACCATGCTCCATCTTAGCAAAACCAAATCTACTCGAGCTACACGCTCTAGGGATATAAACCTCAACACAACAATGAATAGAACATGCTGGAGGGATAGATTCCCTTCACAGAGACTTCCCTTACTATGAAACAGGGTCCCGATCTACATAAGACAGAGCCCTTCACTATCACTCACTCTTCAAGAGGAATCTTGATGAGTGGATGGGTAACAGAAAGTTCACACCGGGGATTACACCAACAGCACTACTAGATAGAGGCCAAGGGTACTAGCTGCTAGTACAAGGGTCTAGGGAACTACTAAAGGGGCGGTGAATACCGCACAACATGGCTGGGCTAATATATGCCTTCGGGCAGATAGCCCAGTACCAACCTATGAACCTAGAAACTCTAGAAAATTGGTGTTTTAGGCAGAATTAGCTAAAGGCAGCAAGAAAATGCAGAAAAATTATACTTAATCACTCCAAAGTCTCTCTTTTGTCTCTCTGCTGCTGTAGAACTCTGCAGGGCACTAGGCAGGAGCTTGCTGAGCTGTACACCTTTAGATTTGCTGTTCATTAGCAGGAACTAAGCCAGTAGACATGGTATCCTGAATTTTGAACACTGCAAAATAACACTCATGTGTGGCCCATAGTTGTCAAGCATCTGCAATAAGGCTGAGGATGAGGAGGGGTGTCATTCTGAAACATAACAGTGAACTGAAGTATACATCCAAAGCTCGCTAAGAATGGATGTATCTGAACACAGTCAAGGTCATGAATTGCACCAGACATAACCCTGACTCTACAGCAATAGTGAAGGCACTGTGTGACCTCCAAGGGCTGTGCACATGAGCTGACCTTGCAATCTGGCAGAGTTGTGGGACATTTGTCAAGTGGAGTGACCAAATAATGGCAAGTGAAGATGAGCCATGCTAGTATACCCCTTCCAAGAATAGTGACTGCTGTAGTTCACTAACAGGTGCTGCAACAAACCATTGTGTTAAGGGTGTGCACACTTATGCAACCCACATATTGCATGCATCTCATTCAGCATCTGCAGGACTAACACATTTGTTTGATACTGTATTTGATTGCACAGGTCATATGTCACATATCAGGTGTGTGCAATGTTAACATATGCAGTATTGTGACTCCACTGCATATCATGTAAGAGGCTGGAATGTCAACAAGGGTGTGTACACTCCTCATATCCACATTAAACTTTGAAGGTTGTCAGTGTAATCAGATTTTATTGCTCATGTATGTACTGCTAATGATGAGATCTGAAAATCAGAGGTCAGGCATTAACTATTGATATTAGTCCTCATATCATCCCAGGTATGTGTCAGACAAACACATAGGGGCTGTGAGCAACAGAGCAAACATAACTGCCACACATATACACATTCAGCAATGGTGTGTACACTCATGAGGTATGGTGCACAGTACATGTCAGGGTTCTGTACAGGTGCACAGCAATACTGTGTACATGGGTGCAGTGTATTCCAGGGGAAGGGACATCACCTTCTAACACAACTCATGCATCACAGAGATGTATAATGTTGGTAACAAGGACTGAGTATAGCTGCAGTGCATGCTGTTGAGTGCCATATGTCATGCATGTTGACTGTTGGGTAATGAGAGGTCTGTGTAATATCATTGTGCCGCCTCACTCTGTGTGTGTGTGTGTGTGTGTGTGTGTGTGTGTGTGTGTGTGTGTGTGTGTGTGTGTGATTGGGTAGAAGTAAGCAATAACATACAGGTCATAAATTACATTTTTTTATTTCCCCTCACAGGTGGAGAGGTGGGTCAGGGTCCCTCCTGCAGGCAAATTGATGTCAGTGTCCATACAGACTCTGACAATGATGATAGGTATGGTGAGGCACAGGCAGCGTTGTCAGGGGCCGAAGCTGTGCCATTAGTTGACATCCCACATTATCCACCCCATCCCCGCATGCAGTCAAAATGCCCATACATACCCCATCACCAGTGGCCATATATGAGGGACAGTTGGCGGGTTGTGGCATGAGACAGGACAGTGTGGGGACTATGGCAAATGTGTCCATACACAGCAGCCATAGTCAGATGATCAGCAAGGTGTCACACAGGTAGATGTACAGGGTTGCTCGTAGGAGGGCTACTGGCCATCATGCCCCTGGCAGAAGTGCCATAGCAGGTATCACCAGACACATGTTTCAGACCATCATGGAGGCACAGGCATGTATGAAACATTACATCAGAGTCTGAGGCTCCAGAGGGCTACTCATTCTGCTGTACTTGACAACATCCATCATCTTGCAGGTGCCCATTGTTATCCTGGATAGATGGTTGGGTGAGATGGTGGGAATCCTCGACCGTGTGGTGTCTGTGTTAGAGCATACAGAGATAAGATGATCAGCTTTAACAATTGGCTTAAACTCTGGTGTCATTCAAAGGGGATCCAATGTCTGTCTGCCTGGGATGACATGCTGCAGATTGCACCTGTCACCCAAAAAAACTAAGGGTAATGCTGCTCAATGCCAGAAGTCTAAATCTCAAAATGCACGCACTCGAGGCCCTTCTCAGTATGGAGAACATCGATGTCTGTGCTGTGACAGAAACCTTATCCATATTCATCAAGGACACCCACACCTCAAGATGGGTGGTGCACGCGATGCATCGGAGGAGACCCCCCAGGTAAATTAAACCATAGGCAAGACTGCTCTGCAAATTGTAGCATGTTACAGGCCACCCTCACAAACTCAGGAACCTCACATGGTCTTCCTGAAAACACTGGAGGGGATAAATGTATCACCAAACACCATCATACTAGGTTACTTCAATTACCCTAATATAGACTGGGAACACTACTCAAGCCCAAACACCCTAGCCCAAAAGTTCCTGGAATTCATAAACTCAAATGCCATGGAACAACTAGTCACCATCCCCACAAGAGGAGAAAACATACTTGATCTCATCATCACGAACATGGGAGCACAATGTTCAACACCGGAAGTATACCCTTCACTGGTGAGATCAGATCACAAACTAATCTCGCTGGAGGTCCTCATCCCACCCCACCTGAAATAAAAAGACCACAGTAAAGAACTGCCAACTTCACACTTCTAAAGACTAGTGTGGTCTCCTTAAAACAGTACTCAAGCCACTGAATCACTTACAAATGCCTTCTACCAGCACCTGCAGGACTGCATGGATAAGGCAATCCCAAGCAAAACAAAGACTCTTTGTACCAAAGGCAGCGTCCAGTCTGGTGGACCCCAGCCATAAACAAACTCTACAACAAAGGAGGAAGCTACTACAAGATAGAGCAAAATCCTTAAAAGGTAAGACACCTTTGATCACTATAAGTAAAAACTAAGAGCTCTCATCAAATCACCCAAAGCAAATTTTGAGAGAGAAATAGCTAAAGACTCAAAAGACAATCATAAGGCCTTCTTTAGCTATGTTAGAAACCTAGGATATGCTCAGAACTAGTTCAAAATGATGTGAAGATTACTGATCCTACAGACATTGCCAACATACTGGCTGACAGGTTCAGTGCAAACTTCTCCCCCCAAAAGGAAAGATATCTATACCAAATGATTGCAGCCCCCAAACATCTCTAACGCCCAAGTGAGAACTGCTCTCCAAAGCAAAAACACAGCATCCATGGGACCTGATGGTGTCCCCCCACAGCTAGGACAGCTGTTTAATCATAGTCTCACCTCTGGATCCAGTGGTGGCGCACTGCAACTGTGGTCCCACTTCACAAAGGCGTGCCTCCACCGACCCTGGAAATTACCGCCCATTAGCTTGGCAAGCCTTATCTGCAAAGCCATGGAGAGGATCATAATGGACCTCATAAATAAAGACATAGGAATTTGCAGACTTTGGATCCAACCCAGTTTGGCTTTGTCAAAGGCAGATCATGCCTTTTAAACTTGGTTGACTTTTCAGTCACCAAAGCCATTGATGAGGGAAAGGCAGTCCATACAGCCTACTACCGATCTGGGAAGGGGCCGATACAATACCTCTTCGGGGGTCATTCAAAAAAAACTCATCTTAAATGTTAAACCATATATATCACAAAGATGGGTTGCAAACTGCTGGTGACACAGAACCCACAGGGTCAGAGTTGCTGGCCATGTCCAGACTCAAAGCCTGTCACAAGTGGTGTCCTCAGTCCTGGAGCAAACACAGGAGGGTTATGGCTGACAAAGTTTGCAGATGACTGTAACACATCTGACACAGATATCCTTCAGAAGGGTCTCACAGAAATGGATAACTGGTGCCAGAACCATGGCCTAAAGTTAAATGCCAAAAATAGTCAAAAACAAGGTTACCCTACCCTAGCTACCATAGCAATCCACTGAACACAGCAACAGAAGAAGTTATCAGGGACCTGGGGACCCAGGTTGACAGTAGCCATTCATTCACCCATAGCTAAAGTAGTTAGGAGAGAAGACTACATTACCCACCACTTATCATGAAGGGATTCACACATCTAGATCAAGGGAGGTCATAGTCTCCTATACTCATCACTCATCAGACCAATGATTGAGTACAATGCCCCATGAATGGAATATCTGACCCGACACTTGCAGCAGCTGGAGAGCCCACAAAGTTCCTCACCAAAAGGATAAAGGGTCTCAAAATGAAAGAACTCCAGCTCTATTCATCAGTCTGCCGCTGCAGAGGTGGGTGACCTTTGCTGACATACAAGGCCATGTCAAACCCAGATTTGATCACCTCAAAAATCTAGATCAGTCAGCTGGAGGGATAGATTCATCACCCAAAGACTCCTATGCTGTGGAACAAAATCGTGAGGCAGAGCACCTCGCTGGCCTTGTTCAAGAGAAATCTTGACCAATGGATGGGAATTACCTCAGTGTCACTGCTCAACAGAGGCACAGCAAAATAATGGGTATAGTTCCCTAGGCTTGTAAATGCCCTCGAGCAGATAGCCTAGTATGAACCTATGAACCTATGAACCTATGTGATGGGAGTAGGGCATCAGCCATGTGGACATAGGTCAGCAACACCAACAGGTGGAGGTCTACATGGACATGCAGCAACTCACAGCCACTCCCGTAGTGGCAGTAACAGCACCAGCACTGCAGGGGGGGGTGCTGTCCATACCACAATGCAACAGGCCATGTGCATGTGGTCCTGGCCGGTCCCAACTGGGATGCGGATCCAGTGGACAATTGTCATCATCAGAGGAGAGTACCATAGCTGGGCTTCTACCTGGTAGTGCCCGTGTAACCCCTGGCAGGCACAGTTCCCGTGTCCGTGGCCAGACAAGGTGAACTGTACACCCTGCCATGTATGGTCTGCAGCTGTCCAACAAACTCCTGTATAGGGTAGCCACATGGCAGACCTGTGTGGCTACATACACACACACATCACCAACACAGCTAGGGCACCTCCATAAGTACACACCCCACATTTGCACAGCCCAATTGATAAATAATCCCCTAACACACACACACACACACACACACACACACACACACACACACACACACACACACACACACACACACATGATGTCAACCAAACGGCTCAGCATAAGCCTCTGGAAAACCCACAACACACCCTGTGCATATGATGATACCTGTGCCACATCCCTGTCATTCAAACCATTGATGCAGGG
This sequence comes from Protopterus annectens, assembly GCF_019279795.1. Taxonomy (NCBI): domain Eukaryota; kingdom Metazoa; phylum Chordata; order Ceratodontiformes; family Protopteridae; genus Protopterus; species Protopterus annectens. The sequence goes on along the minus strand of NC_056725.1, from coordinate 1,929,230,702 downwards.
ATATGATAATATGGTTATGGTGCACAGGGTGAATGTATTAAGGTTTAGCAATGTAATGCTGTTTAATGTGTTTTCAGCTGGAATGTTTAATGCTTACATGGCAGGGTGTGTAGCTGTCCAGCCATGATGCATTATAGCTGGTATTAACACTGACTGATTGTGGTCTCCATAATGTATTTAGTTTGTGTTGTAGGTTTCTGTGTGTCAGCAGAATGTTGGTCTGCTGTCCTTTCCTACAAGGGGTATGGCACTGTGGTGACACATTGACTGTGTCATATCCTGGGTACAGCTGAACGTAAGTAACAGGTCTGTATATAACAGTTGCTGCATGTACCACATGGCTGATAGGTCTGAGGGGTGTATACAGGTGAGTTCATGGTGGCTGATGTCAGCAGCTCTTCTACAGTGGACAATGGTAAGTGTACTGGGTGGAACACACCAAATGTTTGTGAATAACACACACACACACACACACACACACACACACACACACACACACACACACACACACACTACAAAGGCTTTGGTGTTGATGCAATACACAGAGAATACTGTACACATGGATGTACTTAATTTTGCAATGAAATCATTTTGGCCTATGTAATTCCACCAAGACCAAATAACCAAAACATCACATCAGTAAATAATCAGTCTGCCAGTTTAATGTCATTGACGATAGTACTGGCAAGGTATATGTCCTCTTGCCCAATGTAGTGTAATCCTGGAGTTGGTAAACATAGGTGTGCTGGTCTGGGTGGCACAGCCCCCCACTTTGGAGGGTGTGGGGTGGTGTAGAACCACACATAGTGTGATTAACAACTACTTAACCTGATAACATAAACTGTACAGTATAATAGCAGACTAAGCAGGGGGATACGCACAGCAATAACCCCAATGTGGGTGGCTGTGCCCTCAACAGCCACATCCAACTATATATACCAACTCCAGTATCACTGTACAGCTGTACAGTGGGGAAGAGGGCATTTACACATTCACTACTAGTTTTGATGGAATGAATTTCCACAAGATGATTCCTTTGAAATTTTACCTTTTGCCAATTAGTTCTCAGACAAATGATCTCCTGGGACATGTATTTTCTGCAAACTGAAGTAGATCCCTTCACATACACACACACTTACTTGGCAACACTGAGAGGAGAACCCATACATAGGTACTTATTGCTACTACTGTGTTTGGCTTTAATTGCACACACCACAGAGCTTTTAGGATGAGGTGTGTCCCGAGTTTCTTGTTAAGTGAAGAACATTATCAGGCCTTGTACAGTATGGTAATGGGGGATGTAGTGGGTGTTAATGAACAATACATTGTATAACATACTGTCATATTCACATTGACAAACACATACATTCATAGACACATTTGACAGACCTGGGTTTAGCAGTGCTAACGACCTTGTCAGTGAGTCCATAACGTTAGGAAGTTTTTGCACACAGTACACGCATCATTGGGCTGGATAGTATAATCAGTTACCTGTATGGTTGATGGTGACAGCAGTCCTCATACAGTGGACCTTGGGACATGTACTGGGAGTACCATGGTGTAAAGACAGTATACCCAGCACCCACACCCCACACTGGGTATTCTACTCACTGAAACCCATGATAATGCTCTTGACATACCCACAATCACACATCGACCAGGACTACAATACAAACCCTTGTCTATCTAATCAGTGCTACTACAGGGATATGCATTTATTGCACATGCCACAGGGATAGTAGGGTGAGGGTTTGTCATGGCTCTCCTAATGTCAGCAACATCACCATTCCTTATAATGTATGGCAAGGTTTATTGTATTTGGAGAATGTGGCCTCAGAATGCTGTCTCCTACAAATATGCACAGTCACACACAATTGCACACACATACACATACACATACACATATACCCACATTTGTCAGGACTCAGAGGGTAACCCACGCCTATCCACCCATTTGTAGAACAGTGTTATGCAGGTACTGCAAACTCCAGGTAGCCCATAGGGTGAAGAGTGTAACAAGGTACATTTAATGTGAATTACACCAGCAGCCATTTCTAAGTATAGCAATGGGGGGTGTAGTGGGTGAGAAGGCTCTCTGAGTATTTTCAACTACAAGTTTACAAACACACAGGCACTGTTATTCTCAGTAATGCATATGGACACATTTGTCAGCACTGAGGCCAATAGGTGCAGGTGTTCCTAGGTGTGTACCAGGCTAATGTCCATGGAGAGATGAGAAGAGTAAGGCATGTGGGTACACTGGTATCATGCCACCTGACATTTGTCAGCAGGCCATCTATCAACTGATGCCACTTGATTTATCCCCAGGGTGACATTTAAATTCAACACCCAATCATCTGATTTTCTCTTGCAGAGGGCCAGTGAGGTGCTCCAATTGACATATATGCAAAATATATTGCATAACATGGCCAGTGTCTGGGTTAGAGACCTGTATCCAAGCATGTTCTGTTGACTGTGGTAGTCTGGTTGAGGTATCTATGGCATGTGGTGCATACAGGGTGTGGTTTCCTAGCTGTGGCATTCATAACACAGCTGGGCAGACATGTCAGTCAATCAGAGATTGCCCGTAAGCAGCCAAGATGGATACCTGACATCTGCACATCTGTACAGAGGGCAGACAGAAATTAGCTAGCCAACAGGTTATGCATTAGGATGAATGTTTTGACAGATAAACGTCTGACACTGATAGGTATGCCACTACTACATGACAGCAGTCCTCAATGACATGTCCTAAACACATAGTAGTCTACAGTTAATATCAACATATCAGATCAATATCCAATATCCAATAGGAGATACTTAAAGCATACAACTCACACACCAAGAACATCATAATCAGTACTCAGAGTCTAGCTTTGCATGCAGGGATGTATGGTTCCAGTACTACAATCTGCAATCTACTCTTACTTGGAAAAGCACTGTTAAAAGTAGTAATGCAAGGATACAATACATGCAAGTGTGACTGCATATAACCAGGGATACTACCCAAGTATGAAATACATACAAAGAGAAAAGATTGGGGTACTACCCATGTATACTCAGGTGTCCCATACAGTATACTCACACCCTTTGCTACTAATGACAGCACATAGAAGCATGTTATGTACATGGAATTAAATACACTTATTAAAGATGTCATTAACCTGCTATTTTATCAGACTGGAATGTAATCACTGCTTACCAGGGCTGAGCTATGCTTAGCATGTGTAAGCATTGCTTAAATGTAAATGCTAAGCACATTTGCGCACTAGTAAGTGAAGCCTACATGGTATAAGCACCTATTCATTTAACTGTACGTTAGCACCACTTACCATCACGCAAACCTGCTTAAAGCTGCTCAAAACTGCCTTAACTGCTCTGTATCCAACAGTCCTTCTTCTGCCTAGCAACCAAAATAAACAGCCCTTGCAGGGCTTGAACCAAGGACCCTGTACACTACAGTCACAGCAGTTAACCACTAAGCCATCGGAGCTGTGAAGATATCTGTTGTTTTTTTTAAATATATCATTCAGTACACATACTGAATAGTAGTGAACAACTGTTTTGACTACTACAATTGTTTAGTACTTGTAAGTGAAAATAGTGTTGAATCAGTCATGTTTTTATATCTAAATATACACATATCAGATAAATATGGTGGGATACATCTGGGAAGGTATATACAACACTCATGTTTACACATAAGGATATGGATATGGATATATATTTTATATATATATATATATGTAGATATATGTATACATGTACATACACACACACACACACACACACACACACACATATATGTGTGTGTGTGTGTGTGTGTGTGTGTGTATATATATATATATATATATATGTGTGTGTGTGTGTGTGTGTGTAGATTTATATATAAATATATATATATATATATATATATATATATATATTCATATATATATATACATATATATATATGTATATACATATATATATATATGTATATATATATATATATATGTATATATATATATATATATATATATATATATATATATATATATATATATATATAGACATATGTATGTATATACATAACATATGCCCATAACATGTAGTAGAGGCATACCTCAGCACCATAAGTCACAACCTTATAGTGCAACGGAATATAATGTAAGTATTACAGGTATAAATGCAGAATGTTGCTACAGTAACAGGGGTTGTGTCAACAGACATGTTCTGTAGGAAGCCATTTCTGATACTGACATGCATGCCATCAGTTACTGACAGACATCATAAGATCATCATAGTGAAGTACCACACAAATCACAGTAATGATCCTGTGGAATACAGCAGAAATATGACCAATAAATGTGGACAGTCTGACACAATCTGGTCAGTCCAGAGGTATACACAGAACTCCTTAGTGCAAGACCTGTGGACCAAGCCTGACAAAGAGGATGTTTACAGCCATGAAAATGGGGATAAAACACAAATACTGGAATAGATAAGCTCACACAGTTGATTCACTCACACCCTTCTGTCTGTCCTAATACATATTAACTGGAGGAGCAGAAGTCCCAAGCCCACATACTTCCCACTAGTTAGTGACATACATCGCATCCCACTGCTTTTTCAGAAATACACAACACATATGGTGGCCAGGCAACAGTACATCTGACAAACATCTGATCATAACATCACACTAGGTAAATACACTGAGCTGCTAGGCATGTCACAAAGCACTGTGTAAACTACAGGCAGAATGCCACAACACTAATACAAGTTTCCTATGGGGGAATACACATGTACTTGCAAATATAGCAAGCACTACAGGAATGTAACAGCATGGAGTAACAGACACCAGTGTGGAAGTGCATACCCACAACCAGTCTCAACGCAATCACAGTCACATTATGGTAAGCCTAATTAATAGTACAGTATATGGACTGTGTGAACAAAACCATCCTCATATTTGTCACTCACACACTAACCCTACATATACTGGCTCAATATGCAGTGTAGTTTGATGCCTGACTGTGGTATGGGATATGTCTCAGTCTGACCCTACAAACATATACGCTGATAGGGTACCAGAAACTGGAGCAGCATGCAATGTCAGATAGAACAGGACCAAGAACACTGACATCTACCACAGTCTGTACATAGGCCAAGTAACATATTCACAATAAACTGCTACACAATACTGACACTCTGTCAACAATCACCATAAGTACACAGATCTCATTTCTGTACAGACTACAACAGAATGTCCAGGTTTTGTCCTCAAATATAAGGCCTACTATACATAACATGTCTAGCAGTCTGATATCTCACTAGCTTGTTATCAGGTATGATGTCAGCAAATAATGATATACTGCACATATGCACCTCTTACTGTATGACACATGGACAAAGGGTGACAGACTTGGGGGACAGAGGCACAAACACTGGACCAATATTGACATATTGCTGTGATAAACTGAGAAAATTCCTGGTGTAACAGGAAGTCACTAATTCACATGGATGTCACCATGTACTGACTGCAATCATCAGAGTATGCTACTGCATTTATAAAAATAGAAAATGTGTGAGTAACACACCACATCTAAGACTCCAAACTCTGGCCATTCTGCAGATAGCCCTATGGGTGAGAGTTTCCTAAACCACATAACACTGTCATGCCAGACTTTAAATCATGTAGAACAGCCATATTCATACAAACCCTGTTAAACCAACATTATTTCAAATGTAGAACAGCAATACTTACATTCTGTCCTCATGTCTGGAACATCCCCCTTCTGTTTGTTGACCTGTCTCCACAGTGTATGTTGTAAGAGGTATTTCCAACTACCCTCTGTGATTCTGTTTGTCAGACACCCACATGAAGTCCTGCTCACAGTGAAGGAAAAGGTCCAACACCCACATAAAGTGCTTAGTCATTGGAGTGTGTTTCCATGCAATTGGCTATAGGAATGATACCACAGGTGTTCCACATGCAATTAGCAAGTGGGGGACTGCAATTCGTGCAAAGGCCATCAGCTAATCATGAGCATTACTTACAAAACTCAAGCTGCTACCTATGCAAAACAGATGTACTTTTTCACATCCACCAGAGAGGGAGTGAGAGAGACAGAGACAGAGACAAAGTAAGAAAGGAAGGGAGTAAATGACTAAGAGCCAGGCGTGTTTGTGTATGATCCATGGGTGGAGGGTGGTATCTGGCTATTATAATGGTTGCCTATATTGTTTACTAATCCATACTGTCACATAGTAATTGTCCATGGCTGTACACATTTACACACTGTTGGCCTTGTAATGTGGACATTGGGACATATAGGTCCTCAGTATAATGATGTAGCAAAACCTACACTGCAATGAATCCTGTCATTACACAATCACCCCAACAGGATACTAATGAAACACACACAAGCACACACGTACCAGTACTGACTTTCAAACTCCTACCTAACTATGTATTGCTATTACAGTGTTACACAGTTATTGCACGTGCCACAGAGCTTACATGTTGGAGAGTGGTCCAAAGGTATCTTTGAAGGTGAGGGACATCAGCAACAGTGCAGTAAGTGTGAATGTCCACAAAATCAGGTGTCAACTAAGACACACACACACACACACACACACACACACACACACACACACACACACACACACACACACACACACACACATTACCACAGTTGGCAGGATCAGAACTCATACCTAACTAGTTTGCTATACTACAGTATTACGCAGTTATCACAAGCACCACAGAGCTTATAGGGCCGAAACATGGCCAAAGGATTATTTCAAGGTGAATGACATCAGCAGGCATGCTAAAGTGGGGCAATGGGAGGTGTAGTGAGTGTGAATGACTTCAAAATCATTCATCTCCATACACATACACATACATACACACACACACACACACACACACACACACACACACACACACACACACACACACACATAAATAAACACATTTGCCAGTACTGAGATGCATATGTTTATTGCTTCACAGGTGTGTAGTAGGTGAATGGGCCTGAAGGCTGTACAAGGCTAGGCTAAGGGAATCCCTTAGCATCAGGCCACATGACAATAATCCCCAGTGTGGCTCAGGGGTGTAGTCCCTGGAGTGGTCCCCAGGGGTGGGTATTGTATTCACCATCCACTCATCTGGGTTACTATTGTGGGTGGCCGGTGATGTGCACTGCTTCCCATGTATGTGATCTATATTCCATAATGTGGGCAGTGTGTGGGTTGTGCACATGTCCCACATGCATGTTATTTGATGTGTGGAAGTGTACTTGAGGTCTCTGGTGCATGTTGTGTGGATAGATTGTTATCTTCTGATGTAGCATTCCTGACCTCATTTGGTGAGACCTGGCTATGTAACTGAGGTTGTGCTTGCACATACACTGACAGCATGATACAGGTATTCAGTGGAGTTAGTGGTGTCTGTCCATACAGGGCATGTGTATAAGGCATGGTATTCCCTTTGTGGGCTACTTTTGCAGACTCTACAGTTGTTGCAGGCATCCAGTCTGATATCTCAATAGCAATAAGGCCACTGTAAGCATTTATTTGCCTACTGCGGGGATGGAACAGGGTGCTATGTCCTTTTACTTGCTGGATAACACACACACACTCAGGAGATGTAACACATCGAAGTACTTTCTGATATCAGTGGCACTGTTGTGGTCAACAGGCATGTAGTCCACTGCAGTCACACCGTGGTTACTATCTGTGAGGCAATATGCAGGGAACTACCTATATAGTGGTTGTTGCCTAGCCAAGTGTGTTTGTGTATGAGACATGGGTGGAGAGTGTTCTCTGAGTAATAGAAGGGTTGCCTATATTGTTCACCAATCCATGTCACATGTAGGGCTATGGATTGTCTACAGCAACCTCTCCAGTGTTTGACATCTGTTGTCCTTGTATGGTGGACATTGTGACATATACTAGGTCCTCAACATAATAATTTAGCAAAACCCACCCCACATTGGATCCTGTTATTACACAATCACAGCAACCTCCACACACACACACACACACACACACACACACACACACACACACACACACACACACACACACACACTTGCCATTGCTGAGATACAAACCCCTATCTAGCTATGTATTACTACTATAGTGTACCACATTTATCGCATGCACCATGGAGCGTATAGGACGGATGCTGTCCCAAGGTACTTCTAAGGTGAGGAACATCACCAGCCCTTGTAAATACTGGCATTGGGTGATGTAGAGGTGAAAGATCCCAAACATAATTTTACCCTACAAACACATTTACATTTGCCAGGGGTGAGGTTCAAACCTCTATCTAACAATTTTTACAGAACGTTACGTTACGCATTTACCACATGCACTACTGATCTGACATGGTTCAGGGTTGGCAACAGGTATGTCTAAGATGGATGATATCTGCAGGACTGCTAAAGTCAGGCCCTGAGATGTGTACTGGGTGTAAATGGGGCCAAAATTGTTGGGGTACAGACATGCATATGTACACACAAAAGCCACAGATGAGATTCAAACCCATACTTATGTAGTTACTGCTACTACACCATTTCGCATTTATGGCACCCGCCATGGAGCTTACATGTTGGGCAACTCTCCACAGGTATCTTTGTAGGTGACTAACATCAGCAGCAGTGCTAAAGGAAGGGAAAGGGGAGAGTAGTATGTGTGAATGTCCATAAAATCAGGTATCATCAAAGACACACACACTCTCTCACACAAACACACACAGTTTCACAGTTGCCATTTCTGGGATTAAAATTCCTACCTAACTAGTATGCTACATTATAACAATATGCAGTTATCATAAGTGCCACAGATATTATATGTTGGAGACCTCTCCACAGGTATCTTTGAAGGTGACTAACATCAGCAACAGTGCTGAAGGAGGGGTAAGGGGAGAGTAGTAAGTGTGAATGTCCATAAACCAGATATCATCAAAGACACAGACACAGTTTCACAGTTGCCATGTCTGGAATTAGAACTCCTACCTAACTAGTAGGCAACACTATAACATTATGCAGTTACCACAAGCACCACAGAGCTTATATTTTGAAGAGCTCTCTACAGGTATCTTTGAATGTGACTAACAGCAGCAGTGCTAAAGGAGGTGTAAGGGGAGAGTAGTAAGTGTGAATATCCATAAAATCAGGTATCATTAAAGACACATACACACTCTCTCACACAAACACACACAGTTTCACAGTTGCTATGTCTGGGATTAGAACTCCTATCTAACTAGTATGGTACACTATAGCATTACTCAGTTATAACAAGCACCATGGAGCTTATGAGGCTGACACTTGTCCAAAGGGTTATTTCAAGGTGACTGACATCAGCAGGCTTGCTAAAGTAGGGCAATGGGAGGTGTAGTGACTGTGAATGGCCTCACAATCATTCATCTCCACACAAACACACACACACACACACGCACGCACACACACACAGTTTCACAGTTGCCATGTTTGTGACTAGTACTCTTGCCTAGCTAGTTTTCTACACTACAGTATTACAGACGTAGCACAAGTGCCATGCAGCTTATAGGGCTGAGACTTGAGACAGAGGGTTATTTCAAGGTGACTGACACCAGCAGGATTGCTAACATGGGCAATGGGAAGTGCAGTGTGTGTGAATGGGCCATAAATCATTCCTATGGAAACACACACACACACTCAGTCACACACAACCTTACATTTGACAGGACTGGGTATACAAATACTAGATGAATACCGATTTGTACTATCATGCTACACAGTTATCACAAGCACCACAGACACTATACAGCTGAAGGCTACCAAAATCAATATCTACAGTGATTGATATCAGCACATCATGTGATACTGGCCAATTGGATGTGTGGTGGGTGGGACAGGCCTCATGATGGAAATCTGTCTGTCATTGTCTGTCTCTTTCTTCCCCACATTTCTGTATGTGTATTATTGACATATTCTAGTGTGTTGGCCTTGGATATGAGTAAGTATTCCTATCCAATGTGTGTGCAAAGCATAAATGGTATACAATGTGGTGTGTGTGTGTTCACAGACATCTGCGACTGACAGATATGTATAGTCCACTGTGTTGTCAGACATAGGCTTCATGTCTCTAAGTGTAGGAGCATGCCCAGTATGACCTTCTGTATTGAGTGTGTGAATCCATTCCAGGTATGTTGTACTCCAGTCCAGGAATTGGTGTTCTACACCTACAGCTAGCAACCTGCTTCTGCAGCATATCTGTAGATAGGCTGACAATATGGAGTCACAATGGGCGACAGATAGTGGGATACTGTAACTATTGTGTCTGTGCAGCTTGTGTTACATGATTGGTGTTAGCAGAGATATTCAGACATATGCACTGTTTTACACTATGATGTATTATGTCATCAACTACTGACAGATATACTTATTTGCTCACAGTTATTTCTTGGGAAATAAAAGATAAATGAAGCTATGTCCAGTATTGTGGTCTGCAGCCTACATATTCTTGCACACTCATGCCATTTTGGAGGGGTAGCTGCAGACACTTGCTGATGGGTCTGTGTAAATGGTCCATTACCATGGTACTGTGGTGACAGAGGATCCCCTGCTTGTACATATATTGATGTAACAGAATGGCCATATCCTGCTGTGGCCATACCTCTCAGCTGTACAGATTCACCCAGGTTACCCAGAGGCAGGGCTGATATATCTGGTCATTTCCCATTCACATTGTGGTTTACAAGCAGGTTTGTAGCCACCCATTACTGGGTTTGTAGGCAAGGGTAGTATGGGCACACATCAGAGTTTCAGACTTCGCACCATCCATGACTTCCATGCTTCTACACCCCCCACTCTGTTATTTTATCCTCTTCCTAACATTATGCGAGCAATATCTGAGAAGTATCTCCATAGTTGTCCCTTCCTCTCAGCAGTGTATAGGGGTTGGTCCACAGTTCATGCAGTAGGACATGGTGGGCATGCTACTGGGATTTGTCAACATAGCCTTGCATTTGTGTTCTGTTGACTGTGTTATGTTGTTAGTTGGGACCCCATGAAATAACATACATTGGCAGTATGGGTGAGGCACAGGCCTTTGACAGAGGACTGTAGGGCATTTGGTAGTGATGCAGGCCATCTGTAGCAGGCCAGTGCATTCTGTCACTCCTACATTCCCAGGGTGCGAGCCACTGGATTCCCCTGGGGTGACAGGGTAAGTGTGTGAGGTGTTAATGACAACAGTTCCTGTCCATATTAATCCATTGCTCTGGAAGCTGCTGGGGTGCTGCTTACAGCTAGGGACACACCTGCATGGGACACCTCTTCAGCATGCTACATTCTGTGCGTATTCCCATACAGAAGTGGGGGCCATACTATACTCATTCCCAACAGCAGGGATATGACCTGTGATAAACCTGTGGCTGATGGTGGGGTGAGCTGAGTGGATGTGTGATATGGAAGCTTCTTGCAGCTGACTCACAGATATACCTGGGACATTCCCCTTATGCTGCCTTGTGCAGGGACATAGGCAATCTCTCATTACTTCATAACTTTGCCTTTTATGGTCTGCCACTGATTGGCCAGACTACATCAGTATTCCATACTACACAGACAACTAATGTGCTGCTAACCTGTATGTACAATTCCAAAGGTGTGTGCGGTTGACAGTTACATTTTATGTACTCTGTCTAGGGTACTTCCACCTGTGTACTGTGTGTATGTCTGGGCCCACATTCATGTCATGTCCATCTTTCAGATGGCGACAGATATTAATATCTGGACAGTGAGTATGGACGACTGCTGACATAGGTATTGCTGAGATGCATTGTGATTGGCACTGCAGTTGTCGGAACATGGCCCTGTCATCAATAGTACTGGCCATAGGCCACCAAGACACAATCTTCCATGCCTACATGCTGACCACTTCCAGACAATATTGAACACACAACAACCTAACACACAGACACCTGCATATTGTACATATACAACAATCTAGCCTGTAAATTGGGCCAGCTTAGATAATCTGTGCTCCACTGTTAGTAAACCCACACGTACATGTTACTGCATTTCTATGTAGGATTGGGGGAGGGCACACCTGACAACTGTAAACATTTGCTATGACTGTACTGGTAATTCAGGTACTCTGTTGGCTTCCATTTCGTTATGTATTCTGACCTATCATGCAGACTAGAGGCATATCAGTAGATTACAGATCTTAGGTTTTATTGACCTACATTTCAGTTTCAGACTTCTTACCCTTCAGAACTAACATACAACTGCCAGACCTGTTGTAGTCTGTCTGTGTAGGGCTGGAGGGTGGCTGTTCACCATTGCCATCAATTGGAGGCATTAGCACAGTCTTTCTTTATGGTCATCTACACCTGTCCTGCTGGCTGAGGTTGGTGTTGGGTATGTGAGCATCACTGACATGCTTGTGTGTGTCCTATGGACACACATTTGGGCCACCAAATGTACTGCAGTGGGATTTGTTACCTTGTCTAGTACTGCCTACATTGTTGACACCAATATTTATTATGGATTTCATGCTGCCCATATTGGTGTCCACTATCTGCTGCCATCCCATTCAGCCACTCGATTCTCTTGTATGCTCACATCCATACCAAAGATACAAGTAGCAGAACATACTACTCCATTCAGCAATTGATAGGAAGAGTGACTTACCTTGTGGCTGTGCCAGTACTGAGGACGGTGCTGGAGGGCTGACTATGTCAGACGCACAAAGTACACTCCCTATACATGGTAAAGCACAGGTAGTCTCATGTATGGCATCCCTTTTACTGTTTGTGCGAGTCAGAGAGAGGTGTCATTCCCTGGGTCCCAACCTTGTCAGTGTATGTGCTATGTGTTGCCTCTTTGCCAGAGCCTGGGCATACTGGGCACGCCTTCTTCTGCCTACATGGGCAGGCTCAGGTTGTTCCTCCTCCAAGTCCCTCTGTGCCTGTGATGGCTTTGGCAATGGTGGGGGGCTGTGTGGCCTTGCCCCATGCTGTTTCTGCTGCAGCTGTTTCCGCAGGATCATATTGTGTAGTATGGCACATACAATGAACATTTTTGTACATGTAGCTGGAGAATACTGCAAGGCTCCACCGGATATGTCCAGGCAGCAGAACCATGACTTGAGCATCCCAAATACAAGCTCTATTATGATTTTGGTTTGTGCTTGTGCCTCATTATGGAGTTCTTGTTCAGTTGTGTGTGTATTTTTGATAGTTGTCATCAACCACGGCTCCAGTGTGTAACCAGCATCCCCCACTAGGTGGCCATATGGGATGTCCCCAGTGGCAAATTTCTGGTACAGTTGTGTCATATGCCAGATGTGGGAGTCGTGATAACTTCCAGGGCTGCCAGCACACACATGCAAGATAGTGCCTTGGGCATCATACACGACCTGGCAGTTAATGGGGGGGGGGCTTTGCAGTGTATGTAGACCCAACCCCACTCACTGGGTGGTGCTTTGATGTGCATGTGCGTGCAGTCTATAGCACCCACTACCTCAGGGTATTCTGCTATTTGGTGGAAGAGACACATTGCTGGTCAACTCCTCACGGGTGTTGAGAAACTATATGTGCTCACCGGCATGTGCTGACATGGCATCCAGGAACAGGTGGAGTACCCTGGATGCTGATGCCTGTGAGATCCCCATGATATCCCCAGCTGGCCTTTGGAAGGTACCCGTGGCTAGTATTATTAACCCTACACATTCTTTGGTATCCACTGGGATGGGTTCCCCTCTGTTGGTTCTGCTTGTGAGGCATGGCCGGCACAGCTCAACAATTTGCTGTAGAATGTCCCTGTCCACCCTATACCGCTCCATTATCTGCAGTTCATGTAGCCCCTGGTAGGTTACCCTGGGTCTGTACACTCTTCTCCTCCTCCTCACTGTGGGTTGGTCGTCAGCATTCACATCCTCACCACCCTCAGTCTCTTCCACATATTGATGTATGAGAGCAACAGCAGCCCCGTCTGTGTACACAGGTGGTGTATAGTTTATGCTTAAACCAGAGTGAAAGGTGTTTGCATAGTTTATAGTGGTGTGCTTGGCGGGGCTGCTGCTTGTGTAATTGGCCGATTCTGATACATGTCACCTGCCAGCTATGCTAGTTCTCCTTGGTTACCTTCCTACTGCTGTTTTCCCTTCCCACTCCCTTCTCGTTTAAGCCCCGAGGAGCGCCATGCTTAGTTAAAGGCAAACATGGGCCACAAAGCTCCGATAAGCTTACATCATGCATGACACTGCCCCTTATGAGGTCATTCAGTTCTTATACTTATACCATGGTGTTGCTGCACCTACATGGTTGGGAGCAAGCTAACACTGAGAGGAATTCTGTGATTCAGTATCAGTCCCTTCATTTGCATAAAACAGAATGCTAATTCATAGTTACCACACTCACACTGAGCCATCCCCCTTAGCAACCACTATTCCCTGGTATTGTTGTCTTATGCATGCCATTGACTATCATGGCAAATGCTGATTTGGGTTTAAAAGCTTATTTCCAACTTTTGTTTCATATTTTCGGGCCGATCCCTTTTGCACACCGCTGCCCTACCGAAATCGTCCAAAAAAAATAAGTTATTTTTTTATAATTTTGCAACCATTTCCCATGCCAATGGCCATATATTTGGCCATTGACATGTCTACTACATTGAATCCATGCTTTCTTTGGAGCTGTCATGCCTCCATTTTGTAATTTGCAGAAATGTATTCGATTAGTAACCGAATACATTTCTGCAGGTCACACTATTCCTGCACAGATGCCTGCCTGCTTCCTGGATCACTAATTCACCTCATTTACATGTTTTTCACCAGTAAATGTGGTAATTAACATATAGCAGTAGTGTCTGTGCAGGAATAGTGTAGGAGCGCTTGTGCACGTCCCGGGAGATTGTTTCTGGATCGCTCGTCGGCCATATTGCCTGTAGCAGCTCTTGCACTATTTCTGAACTCCATGCAGTTTGCTGAATCCCAGGGATGATCTTTCTTCCCACATCTTTAAAAAAGTTAGCTCAGTAGCAGGTTCATTGTAGGTCAAAAGTAATGCTGACTAGTTAACTACTGGTTTAAGTTTAGATATACACAGTTCAGTTTCAAAGTATCACTTGCAGAAACATGATTAGTTATAGTAATTTATCTGAACTTTTGGGATCACTTTGATATACCCACTTTCTTATATTAACAAGCAGTGTTCTTTTAAATTTATCAAAAATAAGAAATTTCATCAATTTTGCTTTATTATTAGTATCAGTCTCTAACCACAGTATAACAGTATGTTTATAATCATACATTTGAGCTCTAACATTTTACAGGCATTTTCAAGCTGTGAAATTTAATATCTAGCAATTCAGGGTAAATCCTGCTCTAGACTAAAGAAGTAAATGATGCTCTCTCTCTATTTCCATGTACACCTTTAAGTAATCTTCAATCATTTGTAAAGAAAGGATTTTTGTCCTTATTTCTACTCCAGTATAGCATAACTGTTCAGAAATACTAATCATAATGCTAGATCGTCTTCCCTGGACAACTTTTTTAAGGGTGGTCTATAAAGTTTTAAGACTAACTAATTCATTGGTCATATGTTTTTTTTTTTGCTCATTTAAACTCACTAAATATTGGTCTGTAGCCATCTCTCTCTCCATGTCTGAATTAGGGTTTCAGTTTATTTTTCAGTGTTGTACTTTGGTTCTACAGACACTATAGTAGAGCATAAGCAAAGTTCTGTAGTAGGCAAACTCAACTGACTCACACAGCTCACTTCAGGGTTATTGCATTTCATTCACAAACTTGGAATGTAAAGCAGGGCATGGATTTAACTTCTCTGAACAAGAAAAACACTACAAAACTTTGTTGTATTTCAAGTCTCTTAGCTTTAGTTGTACTGCAATGAAAATAGTCATTTTTAAGTGCAATGAAACAGTCACTTACTTCACTTTACTGTATGTTTTCGCATACATACTTTTCTCTACTGTAGATTAATAAAAAGAGTAAAGAATTATCTTGCATCATGAGGTAAGAATGCAGCTATTAGGCACACAAACCACTGTTTTTGCTTACTGCCAGCACCAAAGATTAGATGGTTAGTGAAAACATAGCTTTCATTCAGCTTGCACTGTTTTATCCAAGTTGCAAACATTATGCTGAGAAGCAAAATATAGACTTGCCAGCAAAACTGCCCACCTACACATTTCTCCACATTTCAAGCAAAAAGTCCAAACATAAGTCCAGTTTCTGGTCCAGCTAAAATTAATTTGTGGAAGGCTCTAAATTAATCTGGTCTACAGCTGGAGCATCCCAGTACAAGCCCATGATTACACAATTTATTGAGAGCTTCCCATTTTAGGTAATTGTTCAAGCAAAAGTCCAAATATAAATCCAATTTCTGGTTCAGCTAAAACAAATTTGTTGTAGGCCCCAAACATGATTTGCACCCAAAGCATCCCACTCCAGGCCCATGGTTACGCAATCTCTCTAGACCTTCCCATGCTAGGCAGTTGGAGAGACTCTTCCTTTCTGGGAATCCCTCTGCTGGCATAAAGCCCCTCCTCCAGCTGAGGTGCAGTAGCCATCTCTACATAAACTTCAGTCCAGCCAATAAGGCTCTTTGAGGCTATGACTGACCTCTAACAAAGCTAGTAAAAAGGTCAATGACACTCCCACTTGAAACTCCAGTGAATCTCCCAGGACTTAGAAAAGTCCTTCTTTTATACGAGACTAAGTTACATAATTAGTCTTACAATGACCCCTTAACACAATGTGAAATTTCTCCTCTAGCTAATGCATAGCATTAACTAGCTGCTTTTATTTATTTATTTATTTATTTTATTTTATTTTACATTTGTTAACCTGGTAGAGTCCGGCTGGGCACGTAGCCCATTTTCAATGGAGACCTGGGGAGATAAGCTCTATAACAATAGTACAAAAAGATTACAACAATTTTTAAAAGATTTACAAACAATATACAAAAAAGTTTGACAGTTGCCAGCAATCACAATTTACAAAAAGGTGAATGTAAAACAGAAAACATTACATGTCTTAAGCCTTATTACAGACAGTAATATGAAACTCATTAGCTATATAACTAAAAACCATTGTGGCATTTTCATTTGTTAGAAGACAAAAATATAGCAGAATAGAAAACATTTGGTCGAAGGCATGAGAAACTAGCCAGGAGTATTACAGGAGTATAGCCATTGTTGAGTAAGGTATTCCTTTAGGAGTTTTTTGAAGCTATGATGATCTGTATTTTTTAAGATATTCTGGGGTAATAGGTTCCACTATTTGGCTACTCTGAAGGAGAAGAGAGAGTCATCAAAGTAATTATGGTACTTTGTAACCTTGAGTATGAGTTTATCGGATGATCTAAGGGTCCTGGGGTTGGTATTTAGTTGCACCAGGTTGGAGAGTGCAGGGCAGTTTTCAAGTTTGTGGATATTAGAGTGGGCAGTGGTGAGCTGATTGAGTGATAACAGATTGGGAAATTCAAGCCAGTGTAATTTTTGAAGAGCAAGAAATGATGGGTCCTGTTGGGTATATTAACAGCAAATTTTGCTATTTTGTTATAGCAGGAATCAAGTAGATGTAAATCAGACTTGTGCAGGTTAGTGAAAAGTAGAGAAGAGTAGATAGGAGTGAGGTCTGGCTGTGGCAAGTCTGGCATTTTGAGTAAGGTAAGGTTTGGCCCTATATAGAGCACCAAGTTTGATGTCAACTTTCATTATTGTGAGTGATATGTGTTTATTGAATGTTAAGTTGTTGTCTATCTTGGTTAACTGGTTCTATTATAGTGCTATTAGTGGAGTAGATGGAGAGAGGAGGTGGTTTTGCTTTGGATTTCCTGTTAGAGAAGATCATTAATTTTGTTTTGTTTGGGTTTAGGATGAGATGAAGTTCATTTAGGTAATTTTCAATATCTAGAAATGACTTTTGCAGTTTATCTTGGAGTTCTTGGGGTGTGGGAGCAGAGCAAATAAGAGTAGTGTCGTCAGCATATTGAATGATAGAAGCAGATTTAGTGGCAGTGTTTAGACTATTTGTGAATTTAATAAAAAAGGAGAGGGCCAAGGATGGAACCCTGAGGAACCCCAACAGAGACTGGGAGGTGTGTGGAGAGTTTAATATCCCATTTAGATGTCTGTTGTCGATTAGTAAGGCAGCTAAAGAACCAGTTTAGAGCCGTAGAGTTGAGATTGAAGGAGATTAGAGTGTTGAGGAGTAGTGTTTTAAAGAAACAGCTTTAGTTGCATAATATTTACATTGGTCAGTAGTATTTAAAATGCTTTAAAGCTAAACCATTTAACAGCATTGCATTTTTTGTTATAAAATTTACATCGTGTGCAGCATTCAATACCCCAAATTCAAAATAACATATATAGGCACACACACACACACGTGTGTGTCTATGTTTGTGTGTGTATAATGTAACAGAAACAGAAACAGTAACACACACACACACACACACACATACAATACAGTTAGTGTCAGTCATTTTATGTGTTATTACTCTTTCAGTTTCACAGTTCAGAATTTTTTTGTATGACACAATTACATCCTGCAGTGCCTTGACTGTGTACAGTTTGCATCAGTTCACAAAAGTCTATTGGCTAAATTCCTGTCGAGAATCCATAACTTCCTTTGTAGACACATAGCTGTACCCAAAACACAAAGCACCTTGTAAGGGTGAAGTGTATCATTTTGTATTAGGAAAACATATTGCGGATATCACAGAAATAGTCCTTAGTATTTCTCTCATACAAGTACACCGCTCTTCAACCCACAGATCTGTGCATACTAGCACATACTGTAAGATATTGCACAGATACAGTGTGGCTCGTTTGCAGTGCACTTTGTAGAACTGCATTAGGAAGTAACAGCATTAGTCTTAGGTTTGTGGTTGTGACTGTCAGTACAGATAGGTAGTCAGCTGAGTCTAGTAGTCATAGTCTCCAGCTGCATGGACTCCCTATGCTGGTAATGTGCAGTTAGCTCTGATCATAACTTTGCAGGTAGTTGCCATTATTTGTGAGCAGGACAGCTATTCGCTCTTGGTGGCAGGTTTATACCATGCTGCTCTAATGTTCAGCATCCTGTCAAAAACATCACATTTTGTCACATATTTACAAAGTTAAGTAAAGATCTTTAACAAAGAAAAACAACCACACCTAGGGGGATAAAGCCTTGACTATGCCCCACATCACCAGTGCTTGATTAGCAACATGGAAAGCTGGAGGAGTTGGTTCAGGAGGGAGGATGACACCAGCATCCCTTTCATGGCAGGGAGGGAAGTAGTGTAATCTGTTGTAGAGCTGACATCTATGGAAGTGCTAGGTGTGTAGTATGCAGTAGTGGAGATCATGGGGATAATGGTGATGCAAGATGCCAGGAGATTTGGCATGTGTGGATGCATACATATATTTCTCAATGGAAGGGCTATACTCAGTGCCACAGCATAACAGGGGGCCCTGAAGGGTTTTGGGTGACCCAGAGGTATGAAGACCCATTCTTGGTGCCCAACTCTCACATCTATGGGGAAATGGTCATCTGGGTTATTGTCCTGACTG
This sequence comes from Protopterus annectens, assembly GCF_019279795.1. NCBI lineage: Eukaryota > Metazoa > Chordata > Ceratodontiformes > Protopteridae > Protopterus > Protopterus annectens. The sequence continues at coordinate 1,929,211,143 of NC_056725.1, read as the reverse complement.
AGGATTGAATGGGTCATAGGGTGCTGTGATGGGTGTGCTTGATGGAGCAATAGGAAATCAAAGGTATTGATGTATTCAGCATTTATTTTTCTGCAAATTGACAGGTGTTGTTTCATATTGTGACCATATTTTTCTGTAAGTGGGTATATACTTAAACAAATGGTGAATAACTTAAAGGGAATAGATGTCAGGCTAATATTATGACTAAGGATGTTCTGCATCCAACTAACTACAAAATTGTGTGTTTCATTTATAATGGCCTTACATACTTTTATCTAATTTGGTAAAAAGACAGAAATAAAAGTATATGTTTTGCACTTGGTGTGTTTCAATAATACAATATGGCTTTCAAATGTAATAAGACAAATAAAGCACTGCATCCAACAGGGCACAAGTTAGATACTTGGAACATGTAAGGTATAATCTTTCTTTATACTGTTAGGGGCTGTGCTTACATAAGTTTCTTATGGCTTCATATCTCATTAGATAACTTGTACTTTCTGCTGTATCTGCAGGCAATAAGACATGGGGGTATGCATCAGGCACATATGATATATGGCGAGTGGAAAAATAAGAAGCAAAGCCACTAGACTCATACCTTTAGCTACTGAAGCTGTTTACCATACATCAAATGTGTACAATGCAGATTTCTCAGGTGTTTTACTGCATTTACAAAAAGGAACACACGTTCTTCTTAAAGCAGAACAAGTATCATGTAATTTTCTTGATTTATTAATGATGCAGCCCTTCCATCAAACAAAGGATGGCATCATTGTACAAAACAGAAGGAATGAAAAAGTGAAGCAGCAACAGATGCAGGTCAAAAATATTCAAATATGTGTGCTGCTAAAAGTGTCAAAAATGAATGCTTACTTCTGTGTAAGTAACTATTTACTTGCAGTCATTTCTACAAATAAAACAACATGTACTACATAATCTTGCCAGATTTTTTGTTGTTGTTGTTGTGCTGTCTCCCAAAGGGCAAATATCATCAGCTTCTGGGTGTGTGACAAGATTTTGTTAATGAGCACCGTACAATTACCCTTCTACATCAACTAAGTGCTGTCCTCTTTCCGAGTTTGGAAAGAGCTACGTATGTATCTTTAATAACATTTTTATTGTGATATTTTATGGCAAAAATCTTTCATCTTGACCGCAGATGATATCATTGTACTTCAAAGGATATTGTCACGGCACATAAATGATGGAAAATGTTTTTGTGCAAGGAGCACACTGCACTTTAAAATGCCAGTGTAAGACAGAGATGTAAATGTTTTTATATTGATCAGAAATTCAGTTTTCAGAATGTATTTTTTACGTAGTTTGGATCTGTCTTTGTCAAAATAACTGTTTCATAGCCATTCCATCTGTCTCTGAGGCAATGCAATAATATGTTCAGCCTTCTTTCATTTGTTTAGTTTTGCTTATTTCATTTTAACATTGAATGTTGCCTTGAAATGCTGGCAAGCAGAATGAGTGAAGTGAGCACTCTCTTCAGTTAAACTCGTAGAAAGTTCTGTGCTGTGAGATCAAAATTAATTCTACGTCCCGAACATTATTTAATGGACTAACAGAAAGAAAGAGTCATCTGATAAAAAGGACAATGCAACTGAATAATTTCACATACCTGTCAAACCTGCCTAAACGTTTATTTGCTGTGTAAAGGTTAACAACCATGCTTGTAATACATGAACAGTTTAGTGAATACAGTGATATTAGCTGACATGCAGTAAGAGTGATTTTTTTTGTAGCAATGCATCAGACACATCTGATCATGTGATGCAAAGGTAATTTCACTCATCAGGTTTACAAATAATCATATGAAATAGCTGAACCCCACATATTCTATATATATTTATTTATAAAATTGGTTCAGAAAATCTAGCAGTCTGACTGGCTTACACAGATTTTATCTATCCTTTGCTGATTGGGTTAAGAGCCTCTTTTCCAGGGAGACTCAATGAGGTTTTTATACTACTACTAGGGAAAATTTGGCCAGGGCATCAGGAAACTTCCTCTGCTCTTCCTCCATCCTTTTGATAGGTGCCATGAGATATTTTACTTCTGCCTAAGCTACAATCAGTTCAGGCAGATGGGACCATGTTCTAACATCTCATCCAAAAGGATGACACGCTCAGGAGACCAACATTCCCTAGTCCGGCACTGCAGGGTCAGCAATCCAATCACATGGAGCTGGAAAAGAACCTATAGCCTGCTGGTCTTCTAGCACCAAAGGAAAATGTGATATCTCCATGACAAAAAAAGGCATTTCAAAAGTGCAATAATACATGCTAAGTTGAACACTTTATAGATATTATTCAGCACTCAGACTTCTAAGGGATTTGGGCTTGTGCCTCGGCACTACCTGAGTATGTAGGAATATCTGAATTTGTTCAGTACATACCCTGGCATATATTACTGCTTACACACATAAACACACACATGCAAATGCGCACACCCGAGTGCGTGCACACACACACACACACACACACACACACACACACACACACACGCGCACGCAGATATGCACACTCACGGACGCGCACATACTCACACACACACACACACACACACACACACACACACACACACACACACACACACACACACACACTAATGACTGGTCAATGGAAACAATCATCAGCAGTCATATACTGGATCATAAGCCACTGAATACACCTCCCTTTGAACATTATTCCATTACATCACATATGATCACAAAAGTAAACTTAATAGCTTTTCTTTTGCAGTCACTAAGGTGCAAGTACTGGCTATGATGAAAGTATATAAACTACAAATGGGATATTTGTCCTATCCTATCCTAGCAACCACTTAAATCTCCAGTACAACTGATATCAAAATGTTACCTCTTTCCCTCTACCACAACTCTATACAGCTGTCTAACATTAGACATGAAAAAAAATGTACACAGCAGCTCCTGACCTATATACACACACACACACACACACACACACATATATATATATATATATATATATGTGTGTGTGTGTGTGTGTATATAATATATATATATATATATATATATATATATATATATATATATATAGGTTTACCTTCAAAATGTTGACCGTCACATGTCAAAACCACTTCCGCAAACTCCGAACTATGACTTCCTAAAACCTCAAACACCGATATTCTGAACCACAAAGTTTCACCTCCTATTTGACCCATGTTAGCACTTATTTTTAGGTGTGGAGCTGTCACAAATGTCGACATTCATTTTTTTCGGCTTTCTGACATTTTAGCAGTATGCATTTTGTGGAAGCGTTTTGACGATGTACACATTCAGCTATGTGCTTTCAACATACTGAAGGTAAACCTAGATAGATAGATAGATAGATAGATTGATATACGCATGCATACACACATATATATATATATATATATATATATATATATATATATATATATATATATATATGGGTCTACTTCAAAACATCTAAAACCCATAACATCTACTTTCATAACATTGAGACCAGAACATCTAAAACCCAAAACATCTAAAACCCATAATATTGAATTTCATAACAGTTAACACTACAAATCACATGAAAATAACATTCCCTCCACATTTAACAACACCAAACTACCAAACACACTTTTTACTACATTTTTGCAGGGGGACAAGCTCCCCTGCACCCCCCCCCCAAGTGGGGGGCTCCGACCTCCACACCCCCTGTAAATTAAATATACCAACTCCAAGATTGCACTACAGTGGGAAAAAGTTAATTTCCTAACCCCACTGTATCAAGTCCCCCTGCAGAAACGTAGTAAAAAGTGTGTTTGGTAGTTTGGTAGTTTGGTGTCGTTATATGTAGAGGGGATGTTATTTTCATATGATTTGTAGTGTTAGATGTTATGAAATTCGATGTTATGGGTTTTAGATGTTCTGGTCTCAGTGTTTTGAAATTAGGTATTATGGGTTTTAGATGTTTTGAAGGGGGCCCATATATATATATATATATATATATATATATATATATATATATATATATGTATACATGCATATGCATACATACTAACTCCATGGTCACACAATCAGCACCACGGGGCAATCAGCCCTACTGTGCTATAGTTGACTAAAGCAGGATGTGATGTGACAGCTCACACACCTGTCGACAAGATACAAACATGCATTTGTAGTTTATATCCATATCTACACACACACACACACACACACACACACACACACACACACACACACACACACACACACACACAAATGCAACTTTTTTCTGTATCATTCTCTCTCTCATTGTCATGTACGTTGATGCAATAATTTTATATTCAGTCAGATGAAAAGACCATTATATGATAAAAAAATACTTTCAAACAATTTTTAATGTGAAAAATATAATTAATTTGAAAGTACCATAAGGTAACTTTTCACTAGTTTCAAAGATGCAGATAAGTTAGTAATATTAAATAGATCTGAAGGGAAGCTATTTTAAAGTCCTAAATAAATGGTTAATTAAGAAAGAAATGTTAGACTTAACTGTTGGTGCAGAGATTAGGGCCAGGACTCCAACAACAGCAACCTGTGTTAGACTAGTAGCCCACCTGCTGTAAGGTGAGGTGAGGTGGCAAAGAAACAGAATACCTGCTCACTCTTCTTTGGAGCAGGCACTAATGTTAACTAACATAGACCAAAATCTAAACTAGGGCATGAATAAAAGCAAAATTAATAGGAGACAGGTGTATGAACTGTTTGCACTCTGCTGCTATGTTGTCTGGCAAGGAAGCATTCATAAAAATATGCCAGTGTCTGTCTGTACAGAGTTACGACAGCAGTAAAGCAAAGAAAATTACATTCATAGCACCATGCATGTGATAGTGCACTTCCAGACCTCTAATCTCATTACCTCCTTTCAGCAGCATGATGAAAGCCTTCCTTCAAGATTGTATCTCATGGAGATAGGTGTGAGTAAATGACACAACCATGGATCAGTAAGGGTCCAAGAAAAGGTCTTAAGGCCTAGCAGAACAGAAAACAAGATGAAAATAAATGAGAACAAATGATAGCTGACAGCAGTTTTATGCATCTCAGTCTATCTTACAATAGTTATAGAAGGCATGGCATGCAATCAACAGGTCAGGGAAATGACATATGTTTTAATTTCGAAGATGCAGCATGGAATGTTTCTTATTTATTGGGTGCAGTATTAATAAAACAATATATGAATATAAATATAATAGCAGTTAAATTGTAGACTGTCTATTCTTATCAGATTCTTATCATTTTTGGCACTTCATATCGTGTAACATTACACATTTACTGCACAATGCACATACATATTTTATAAAGCAGATGGTTACACTTACACAGAAACATGGTACATTTTTCAAAGATAAAAAGCTGTATAACTTCTTCTGATTTAAGCAGGTAGTCAAGTTATGACAACAACAATAAGGCACCACAGAATGTTTGCAGAAGTTGATTAATGTCTTTGTGAACAGATTTCCTTTGCTAAACTGGACAATGATGTTTTATAATAAGTAGTTGCAGTAAATATCTATACCTTGATTTGTACCATGTCCTCTCCAGTCACAGTCCACAGGTGGGCAAACTTCAGGAAACATACATCCAACTAACATGTTGGGTATGCTTGAAAAGAATACTGCCTTCAGCTCCCATACCAGCTAAGCACTTTCTGCCTGACATATTCAGTAACTAAACCCTCAGGCTGCTAATCAACTCCCTCCCAGATAAGATCATTTCCTCATATTCTTTCTCTTTTTAAAGATATATATATATATATATATATATATATATATATATATATAGATATATATATATATATATATATATAGAGAGAGAGAGAGATATGTGTGTGTGTGTGTGTTTGTTTGTGTGTGTGTGTGTGTGTGTGTGTGTGTGTGTGTGTGTGTGTGTGTGTGTGTGTGTGTGTGTGTGTGCGTGTGTGCATCTGTAAGCTGCTGGTTGCCTAAGTACATGCAGAAGAGGAGCAGATCCATACCTTTTGCCCTTCTGTTTGTTGATACCATCATCAGCTATAACCATAAACCAACCTGTCTACTTGGTGCTTTTCTCTCGCCTAGCTCGTAATTGGTGCTTACTATTTGGTGAACAGAAAAATGGGCAAAGATAACATTGTCTGATTGCAGGCATTTGTGTAGCTCATTAGAATGCATTCACTATCAAAGAATTACCAGTCTATGGTAAAACTGAGAGCTCATCTGTGGAGTTAAATGCTGCTGCTCTCTACTTGTTCTTTACTTAAGCACAGCCTCATCTGGTTAAGTGCACATCAGATATTATTCCCAGGTGAGCGCCTGACTAGCTAATATACATTGTTCATTCTTAAAATTGTTGCACATGGGTGTGATGATGGAAGCCTAAATGAAAAATGTGCAAAATGCACATTAGATGGGTTCAGTCAAGTCCTACCTGGTCTGCCTATTCTTATGCAGGCCCTAAGCCTTGGTATATGGCATATTTGGTAACTGCATACTGATCTTACATGCAATAACAAATGGATCTTCCTTAGTTAACATTTGTTTCTAAAGTAGCCTCATCTGCCACTCCCAGAGGTAGTCTACTTCATCTCTTACCACATCAGTTCCACACAAGCTCCTTCAGGCCCTACACATGTTCAGTCCTGAATACACCCCTATAGCTGCCCATAATTACCAGGAAAGAATGAAGAAAAGTAGCAAGTTAACATGTCTGTCCATCTCTATTAAATCAAGCAACTCTTTTCTTAGATCATCTTCTAAACTGAGGGCACATTCTTTGTTCTCCATTTCCTGTCAGCATTCTATAGAAAATTCCAGGGCATCTTCCTATGCTACATTCTTTTCAGTTTTATCCTGTGACATCTGTTGTTCTTTCATATGGGAACTCACTTGCCTATCTTTCCACAACTTTGACTGCGTCAGAGTTGCCACAGCTTCCTGTTCCTTCTCTTACTGTGCAACTTCAACTGAATGTTTGAACTGGTTTCCTATCAAAGGCACTAGATGTTTCCCACTCCACTGGTTTCTCTTTAATTTGGGGATCCATTGCTCTATCCTGCTGTAGTGTTATCTGAGTTAGATATTCTATACCAAATCCTTCACTTCACAGGTAATCCATAACCTCAGTTTCTGTTTCTTTAACTTCTCCATTACTAATCCTCTTTTCTATTTTTCCACCTAGTTTTCTTATATATTGTATTGTAAAAGTTTCCATGTCTGGATGCCTTTGTCTGTATTTCTCTTCAAATATCTTTGGTGCTACTCTTTTTGCATTAATTAGTTTTGCTTTCTCCTTTGCATAACTATCGCACCATATTAAATCTCTTTTTCTTTCCCATGTCCATATTTCTTCTTCAGATGTCTTCTGCTTCTCCTGTTTGTCCTTACTTTGGGGACTTGTTGTTTCATCGTGCTGTGAAGTAACCTGTGTTAGACTTTCTGCACCAAATCATTCACTTCAGAAGTATTCCATAACTTCATCTGATATTTTTTTAACTTCCACTTTACTAATCGTCTGTTCTACATTCCTTCTTTGTGATCTTACCTTTTTATTGTGAATTTTTCCATATCTGGATGCCTTTGCCTGTATTTCTCTTTGAATATCTTTGGAGCTGCCTTTTTTGTTTTGATTAATTTAGCATTCTCTCTTGCATAAATATTGCACCATATCAGATATCTCTTTCTTTCCCATGTCCATATTTATTTTTTATATCTTTCAAAAGTCTCTAGATTTTGTACTTTATATTTTGCACTTCTTCAGCTGCTTCTTATTCCAAATGGCCCAAGGTTTCTTGGTCTATATAATGTTTGTCATAAATCTGTTGTATTAACAAACACAAATTTTTATTTGAAGCTTCTGACAGTTTTTCTTGTAGAACTGTTTTTCTTTCCTCTAATTTCTCTCTTAATCTTTTTGTATATCATCTGTCTGGAAATTCTAGGCTTCTTGCATAAAAGGATTAATAAACAATTTCTTTCTTGTCCTCGGTAGTCCACTCTATCATCTTTATGGCTCTTTTTTGGCCTATCCGTTATTGTGATTTTTGTGGACTGTTTCTTCCTTCTACAATGAGGGAGCCATCCTCCTCCTGGGCTTGGCCTAGTCCCATTATAGTAATGTTTCTGTGTCTTGAAGATTCTACACTGTCACTTGTTTTCCAGTCCTGGTACCAGTGTGCCTACCAGGATTGGGCAATTTTTTTATCCTGGGTCTTGTGCACCCAGCTATCTGTTTTATTTTTTAACCTACTTCTGTCCATGTTATATGCTATAAAAAACACAGTCTATATCAGTGTTGTCTTGGTGAGATTTGTGAAAAACAGGGTCCACCTAGTGAAGGTACTCACCAAGACTTGAGGATGAATTCAGTTCCAGCAATACTACTCTCCTTTGCTTGCTGACTTATCATCTCTCCATCTGGACCCCTATACTGCCTCAGAATGGGTGGCTCCATTAAGAAATGAGATCTGCACACAACTGTACACTGTCTTTGAAGTTGCGGACTTAGCTAAAGAATGCCTTACTGTTGTCCTTGGCATGGTAGGCCAAATTTACCTCATGTTTATTTTTAGTGCTCTATTTTGTCCTCTGAATTGTTTGTTTAGACTGATGAGAGCATTTTTATCCTGCTGAGAGCTGCACCTCCTAATTTTCGCCATAGTTTCTTCCTTCTTTTATAAGTCTATTAATGTTGTGATTCCACCATAGTGGTTTCTGTTTTTTTTTAGTTAGTTCTGTCCTTATTCCTGGTGGGTACAGCTGCTTCTGTACAGCTATTAAAATGAAGGTATAGTGTTTCTATGAGCAGTTCTGCATAGGCAGCAATGTTCTATGGATCTGGGGAGACGGAGGCTTGAAAATGTACCAGCTTATCACTTAACAGTAAGAAGTAAGTCTTAGAGTAATTCCTGAACATTCCAACTTGAAAATACTTAAAAAAGAGTTAGAGTCCTGCCTTGATTTTTGACAACACATACTAGTGAAGCAAGGAGGCAGAGATGCCATTTTTCATCCTGCCAGACCATCGCTTACCTGTCTACTCTCCTGCCTCCTGTTGAAGCTGTTACATCAGCAATGATAGTCTTCTTGATTCTGACTAAAGTCGTGCACAAAATTTGACATAACTGTAACAATTTTTTTACCATATTCTGGATGGATAATGATTTCATCACATAGACAGACCTGCAAGGCTATTTCAGCTATAACTGGCAAGTAGTCAGAACCTCTGTTGCTCTATGAGAATACCATAAAATCATTGCCCTCCTGACTAGAGTCAACAAACTCAGAGGGAAAGCTACCACATAGGATCAGGCATTTGGAAGAGCAGCATATCTGACCTCATCAGCTAGAAAAATATGTACTGCTAGCAAAGGCAATTTGAATATTTCCTTAGTTTGACATGATGCCCCACCTAGACTCCCACAAAGAACGTTTCTTGCCCATAACTTAAAGTATTTCTAGCGAGCAGCTTTCAGGATATTATATTTTTGTGCTAATCCTCCCCATGTAGGTGGAGAGACAAGCAATGTGTGTCATCACAGACCTTGTAAGACCACTGAGAATTATGTCACTGGACTCCATGTTGTCACTGATGCCAAGCAACACAACAATCAGCTCCAAGATGGCTGGGCTTGCAGCAGAATTTCTCTGGATCATACTATGCCACATCTGCTGATTGACTCTGAATACCACTCCCATGTCAGAGCCAAATGTGACCTAAGACATTGTCAGACAATCCTTTGATGCTGTAAAATGATAGTTACACTAACTTAAGATGCATTGTCCTGATCTGCTGACACTGCTGCAAGGGGAGCATTGCTGACAGCCAGAGTCAGAGAGGACCCCTCCCAAGAGGGGGTAGTGAGAACTCAGACTGTGCAACCTCCTAATTCTTCTGTGATCCAGGTCACAACTTCAGCCTGTACTGTAGGGAGATACACATGCAGGATGAAGACAAACAGTATCACTATGCATTGGACTGTGACTCTGGTATCTGCCTCCTCCTCCTCATCAGACACTGCAGGCATGCTATCATCAGCATGTTGACCTGTCTAAGCCTCTACAAGTGTCATTGTAGCACTGGTCTGCCCTGTGAATACACAACAAAACACACACTAGAGTAAGCCAGAGTACCTGTGCCAAAACTAGACCCCTGTGGCATACACACTAAGGATGTCTGTCCATGCAGTACCATTATATTACCAAACTACTTTTGCTGCCATCCTAATATGGTTATAGTTCAATATCTGATGCTCCTATGATGACAGATAGGCTCTCTCTCTCAATATATATATATATATATATATATATATATATATATATATATATATATATATATATATATGCTTTAGTCAACCTACAGTCTTTATGTAGAGTGCTACTATACAGAAATCTGTTAACAAGGTGCTAACTTGCAACATTGTTCTGAGATAAGTAGGGGTGGGTCCATCCTCAAACCAGTATCCACTCCCCCAAGAATGATGTCAGAACAATTGTTCTCCTACAGGGACACCAAGAACTCCTCTGGCTCTTTCTACATGTCTATTTTAGTGTGATATTATGGCCCCTGTGGCAATTATGTCATAAACCACAGTCTGCCACACCTGGTTCCATAAAGGCTAATCAGCGCAGTGTTGTTCATGTGTCTTATGTGTGCACAGCAGGGCATCATCTTCTATAAGTCTGAAAATATTTAGCCTCTACCATCCACTTCATCATCACAACATGTAGACACCTGTGAACACATGATATAAAGGCAGAGAGTGTGTACTACAGGTACCAGCAGGATGTCAGCTACAGGCAAGAGTAACTGAGTAACCTGTTTATACCATACTATCATCACAATCTCAGCTATCTGGGTATGCTATATGATATACACAGGGAAAATATATGAGAATACACAGAACAGGCATACATGCCACACACTGTTATATACTCAGTATCCCCAGGGTCAACCAGGTTTTTGGGACTAACATAGATATATACAGTATGTTAGTTGTACCTGCTACCAGTATGAGGGAACCCGTCAAGAAGTGTCTGTAACACAACCCTGTTGTACTACAGAGGAAGGGCAGGCAGAAGACTGAGATATGTACCATCATAGGCTACCATATAGATTAGATGGGCTATAATCTCACCATAATAGTCACAGGGATGTGCAGGGATAGGTTATTCACATATTTTTGTTACCTTATTGCCATTAAATTCTGCAAACAGGAAACCCATGACACACACATCTCTGTATTGTTAGTCTTTTCAAATTTGAATTTGGGTGCAGCATTTATACAAATTATTTCAGGCTGCATGAATGTTTGTCATGCATCTGCAACTTAAAAAGTGTAGCTTTTCCTTGTAAAAATGGATGGACTTGTGGGTACAGTAAGGCAAGGACCTGACAACAACTAGAAGATCCATTCACCACATCTGCCTTGCTCTGTTAGTAAGTTCTTAGGTTATAGTAATTCTCTTAACTTCAGTCAGGAATATAGTGAAGCTTAGTTTAGATATTTTTATTTATTCATTTGAGACTGTACTGCAATGTTGTTTTAAAATATTTCCTGTGGTTTTGAACTCTGATTTCATTTTGAATATATATATATATATATATATATATATATATATATATATATATATTTAGTATTGTCTTGTTCTTTTATTATTTATTATTAAATATATTTAAACCTTTCATTGTTTCTGATCTGTGTAGAGATATTTAAGTTTTGAGAGTACTTGCATGTTTATTTGGTGACACTGTGTGGGCCACTCCTAATGTCCTTGCTCTTGGTCAAACTACAATTTGTATTAATATCAATATTACACGGTAAAATTGGACACTCTTTGTTAAGAGCCTTAAAGTAGCTGATAAGGGGTTCTGGTGGCAGTGGTAACTACCCTATAGTCTGGGCAGAAGGAGTCATAGCTAGTAAACCTGTGCCAGCCTTTCCTAGGTGGTGTGTGTGTGTGTGTGTGTGTGTGTGTGTGTGTGTGTGTGTGTGTGTGTGTGTGTGTGTGTGTGTGTGTAAAACAAATCTCCAAGAGTATGTGTGTAAGATACTTGGGCAGGGACATGAAGCACTCGTTGGACAGAGAGAGTGTTGGAGGGCTTGGCTTGGAACCCTGGCTAAGAACTCAACTCTATAGCTATGCCAGTGGGGAGTCTCACTAGGGATCTGGCAAAGAGGGAGAAACCAGCCCCAGACTGACAGTGGTCTCTGTGTGCTCTTAAGGGAAATTGCACTTGATGCAAAGATCTGCATCTGGAAATACTGTGTGTGTACCTGTGATCCTCCCAGTGAATATTCCCCCACTGTTGCCAGTGGTGAGGATTGAGGCTCCTTGATTACTGGTTCAGTGGAGGATCGTCACATTCAGTGGGCAGTGGTGAGATATCCACATCACATTTTGCATCCACTTGTAAAAATATACAGACAAGGGCTTTTCCTCAGATCTTTGGCAGATGCTAGAAGTCATAAAACAATTGTATTCCTTCATGCTCCAAAAGTAGCAATTAGTTCACTCCAAGGACAATACAGAACATTTCCTAGCACAGACTCTGTCTCTCTAGCTCCATTGAAAAGTTGAGATGTAGCCTCTCTATTGCATCCTATAAAGTAATTTAATTTCAGATATTTTTTTCTAAAGTTTGCTAGACTGATGTTAACCTCCTGTATCCCAGTTTCTACTGTTAAAATATATAAGTTTAAACAGTTACAATAGTGCATGTACATTTCTGTTCTCTTCCCAGTAGGGCACACTGTGGATACATTTTAAACACAGCACTGTTACAAATACCTTTTCAGCGCAAACATCTTTACAGGGCAGTTTCATATACACATGATATACATTTCTAATACATTTGTAACACAAGCATCTTATAGAAATCATTTTGAAATTCATCAATGATATATAATTATTTACCAAATTCCAGGTAGCTGTGCTGGCAGTATCTCCTTTTGTCACACTTAGCATATAAATTATTTCTCACAATGAGGTCTCAATTTACTAGAAAACGTAAAAGGGTGTGGAAACATGATTTAGGTATCCAAATTGCAGAACGTTGGTACTCCCTGATACAAATTCGCTGATATGCCACCAACTTCTGTAGATTCAGATTCTCTGGTTGGCAATGTTTATTTAAGTATTTGTGTACTCCACAAAGACTTACTATCATATATCATACAGTGCCCAATACATGTTGAAAGTGCTGCATATGGGAATTAGGCACTTGGCTACACATGTTTGAGAATGTCAAGATTTAACCTCTTTGAAAAGAAATATTTAGAATACATGTGATATACTACGATCTGGCCTCGTCACATTAATTCCAGCTGTTAATCCATCTGTTTCTGATAGGTTATGTCTAATTAATCCCATTTTTAAAGAATGAATGCTCACTACTGCGAATTATATTATTAATGGGGGGAAAGAGTATAACAAACTATTGGAAAATCTCTTGGACAAGATGAGAAAACTAGAATTTATAACTGGTGACTCATGCAGTATGGTAAAGTGCAAAGGAAATGGAGGGTATGGAAGAATAATTTTTCACTTCTTAAAGATGGTCATACCCAGGGAGTATCTTGGTAGTTTCTATTACTGTTTGTTAATCAGAATGGAAAATAGGGAAACATGTAAACCGTTTTGGTTAACATTGGGTTATATACACTTAGATGAGAACTAGGTAAATACCTAGCATACTGCTGTTATATAAATATTGGACTCTTTTCTCAACATGCATAATACACACTGATATACTCAAAATTAGCTAAGTGTTTATTGAATATGTATTATTTAAAACTTTTTTATATTAAATTTGTCTTTATTATTATTTGATATTGCTACTGTCTAATAACATTTTCTTGGGGAAAAAGTATAACTTGTTGACTAGGCTCATCCCTAACACCTCATGTTGAAGTCCTCATGCTGGAGACCTGCACAGGTATGCATAGCATATTACAGCACAGCTCTTTGCTGTGCAACCCACCATTTAGAAATCACATTTTAAGCATGATTCATGGGTTACTACTCTGTGCCAATTAAAAATGACGTCTGAAAGAGATGCAGGAAATGTCAGCTTCTGCTAGTCCCCACCAGAGAGCACCTGCATGGTGTTATAAGGTGAATGAGATTATGATTTATCTCCCTCAAGAAAGTTAATGTCTGGTTATAACTGGCTGAGGAGTTGTCTTCACCCATGTGCATCACCAAGCTGTGGGTTACAGTGCAGTCCTCATTTGGGTGACCTGCAGTACAGGAGTCCTGATGATTTCCATACATGAAAAGTGGCACTTAGGTTACATCACCCTGACTAATGTAGTAAATGATAGCTTTGTATTTTTCTGTTCTCCTTTGGGACTGTTATTGAAATATATGTGAAGGACAACTTTGAAAATACGTGTATGCTACTATCTAGAGCTTCCATAGCTGGAGTCATAGCTACTAAACCTGTGCCAGCCTTTCCTAGGTGGTGTGTGTGTATGTGTGTGTGTGTGTGTGTGTGTGTGTGTGTGTGTGTGTGTGTGTGTGTGTGTGTGTGTGTGTGTGTGTGTGTGTGTAAAACAAATCTCCAAGAGTATGTGTGTAAGATACTTGGGCAGGGACATGAAACACTCGTTGGACAGAGAGAGTGTTGGAGGGCTTGGCTTGGAACCCTGGCTAAGAAGTCAACTCTATAGCTATGGCAGTGGGGAGTCTCACTAGGGATCTGGACAAAGAGGGAGAAACCAGCCCCAGACTGACAGTGGTCTCTGTGTGCTCTTAAGGGAAATTGCACTTGATGCAAAGATCTGCATCTGGAAATACTGTGTATGTACCTGTGATCCTCCCAGTGAATATTCCCCCACTGTTGCCAGTGGTGAGGATTGAGGCTCCTTGATTACTGGTTCAGTGGAGGATCATCACATTCAGTGGGCAGTGGTGAGATATCCACATCACATTTTGCATCCACTTGTAAAAATATACAGACAAGGGCTTTTCTTCAGATCTTTGGCAGATGCTAGAAGTCATAAAATAATTGTATTCCTTCATGCTCCAAAAGTAGCAATTAGTTCACTCCAAGGACAATACAGAACGTTTCCTAGCACAGACTCTGTCTCTCTAGCTCCATTGAAAAGTTGAGATGTAGCCTCTCTATTGCATCCTATAAAGTAATTTAATTTCAGATATTTTTTTCTAAAGTTTGCTAGACTGATGTTAACCTCCTGTATCCCAGTTTCTACTGTCAAAATATATAAGTTTAAACAGTTACATTAGTGCATGTACATTTCTGTTCTCTTCCCAGTAGGGCACACTGTGGAAACATTTTAAACACAGCACTGTTACAAATACCTTTTCAACGCAAACATCTTTACAGAGCAGTTTCATATACACATGATATACATTTCTAATACATTTGTAACACAAGCATCTTATATAAATCATTTTGAAATTCATCAATGATATATAATTATTTACCAAATTCCAGGTAGCTGTGCTGGCAGTATCTCCTTTTGTCACACTTAGCATATAAATTATTTCTCACAATGAGGTCTCAATTTACTAGAAAACTTAAAAGGGTGTGGAAACATGATTTAGGTATCCAAATTGCAGAACGTTGGTACTCCCTGATACAAATTCGCTGATATGCCACCAACTTCTGTAGATTCAGATTCTCTGGTTGGCAATGTTTATTTAAGTATTTGTGTACTCCACAAAGACTTACTATCATGTATCATACAGTGCCCAATACATGTTGAAAGTGCTGCATATGGGAATTAGGCACTTGGCTACACATGTTTGAGAATGTCAAGATTTAACCTCTTTGAAAAGAAATATTTAGAATACATGTGATATACTACGATCTGGCCTCATCACATTAATTCCAGCTGTTAATCCATCTGTTTCTGATAGGTTATGTCTAATTAATCCCATTTTTAAAGAATGAATGCTCACTACTGCGAATGATATTATTAATGGGGGGAAAGAGTATAACAAACTATTGGAAAATCTCTTAGACAAGATGAGAAAACTAGAATTTATAACTGGTGACTCATGCAGTATGGTAAAGTGCAAAGGAAATGGAGGGTATGGAAGAATAATTTTTCACTTCTTAAAGATGGTCATACCCAGGGAGTATATTGGTAGTTTCTATTACTGTTTGTTAATCAGAATGGAAAATAGGGAAATACGTAAACCGTTTTGGTTAACATTGGGTTATATACACTTAGATGAGAACTAGGTAAATACCTAGCATACTGCTGTTATATAAATATTGGACTCTTTTTCTCAACATGCATAATACACACTGATATACTCAAAATTAGCTAAGTGTTTATTGAATATGTATTATTTAAAACTTTTTTATATTAAATTTTTCTTTATTATTATTTGATATTGCTACTGTCTAATAACATTTTCTTGGGGAAAAAGTATAACTTGTTGACTAGGCTCATCCCTAACACCTCATGTTGAAGTCCTCATGCTGGAGACCTGCACAGGTATGCATAGCATATTACAGCACAGCTCTTTGCTGTGCAACCCACCATTTAGAAATCACATTTTAAGCATGATTCATGGGTTACTACTCTGTGCCAATTAAAAATGACATGTCTGAAAGAGATGCAGGAAATGTCAGCTTCTGCTAGTCCCCACCAGAGAGCACCTGCATGGTGTTATAAGGTGAATGAGATTATGATTTATCTCCCTCAGGAAAGTTAATGTCTGGTTATAACTGGCTGAGGAGTTGTCTTCACCCATGTGCATCACCAAGCTGTGGGTTACAGTGCAGTCCTCATTTGGGTGACCTGCAGTACAGGAGTCCTGATGATTTCCATACATGAAAAGTGGCACTTAGGTTACATCACCCTGACTAGTGTAGTAAATGATAGCTTTGTATTTTTCTGTTCTCCTTTGGAACTGTTATTGAAACATATGTAAAGGACAACTTTGAAAATATGTGTATGCTACTATCTAGAGCTTCCATGTCAGCTGGAGATGGTGGTAGCACTTTGTGTTCTATGACTAGTGATATATGGGCTCTGCAGGGACCCACCTTGGGTTGTGGATATTCTGTACTATTTTACAGTGCATACACACTACCTGGTGGGCCCTCATTTTCCAAATATGTAAGGTAATGTGTGTGCATGGCACACACAATTGCATGCTGCCTGATATGCAGTTAAGAGGACATATGTCTAGAACTGTAAATTGTATCTGTTGTTTTAGCATCTTTCATTACACTTGTCACAGTTATCTGATGTGTCTTTTCTCTTTCAGTATGATCAGAATGTTGAAATAATCATGACAGATATCTTAGAAGGCAGGGCAGGTTTACAACCAGCTAGGATTAGTTGCACTCACAAGTGGCGAAACGTGCAATAGCTGTTTTCAGTCTTTACTGATGGCAAACTTGCCATTGTGTCACCTCACTGCAGCTCCAGATGATAGATTTGCTCATCAGCCACCCCTGCCACATGCCACTCCTTTTGAGGTTGTGACTGAGGAGCATGAGGGCAATGAGATTGGGAGTGCCCCAGTGGAGAGGGGCCTGGCTCTCCCCAGGATGTAGCACACCTGTGTTACCAAAGGTGGCCTAGCTGCAGCTACAGCAGGTGATGGAGGCTACAGTGCAGAGAGCAGTGAAAAGGTGCATGACAGAGATAGATATTTTCCCAGAGTAGACTGCAAATTGCCAGTCCCTACCATTAAGCCTCTAGGGAGGACAAGGAGCCATACCACAAGACACTGTTTCACTTTATGATAAGTGATAGGTCCATTAATGTTTTCTGTCTGAGAAGGTAGGCAGCATAGTGCTGTTTGTAGCCCACCCTATTGTCAGTCATGTGGGCTCCCTTCTTCCTGTGTCATGCCCTGTACAATGCACATCAGTCAGCCATCTTCATCATCATCTGTCAAGCCTTTGTTTTTTTCCATCTATCCCATATCTCCCCATCCTAGTGTGCACTTTTATTCCTATTTACAGCCGTTCTGTGTGTCTATTTACCACTGTACATTATTATAACCTGTCTTTCCTAATGTGCTTTCCCCATTTACCTTTCCCATTCTTCCCATTTCTCCATAAAAAGAAAAAAAAATGACCCTTCTTCCAAAACAGAAGTTGCCCTGCCCCTATCCTGCACACTCCTATATGTTTTCTTTTTGTGTGACTTCCATGCTTGCATTTCTCCTTTTAGCAACTTTCCTCTGCACCTGACAACTGCCTACTTCTGGGCACCATACTATTCAGCTACAAACGCTGTATGGTTGCACAGCTATTTGTGGAGCTTTGTGCCACCCTGCTATGGGATATGTGACATGCACAGCCTTGCTAATATCTGCACTGCTTTATATTTCAGCTGTACCGGTCTCCATCTTTAAGTTTTGGATCTTGTGAAACTGCATAAAGTGGCACATGATCCCCCCTCTATACAGAGTCATGTGGATCTAGGTTTGGCTATCACAGCATGAATGAGGTACTTACATAACTTTACTGTATGGATATCTATATTTGAAGTGTTGAGGCACAGGTAGCTAGACATAAACACCATGTCTCAGTTTCAGTATTTAAGTTCTCCATCTATTACTGCTCAGTGTAACTTAGCTCTGCAAGGGTTGTGCAGAAATGCAGTGTATCTCCATGAGTTCCAGCCAATAATGTGTTTTTTTCTTTATAGTATTCACTGAAGTTGTATGCATATTGGAGTATAACACCTTTTTATCTCTGAAGAGGATCTAAATATTTGCCATATTATTTCAGAATGCTGTTTAGGTTAGTACCAACACAAATCTTAATGGCGGATTTAGGCTCTGATGCAGGGGCGTGCACCACCCCCTTTTTTGCTGCTGCGTCCGAGAAAACTACCTGCTAATTAAAATAACAAAAACAACAATAAATACCTTCTGAAGGAGTTAAAAGGGAGCATGTCAAAGTTGCAATGTTTGTCAACATTTTTTATTGCATCACTGCAAAACTTTTCTTTTAAAAACAAGAAAATTGTCTTTCTTTCTGCTTTTTTTTTTTTTTTTTTGATTTTCTTTGCATTTTTAGAAGTTTCTACAAACAGGGCGTTCGTTCTGCATTGAACTTTACTTAGGAAGAACCCCCCATCATGCATGCTTCATATTTTTTTGTCCCACCCTCTACCTTAACTACTTTAAGTATGCCGTTACTGACATTCCTGGTATTGTTTTCCTTTCCCGGGAGAACAAAACCTAACGGTAGTATTCTGCATTCACATTGAGTGGAGGTATTTTGGCATATTGTGTCAAATAAACATGATCATCACAGGAGCAATTTTCCTACCTGTAAATATACTTTCACACTGTGTCTGCACTATTGTTTTAATATAAAAGAGTAAACTGCATTATTCTTCATATAAGCATTAACTGACTGAGCTTTTGTGTGATTGCATCGGTCTCACATATTTGTGGGTGCTGCATGCATCTGATAATCTTTTTTTCTTTTTTAATGTAATTTTCTTTTAGGAACAATCAGGCAAATGACAATGTCTCTGTGAAATAACAGAACCATGGGAGGTTCATAAGTTGTCAGATAAACAAGAAAGTCTGGCATTGGGTGCAGAGTCATGTAGTCTAAATGTTTTTTAAGGTAAATTTAAAGTAAAATTGTTCTCGGTTGCCGAATGTGATTGCTGTAGTGCGACTTGGGTACCTGTCTATTAGCAACGCTTCACGTTTATTCAGTTCAGTTTGTGTGGCTGGGAAAAGGAATGGCCACAACAAATGATTATTGTCACTAGTACAGTTAACAGGATGATTATGCAATACTTCTGAGGAAACGGTTGTTCTGCATTCCTGTTTTCTCCAACTCTTCCGAGTAGTTTTATTTGGATTTTTCTGGATTCTATCATTTTTGCTCTTGACATGTGACAAGATTTTTGTCCAGTTCAAAGTTCTTAACTAGTTTGCAGTACGTCAGGTGGATCCACGAGGCCCGCTCTGCGATTTTGACTGCAGTAGGTGTCGACAGAAGCACTTGAAATGGACCTTCCCACTTTGGTGACATCCAATTTTTATTTTTGATAGCTTTCACCCAAATCCAATTCCCTGGGATCACTGCCACTTCTGATGTTTCGGTTTGTTCTTTATCTGAAACAGAATTTGACTGCAACAGATGTTTAGAATTCAACAAATTTCTCATGTATTCGGCTAGTGTACAGTTGGCTTCCTGGTCTGCATGCATGAGAGGTTTCCACTGGGGTATATAATAAGCCCTTCCAAATAGTTTTTCAAAAGGAGTCAATCCTTTTGCAGTCAGAACAGTTCTCATGCTCAACAGTGCCAGGGGCAGACAGTACACCCAATTCTTTTCTGTTTCTGCTATTAATTTTTTCAACTTATTCTTTAAAATTCCATTATGCCTCTCAACTAGCCCTGCAGATTGCGGATGGCATGCACAATGATTTTTTAAAGAAATACCAAAATGTTTACTTAACTGTTGTATGGTTTGGTTTACAAAGTGTGTACCGTTGTCACTGTAGATCCTTTCTGGAATGCCGAATCTAGGGATGATTTCTTTAACAGGAATTTTCGCTACCGTAGCTGCGTCTGGATTTTTGGTCGGAAAGGCTTCCACCCATCTGGAAAACATATCTACAATGACAAGACAATACTTATTTTCACATTTGTTCAATTCTATGAAATCCATACAGATAGTATGAAACAGATACGGTGGTGTAGGGAAACTCCCTTGCTTGGGATTTAACACCCCTTTTGCATGATGTTTGTTACAAATGTGGCACATCAAACAAATTTTTTAGAATAGTTGGTGAATCCATATGTCGTGAACACTCAGTTCACCAGCTGTACCATCCCCCCTGTTGAGACATGGCATTGCCCATGGCTTAACAAAGCTGCATATCTAAACAAATTAGATGGTAATATCAGTTTCCCTTCTTTAGAGATGTACAGCCCCTTTTCGAGAATTGTTCCTCATTTTGCCCATCTTTGTTTCTCAACTTGCGTAGTGAGTGTCTGCATTGTCTTTAACATTTCTAAGTCTAAAATCTCAGAGGGTTGTAGTTCCTCATTCAAAAGAAATACTTCTGAAGCTGCCTGCTTTGCAGCTGTATCAGCTCTCGCATTACCTTTTGAAATCCTATCCTGTTGCTTGGTATGAGCTGTGCATTTAAAAATAGCTACTTTCTGAGGTAACTGAATAGATTCTAAGAGATCGAGAATAAACTGTGCATGATTAATAGGTTTGCCAGTAGATGTTATCATTCCTCGGTTTTTCCACTGTTGCGCAAAAACATGTACAGTAGAAAAAGCATACTGGCTCTCAGTAAAAATGTTCACACATTTACCCTTTGCTAAGGTACATGCCCGTGTCAAGGCAATCAATTCTGCTGCCTGTGCAGATAAGTTGTGTTGTAAAGGTTTCGCTTCTATAATCTCAGTATCAGAAACTACTGCATATCCTACTAGGTTCTGTCCTGCAGGACCCCTTTTGCACGAGCCATCCAGGTAGTATGTCAACTCGGCATCATTCAAGGGGACATCCATGAGATCTTTTCTAGGCAGTGTCTTTTGCTCAATCACCTGCAGGCAGCGGTGTGGTGTGCCATTTGCAGGGGTTGGGAGCAAGTTAGAAGGGTTCAAAGTCGTGCATCGTTCAATTGTCATGTGAGGTTGGCTCAACAATACATTCATATAGGAAAGATGCCTAGCAGGGGAAAGATATGCTACCGTCTCTTGCAGTAAAATAATTGCAACTGCATGAGGCACTCTCAATGTGAGAGGGTGGAACATAACTACTGAGGCCGAAGCCTGTACTGCCATTGCAGCTGCAAATACTGCTTGCACACAGTGAGGTAAAGACTGTGCCACTGGGTCTAGTTTTGATGAATAATAAGCAATGGGGCATTGCTTGTCCCCATGCTGTTGTGTTAACACTGATGTCATATAACTTTGTTTACAATCTGCAGTTTGGAAAAAACATTTATGATAGTTTGGTAATCTCAGAACTAATGAGGACGCTATTAACTGTTTCAGTTTGCAGAAAGCAGATTCTGCTTCTGGTGTCCATTGTAACAAGTCCTGTGCTGCCATAGGCTTTTTATATATCAGGTCAGTCAGAGATGCAGATTCCAAGGCATAGTTTGGAATCCAGCTCCAGCAAAAATTAGTCGTACCCAGGAAGGACATAATTTCCTTCTTGGTAGTGGGTTTTGGTGCTTGTAAAATTGCTACTTTTCTGTCCTCATCTAATGTTCTACCCTCTTTGGATATTACATATCCTAGATATTTAACTTGTTTTTTTCCAAAGCTGCAGTTTATTTTTGTTTACCTTATGTCCTTCAGTGGCTAAAAATTGTAATAGCGCTATGGTATCTTTGCAATCTTGCTGGGTGAGGGCCGCCAGCAGGATATCATCAACATAAAGTAAAATCTGACTGCCTCTTGATGGGGTAAATCCCGCCAAGTTCCTTGCCATTTCTTGTGAGAATATTGTCGGACTTTCAAAATATCCCTGTGGTAGTCACGTATATGTATACCTTTTCCCCTGAAATGTGAATGCAAACCAATACTGGCTGTCAGGGTGTATCGGTATCGAAAAGAACGCATTGCTGATATCTACCACAGAAAAATATTTCTGTTGAGGTTTTAAATCATTCAACAGGGTGTGTGGGTCTGGCAATGTAGGTGCCCTTGGTATCACTGTGTCATTTACAGCTTGTAAATCTTGGACCATACGCCATTCTCCATTTGCTTTCTTAACAGGAAATAAGGGTGTGTTATATGGTGAATCAGGAGATTCCATCAGTACCCCTTCCTTAAGTAAAGCTGCTATAATAGGTTTGATTCCTACCTCTGCATCTTTTCTTAAGGGATACTGTCTTTTCTGTGGTCTAAATGCTGACTTTGGCATGATAATAACTGGTCCCGCTGTATGAATAAATCCTACATCTGACTTTCCTGTTGACCAGAGAGTTTCTGGTATATTCTGTAAGGCATTCTCTTCCTCCTTTAATATGAGTGCTAATCAGCTGTCCTTGCTAGACTGCAAGTGCACAGCTGGGTGGGTCTGAGTTATCCAATTCAGCCTCTGTATTTGTATTCCTTGTTCTGACAGTTCTAATTCTGTCTACCTTTCCCATCTCGTAACTTTTTCTCCTAAGTCTGCCCATTCTATGTTTTTGTCCTTGGTTAAGCTAACATGTGGTAATTGATTAGATTTATAAAGTGCAAAGAACTCCTGGGGCAATGAACAGCTGGCTACACTGTTCCCTTCCATGTCCCAGTACAGATTACATAATATCAATCTGTTTGCACGATTTTAAACAATTCTTGCTCATATTCTTTATCAGGTCCTGGTGTGTTACAGTAATACAGAGTACAGTGCAACAGGTGCTGTTTGTCAATGTCAAGGGAGGGGAACTTACTGATGGACATATTCATGAATTCTTCGGTCACAGTCCCTGGACCAGTCGTAACCAAGTCCTGACTATACCAATAAAGCAGTTCACCCTCCGATTGTGCTGCAAAGGTATCAATTTGTCGCTGTGCTTCCATACCCTGCATGGTCGGAACTACTGCTATACCAAACAGCTGCATAAGGTCTCTGCCCAAGAAGTTTACTGGGCATTTTGCAGAAACAACAATTTTGCTTTTCTGGGTCAATCCTGAAACAGGATCAGTTATTGCGATGCCACAGGAAAGAGGCTCTCAGTACAGCTGTCCATTAGCTGCTTTTACTAGTATATAATCAGGTGACTCTGAATTTTTTGGCAGTTTGGAGGGATATATCAGGGTTCGTGATGCCCGAGTCACACAAAAATTTACCCTCCCTCCCTCCCTTCTATCAAGAGTGTAACTTCTGGTTTTGTGTCTGCTAAATAGAGCTCTAAGCTCAATAAAGCTAAATCCAATATTTCATTTTCTTCACTATCCGTAACTTCCTGCACTTCCTCTATTTCTTCTGTCACATCCTCTACTCCCTCTATCACATTCTCATTTGTCCTTTCTTCGCTATCCCCTTCTAGTGATTCCAGACTATCATATCTTCTGTGGTTACCTTCTTGTTTTTCTTGCAATCCCTTGCCAAGTGTCACTTTTTACCGCATTTAAAGCATTTCTCCACTTTTCTTTCACCCTTCAAAGTCCTCTGATCGCTGATCAGATTGTTTGCTTCCCTGGGCATTTTTCTTGCCCTTTTCCCCGGACTGTACTACATAAACTTCTGCTCCATCTTCTACAGAAAATACTTGGGCTTTCTTTTTGCTATTAAAATGCCTTTCAGCATGCCTAGCATATGCAAGTAATGACAGCAATTGGCTTGTACGATGATCTACCATGTGTTTTGTAATAAAACTGCGTATGGGTGCAATACTGCCTTTCAAAAATGCATTCTTTAATTGCTGTTCATATGGGGAATCTTGTGTCTGATCTTCAGGGACTTGCATTCCACAGTGGTTATTAAAACATTCTAATAGTCTGGCATAATATCTGTCAACAGTTTCACCTTCTTGTTGGATGCATTGATTAATGCAAGTCCAGTCTGCCCTAGGCTTCCATTTCTCAGAGATGCGGTCTGTAAGACCTTTTACTCTGTTGTCTAGCTCTGCAATGCTATGTGGGAGGGGTCTGTGTGCAGCATCACAGGGATTCCAGTTGCCACTAATCATGTGCCAATTTGGTCCCACAATTTGTCTAACTACTTTTTCTACCTCTTCTCCATTTAAATTATAACTTAGCCTCATTCCTTGTAAATCTTCTGAGAACTTTCTAAAATTAACTTTTGGATGGGGAATTCCCTCAGTGGCTTTCCTGATATCTTCCGGAGTCCAGGGTCTATACACTAGAATAGTTGGATCCTGACCTTCTTGCCTTGCCCGAGGATTAGGTACTTCTATAAGTGGGCATATTTCTTCTTCACTCATAGATTGTGAATTCTTAACCATTTGATATAACTCAATGTCTCCTTTTGAGTTACCTGCCCATGTTCGAGACCTGGTTTCAATGGGATCTCTAATAAATGGTTTTGCTCTTGTAATGTCTCTGTTTTCAGTGACAACAGGATATCGTGGGGGTAGACTAACCTGTTCACTTGCTTCGTATTCTGGTAAGGAAGGCAGAGGGGTCGACGCTATCACTAAGTTATTGTCCTCCTTATCTAAAAACATCGCTTTTGAATTATTATTCTTTTGTTCCCTATGGTTTACCTCCTCAATCCACCTGTGTGCCTGAGGAATTCCTAAGTGGCGTTGCTTTTTTACCCAATCTTTGGAATCGGTTTTGAGCTGTTTGACAAGTTTGATAAGTGAGGATTGCTCTAATTTACCATCAAATTCATACTTATTAACCCATTTTAAATAGTATTTAATATTATCAGCACGCAGCAACTGCATGTATTTTGCGTCTTCAGTTAACGGCAGATTTTGGGGTCTTTTTGTGCAATTATTACCCATTTTGTTCTACCCTTTTAATCGTTACGTAACCTCTCTTATTTGTAACATGGTACCATGGATTTTGTTATAGTCTCATCAAAATGACTGCCTACCTACTCTGTTTTCCCTGATCTATGACAAGACAGTAATTTTTTCTGTTCCTGACTTGTAAAAATACAGTCTTGACAAAAACAATACAAATCTAGTCCCTGATCTAAAACAGAAAAACGTAGATTCACCTTACCTGAGCCTTCGTGATTGATCATCTGGTTCGTGAAACCCGTCCTTCAGTCGCAGATCAGAATGTGGCTGGCCTCTTTTGTACGACAATTCAGTCGGAGGGCTTTTCAAATAAAAAGAACCGATGTGGTTTCTTCCCCATACGGTTTCAAGCCACCTGGCCCATCTGATCTGAGGCGAAGTGAGGGTTTTTGGTCTGAAGGACCAATCTGTCAAAGGAAAAAACTTCAAAGACCAATTCATGTTAGGTTCAGGTATGGCACCTTTTATTACTTGCAGCAAGGAGACAAAAACATGCACATACAGGATTTTGCCTAACTACTAAGAGGAAGTATGCTCTTCTGATACTGTTCTACAAAACGTTGATTTCTATAGTTGACGTAATTAAACACAACTTTCTGTATTGTTCTACAGCAGATGTTATTCAGATTTTCTGCTGACATGACTGGATTTATGAAAAACATTTGAGAAAAACAACCTGACCTTGGGGGTTTTAGCCCACTACAAGCTTCTATTGTGTAGTTCTAATACATGTGTTACATTTCAAGGTACTTTTCTAGCTTAAACACAAGTAAACGCTGATTGCAGTTCATATTTTCAAGCAGTCTTTGTTCTTATTATCAACAGCTTCTGCAGCTGTGTATTTTCTCACAGCATAAACGGAACTCCTTGTCTAAATCTTATAACATTAATACAAGTGATACATCTATTTATTATTTTCCTGACACAAGCAGAAATTATCTCCTTCCCTGTAAATTTCCAGAGCATAAGCAAAGATTATAACTGCACATATTTCATGACTATACAAGATTGGAAAGCTTCTGCAGTTTGTACAGATTTATGCAGTGTGAAATAGAATAAATGTGTTAACCCTTTTCAAACCTTAAATGCACTAAGCATATTACTAATACATACACTAATACATATTTTTCTAACACCCATTTTCTATAAAGGTGCTTAAAAATGGAACAGTTGCTGCAGCAAATCACTATAAGTATACCTCACTGTCCACGTACTGCTTCCACCTTTTTTTATTTGTCTGTTGCAGCATGCCGTTTGCCTTCCCGTATCCTCCTTCTATTGTCTATCATATCAGTCAGACAACCCCATTCATCAAAATTAAATAAAAAGATACATTTTCTAATGCTGAGGGTTGAGTCTTTTATGGCTTTTACACTGATTCTTGTATAAGGTAGAACAGTATCAACATTTTTTTTAGCTTTTTCTACTAGCTGAGATTTAATTAACCATGTTTCTAGAGATGACTTAAGAATCCAAAAAGTCTCTTGTAGTTTAATAGGTTTCCAGATGGATTTTCAATAAATGTGAGTTAAGGGAAAAGAGGTTTACTGTTGTTCATGCTGTCTGTTTTCAATGTGAGACTGTTTTGTTTAGTTCAACAAATGGCTGTCAGACTTTTTGCTGTAAAATCTGAGAGAGAGGGTTTAATTTAAATCCAAATCTCTGTGGTCATTGTAAAATTAAAGAAGAAAATATTATGCACACTGACAGGTTTGAACAATGTTTTATGGTAACCAATGAGAAATGGCCAAATAATGGAATACTGGTATGGCAGAATGTATTGGTCTGTTACCCTGCGCCTAGGGGCACATTTGACAATGATCCAGCTGGTTTCATGGAAAAGAAGTTATAGGATTTAAAATGGCATTTGTCTAACAATATAAAGTTACATGTGAACTGTAAAAGGAGTCTATCCAGACTATGTTGTGCTTCTTCTCTGTTGAATGTTCAAAGATGGAAGACATGCCTGTTTGTACATGAGATTGTACTCCTGGTTTTCATTGATATGCTGTTAAAAGAAACAGGACTAGTACTGGAAAATGTGCCAGTCTGCAACACTACAAATGTGATGTTTTCCCCTTTAAAGTCAGGCAATGAATTATTACTTCAGATAGTTACTTTTGAATGCTTAACAATACAGCTCTGTAAATATTGGATTTGATAAGATTTTGTTTAATGCTAGATATTAAAATGTTTACAGAATGTGGTTTGTTTCATTTTGTCACTGAATCTTTAATGCATTTTAGTATACTTTCTTTCTGCTGGTTGTTAGGGTATACTATATGCCTCTTTGCTAGGTTTTATTTAAATTTTTCAGAAAGGGGATGATAAATGAAAATAGGAAAATAAAATTGCTTGTAATTAACATTGTCCCTGCACTAGGAACACTAGCTGTATAACATGGTATTATATATAAAATTCCATTTGAGAGATCATGTAGTCAGTTGTCTAAGAACTTTTTGATGGATTTCACTAAAGTTCCTATTTGCACTATGTTTATGAATGTGAATAAAGCAGTGTGTGTGTGTGTGTGTGTGTGTGTGTGTGTGTGTGTGTGTGTGTGTGTGTGTAGTTAGGGGAGATGGCTCAGTCCTCTTCCCCATTATAACATTAGTAGCTTTTGTAAGACTTATATGGATGTGGGGAAACTTGCTGTCAATATGTGTTAGAAGGAATGTTCAGGTGTTCCTTTTTTATGATGAGCTCTCCTTTTTTGCCTGATATTCTACATACAACTGTTCCATAGGAACCTTTGTCATGGCTGTACTGTATGTTTCAGAACTTAGCACTGATGGAAAACCTTCTATGTATAAATAAGCAGCCCCCCCATAAGAAACCTCAGTGTCACAGTGTGTCTCTCTCTCTCTATGTCCATATGAATGTCCTTTCTGTCCATTTACTTGCATCATTCTATAGTGTACTCAAAGATCCTACTCACCCACTTAAAATACATTGGTGCTATCTGTAGCCCTAATGGTTGAGTGGTGATGTCTCTTGACAATGCGGCAGTCTATGCTGTTCTGACCATGAAATGTCAGTGAGCACATATGGATGGGTGGGTTACTAGACCCCTGATCTCCTTGTCACAGCAATGCCAACTCTGCAGTAGTTACACTTATCATTTATGATGCACAATGTGCAGTTGATTTATGATATTGACAGCTAGCAAGGTCAGATTAATTATTTTTTGTCCTCCCAGTCAAGTACTGACAATCATAGTTTAGTAGTACACAGACACCAAAATGTGATGTGGCTATAAGCCTCTATACCCCCTTACTCTTATAGGTTCATAGGTTCAGTTGTCAAGTTAATGACGTACTGACCTTTAAAAAAGTAGTATGATTACCCAGACCCCATACTGATTGTTCCTACTCCCTATATACCTATCAAGATTATTTTTGAAGGAATTTGATGTTTTCTGACTGTAAGATGAAGTTTATTCCATAATCCTAGGAGATAATGGGTAAAGTAAATGTTACTTTTTCTATTAATATTATTCATCTTTAGTAGAAGAAACCCAAATCTTTTGCTTGCTCCCAGAAGTGAAGGTGAGTCATGCATTCATATTTACAATTTTAATTCCGGACAGATTTTCACAGTACTGTACCGGACAATGCATTACAGATCAGGTAGAGACTATACATATATATATAACTAATCATTAGAAAACAGAATATAATAACAGTTCCAAAAGCCTTTTGTGAATTGTTCTTCCATCTCTGTGATTCTCCTAGCAAGGGACTGTATGTTTTGTCAAGTCTTTTAATGTAGCTTGCCTAAAAGCTATAAAACACATCATTGCATTAAATAATGTGTTGGACTGGCAGGGTATGAAGTGGTACACTGATCTTCCCGAAGTGACCAGCCATGCCTTTTATAATTTGACTGGTTACAGAACAGGCTTTTCTAGCTCTGTATTCCCTTTAGAGGTGAGTTATGGTCTATGCTCTGTCAGTACATGCTGGCCACAGTTTAGAATGTTGTCTTCTATTACCTTTGGATCTTTAATGAATGTTAGCATAATTACTTCAAGAAAATATGTGAATCAGTTTGTAATTATTATTATTGCATTTGATTATCAACAGCCAACTTCCTATGGCATCAATACATTGCTGCTGTGAATTACCACTAATTACCCCTGTTGGGGTCAACAAGTAAACCTCCAGCTTAAGTTGCTATATCCTGTTGCTTAATCATGTTTTATCCATTGAATTGCGTATGGGTTGACATTTAGTGTCCTTAATGTGTCAGTTTCCCTTATTAGGAATAGTGTCTTAAGTTTTTAGCATGGTGAAGATAAACATTATGCACTGTGAGCCCTTCATCAAGTGCTGTTACCTCTTCAATGAATAGGTTCAAAGTAAGTACTAGACTAACTGCCCTTGTGGGCCATTTTAAGCCTAGCCAGTTTCCCTTCTTGTACTCAAACTAACTTATCCCATTTGGTTACAGATTGGCCTTACCCAACCCCATGGTCATTACTTATATATTACCCCTAATGATAATAGCTAGGATCATACCATAGATAATTTGAGGGTACCCATGGATGCGATAAAACATTTAGGAGCTGCCTTTGTCCATTAGTAGTACAGGGAGCAGTCATGGGGTAAATTTTCTGTTTCCCATCCACAGATCTTAGTTGCACTTGAAACTGGATAAGGATGAACTTTGTTTTATGTGGATGTGGAGTCTGTTCCGTAGCAGTGGTATCCTCTGCAAGATATACCTATCCCTCAAAACTGTTCTGCTGATGTTGCCGAAGATGTTTAGATCTCTACACTGAGTATTTCTGATGCCATTTGACTTGCTAATGTGCAGTAAATCCATCAGTACTGGGTCAAAGGATGCCTTATATGCCAGACACATGTCACCTCTTCATAGTCTGTAGGATGCCAAGTATAGTAAAAGGCCTTTGTGCCGGTCCATGTAGGACATGTGGTTTAAGCGTTGTATTCTTTTAGTAAGGTA
This sequence comes from Protopterus annectens, assembly GCF_019279795.1. NCBI lineage: Eukaryota > Metazoa > Chordata > Ceratodontiformes > Protopteridae > Protopterus > Protopterus annectens. The sequence goes on along the minus strand of NC_056725.1, from coordinate 1,929,180,751 downwards.
TTTCTGTGTGTTACAGTAGGTGCATGTGTCTGGATAAATGTATGCTGAATGTGGCCTTATATTCAATGACTGGCCTAAAGAGGGATAAGTAAAGGGGACAATGACATCCCTAGATCTAGACACAATCCCTTTGTTTATAAGCTGTGCAGTATAGAAGGGCTTTCTTATAACAATAGACACTTGCTAGTCAATGTCCACATAAGTTCTCAGTGTCAAAAGATTCAGTGAAAGGAGTTATACACTGGAATCTATGATGTGCATTTTGAACCATATTTCAGTAATGTATTGACATTAAAATACTCTAAACAGAGAAAAGCAGTGAATCTCCTCTCTATGACACCATGCCCTTAGCCACTGATTGAATACCAGTCTGATGTTACAGTATTCAGGTGCAGCATGAGGTGATGAGAAGACTTCACTAAGCAGGTGTCATTTTCCTGTGCTTGTTAGGATGTTTGATAATCTTAATCCATCCTACTGCATATGTAAGAGGAAGGACTTTCTAAGTTTGACTGCATCATGAACAATGACAATGTCATAGTTTTAATCAGAGCTGAGGTCTCTAATTTTGGCTCCAGGCAGACATGGCACTGTCAGTAGCTTCTTTACACTGCCCATTGATATGCACACCTATTTAAGAGACAGTGGAGTCACCAGTTAATAGTATATCTGGGGTTACCAGGTTACAATGCCTGCATTATCAATACTTGCTGTGGTCACATCATCTTCACTAGCACTATTTCCTAGGCTATCATAATGTATATGTAAAGCCACATCATCATGAAAAGGGACTACGGCTTGGCATAGATGACCAGATGTCACTCCCAGGCATTCCTTGAAATATCTGGTACTACCTTTAAATTTGATGTGTGCTAGATAAGAGTTACCTACTTACAGTATCACAGCTGCACTATAAGGATGTACAACTGAATGTATATTGCTATATTTTCACACCTGCTGTCAGAGCAGCTCTATCTGGTCCTCTTTCTACACCTCCCACTACTTTCATCTACTTTCTACATGCTCCAAATGTCTTCTTTCTATACTGCACCCTCCCTTCTGCAAATTCCTGAATCTGCCACTAATTTGCTATATTTGTTTCCAGTATATTTTATGAAGAATGGTTATTATTCGGCTTGCCTGTTGTAGTGGGTCAGTTTGGAAACAAAACTTCAATGGTTCATCGGTTCACAGATGGTTAATAGGCTATTGGTACAAGTACTAGTTTAAGCCTAAACAAGCATACCCCAAATTTAACAAAATATTGCTGATATGTGTCAATACTCCAAGAAATTTTACATTTATGGTGTAGGCTTGTTCACACGCTGCCGCTGTCATTAGGAACATAGGTGCCAAACCATGGGTAAAATTGTGATTTCCCATCCATTACTCCACATTGCATTTAAATGCGGTTAGGGATGAGCTTTGCTTCTCATGGATGGAAAGCCTGTTCCAGAGAAGGGGTAATCTTTGAGATACACACTTGTTTCTCCATGTCCTGTTTATGTCACAGATATGGTTTTGGTCCATAGAACATGTATTTCTTAATCTATTTGTTTTATGATTGCACAACAACTTCATCAGTGTGGGATTACAGGATGGTTTAGAGGCTAGGCATAGATCGCTGAATAGCAGTCTGTAGGAGACCAAGAACAGGGACAATGCTTTGAGATGTCTGCATAGGGCTTGCTGTTTATTCCCTGTATTCTTTTTGTGAGTGGCCTCTGTGGTCTCTCAAGCTGTTGCTCAGGTACATGCCAAAGAGTACAATGTACACAATGACTGGTCTGATAAGAACCAAGTACAGAGGAACAATGACTTTCTTGGATCTGTATGCTATACTCTTACTTATAAGTTGTGCAAGTAGAATGATTTTCTCATGACAGCAGACACATGGTAGTCAAAGATCAGGTTACTGTCAACATGCATTCCCAGATCCCTGACCACTAATTATACGTTTATGGGTGTATGATCAATGTGGTAATTTCAGAGGTGGACATCTTTCCAAAAGGAATTATTATGCATTTTTTTTTTCAAACTGAGTTTTAGTCCATGTCTGTTTCACCAGTTGTTTATCAATGTCAGGCCATCATGAAGAGTATCAATGGGTTAACACCCACTGTAGTGAGTCCCAAATATAAAGATTAAATTTCCAAAAAATGGGCTTATTATTTATTTATTTATTGGCATTTGTTTACCAGGAAAGTAGACTGGGCCATACAGAACCCATTTTCAGTGAAGGCCTAAGGAGAAAAGCTCCACAGTTCAATAATTTAGCAGTTTGGATTACAACATTGAAATGACAAAGAAATTACAAAAAATTTACAAAGAATAAGACTGTACAAAACATAGAGTAAAACCAGGAGAGAAATGTGCAGTATAATGTGAACAATCAGTATAGAGTAAAGATCTGCAAAGCGTACAGTCTCTATAATCTCTAACTAAAGTGGAATAATTCACACAGACAATAGGGTTGTAGAAAGTAGTGTGGCATACACTTTCTAGGGGGGGGGGGGGTTGGTACAGGTACACTTCCAGCTTGAGGATAGTTGTAAATGGAAGTTTTGAAAGAGGTAGGATTTTGAGTTGTTCTAATGGATAGAGGCAAAGTATTTTAGTTCTTGGCTACAGAGCATGAGTAAAGTAGTTGGTCAGGTGGGTGATTAGGCTTGTGCACCTGATCTCCTAATCTAAGGGGCCTGTTTGGGTGGTAGTAGCTGAATATTGAGCTCAGGGCAGGGCAGTCAAGGGGTCTAAAGAGTATTTTGTGAGCTGTGGTTAGTTGTAAGTAGGACAGATAGTTTGGTAATTCTGGCGAATTTAGTGACTTAAGAGCAGTGCAGTGATGGGTGGAGTATTTGGAATTAGTTGCCAATTTGGCAATTTTATTGTAGCATGTCTCAAAAGCTTGGATTTAGCAGAGCTTTGGATATTGGTAAGTAGAGGAGCACTGTAGAAGAGAGAGGGTAATAGGTAAGTTGTGGCTAGGATTATTTTTGTGGATGGGCTTAGGAAGTGATTATGTCTATATAGAATTCCAAGTTTAAGATGTGATTTGCAAATGTTTTGTTGTATATGGTGGTCAAATTTTATGTGTTAGTAAATAGTGATTCCAAGGAGCTTTGTGTGGTTCATGACTTTGATTATAGATTTACTATAAGAATAGATTGGGAACTCACTTTTATTTATGGGAGTTGTTTTCTTTGGGGTGAATAGCATGATTTTGGTTTTGTTTGGATTCATGGCTAGGTGGTTGTTCTGCATCCAAGATTCAGTGAAGGAGAAGGCCTTTTGAGTTAGTTGAAGTAGATTGGAGATGGAGTTGGTAGATAGGTGAATTGTCTGTGTATTGAATGACAGATCCTTGAGATAAAGATGAGTGGAAATTGTTTTTGAATATGCTAAATGGGAGAGGCCCAACAATGGAGCCTTGACTAACTCCAGTAAAGGTGTTGAGGAAAGAAGAGATTGAGCTTTGCCATCTTACAGCCTGCTGTTTTTCACTTAAGTAGCTAGAGAACCAGTTTAGAATGGGGAGGGAAAGGCCGATCTTAGAACGTTGTGTAGTAAGTAAGGGGTAAGAAACAGTGTCAAGTGTTTTGGATACATCAAGAAAAAGGGCAAATACAATGTTGCCAGTGTTGTGGGCTCTGTTGACTGTATCTGTAAAGGAGAGAGCAGTTGTGCTACTATGTCCAGCTCTGAAGCCTTGCTGTGAGGATAAGAGTATTTGTCAAGAAGATAGTGAAATAGTTGAGTATTAATGCGTTTTTCTATGATTTTGGAAACTGACGAAATAATTGTAATGGGTCATAAGTTAGAAATATCAGTACTACTGCCACCTTTATGGAGGGGGAGAACGAAGGCCTTTTTCCAGATTTTGGGAATGTAGGGCTCAAGGATGGATCTACTGACAAGTATGCTTATGGGGTAAGAAATACTGTCAGCAGCTACTTTTAGATATTCTGAGAGTATGCCATCAGGGGTGTTAGATCAAGATTTTAGCTTTAGTAGTAGTCTTTTTATAGCTGAGATTAGCATGAGTTGTAGAGTAGCGGTACAAGAGAGGTGGGTATTGGTCTTATGTGAGTGTTGGGTATGAGTAGGGGAGGTGGGATTGAGTAGGTGATCTATATGTGGATATGTGACAAGTGGGATAATTTGTATGAGAACATTTTGCTGTGATGTCAGCTATGGAGTTAATAAAGAAGGTATTAAAAAGGAAGACTATTTCTTAAGGAGATTTGTCAGGGTGAGGTCAGGGGTTGTTTCTTATTTAAGTAGAGAGGTAATGGAATTCCAGAATTTCTTTGGGTTGAACTTGTTGGTCTAAAGATTTAGGTAATGTTCCTTTTTATCTTTGTTAACTAGCTTTTTTGCTTCATTGCGAAGTTGTTTGAATTTTAGTAGGTCTGGAATGTTTCTGTGTGTATGCCATAACTTCCATGTTTTATTTCTGGCATGCATGAGAAGTTGAGAATGCTTGGATTGCCAAGGGGCATGGTTATTTTTTTATTTTCTGTACATGTAGAGGTGCGAGGTTATTTAGTGTACTCATGAAGTGGTATTGAAGTAATCAACTGCATCATGGAGGGGAAGGGTTTTTAGTAAATTCCAATTTGTTGTTTTTAGAATATTGTTGAAGGTTACAGGGTTGAATGAGGTCAAACTCCTAGTATGTTTATACTGATGTTGATTATGACTGGAGGCGGAAGCATGGTTTATAAAGAATGGGAGAAGGTCGTCAAGGGTGTTTGGGATGGTTCCAGTTGAGGATATTTTGTTGGGGTTTGTAAACAGAATCCAGTCTAAAATAGATCCGTTGTCATTGCTTCTGTTAGGTTTAGTGGGGGAGTCAATGATCTGGGTGAAATTAAAAAGATTAATATTTAAGGATGGGTGGTTGGAGATGAGTTCTAGTCAATTGATATTTATGTCACCTAATATGATAGTTTCCTTTTTTTAATATTTTAAGAGATTCAGGCTAGGATATCTTCCAGTATGGAAATGTTGTTTATAGTAGGTATGTAAAGAAGAACGATGCACAGTTTTTTGCTATTATTCATATTTAAGAAAGTTATGAATATTTCTGCATTGGTGAACTCTGGTGTAGGGTTAGTAAATGGAACTAGACTGCAGGAATCCAGGAGTCCACGAGGCGGACCAGCAGGTCAGACAACAAAAACAATCCATCAGCTATCCAGTAAACTACAGGTCTGAGCCAGTAAATTAATACAACAGCAAAATTAAGTACTTGCTTACACCCACTGATCAAGCAATTTCAAATCCCATGTTTATGTTAGCCTTTAGCTTCCTAAATTAGGCTTAAAGAAGAAAGGAGACCAGCTGTATAGGGATGTGGGGGAGAACCTAAAGCTGTAGTGTCCCAGTTAGTGTCCACTCCAGTATCCCAGTAATGACATAGAAGTTTGCAGGTACTATTTTAACTAAAGAGTATATTTATGAAAGCAAAGACATCCACTGCGGATGTTTAGAATAAGTCATGAATTAATGTTTTGGATTTGTCTCTCTTTGTAGTAATGGGCTGGGCATTCAAAGCACTTGAGTCTGACTGGGGGAAATAATCACTCTGTACAGTTTAGAGGGGTTTGCTTGCACACTAACACGGGACTCCATTACTGCTTGGGCTTAATTTGATTTCTATATACTAAGTCAGAGATTGCCATTTTCTGGAATACGTCCTTCCTTTCTCTGAGGTATGGCAATCTCAGAGAGTTAGTGTATATATATGGGTCTCATTTCATTTATTGAATTTACATTTCATCAAACTTCAAATAACCAAGACCACTTTTCCAAAAAACCTTTATGTCAAAACCTGACTATGCCAAAATTCATTACACTGAAATACATACCATGATGCTGGTAGTGCAAGATGTACAACTATACACTGTTTGTTTACCTTCTCATACACTGTACCAGTTCTGTTGCATGGCAGATATACCAGTAGGGTCGCTAATATTCAGCTTGGGGACATGTATTTTTACAGCACTTGTAGCTTTTAAATGGAGATCATACTACAGTAAGGATCAGGAAATCTACCCTTGCTGTCAGTGTAGTGAGATCTCGGAGTTGGTATATATAATTTGCAGGGGGTGCAAAAATTAGGGAATATGTGCTGGGTGTAACAAATTTCAGCACTGTCAGGATTCAGCATAAAGTGGTCTCACTTATTTAAAGTTCAATGAAATGTAAATTCGATAAATGAAATGAGACCCATACATATATATATTGTGTGTGTGTGTGTGTGTGTGTGTGTGTGTGTGTGTGTGTGTGTGTGTGTGTGTGTGTGTGTATGTATAAAAGTTCAGGGGTATGGAGGCTTGCCTCCCACATCAGGAGTGCAGATGGGCTTACCCCTCTGCAAAAAATAAGTTTTAAGGAGAAGAGAGATATTCAAGATCTGATCTCCTGCAGTTTTGGTCTTTTTTTCTGCATGTGCGCCAATATTTCAATAGGGAGCCATATCTGTGTCTTTAGGTGATTGAATGACCCAACCTAGTTTGCAGTCATATGCATACTTTGTCAAACAGAAAACCTTGATATTTGTCTTGAATTTAGAGGAGATGCCAAAAAGAAGAGACCCCATAACTGATCCCTTTGGGACTCCATTAATCACTGTTCTATTTGTGTAGGTGGACTCCCATGTCCTAACTTCATGCATTAATGGTAAGTGGATTATTCTCTTACTGTGGAGTACAGATGATACAGTATATGCAGAAGGGCTGGAATCATCCCAGAAAGGGCTCTGTGAGAATGTGAAGTAAGTCTGGGCTGGGTCTCGAAACCTCCATCTATTATACTTTCTTTTAACTGATGCATTATTTCCTTGACTTTTCTTCTAATGGTTCTGGTACCTATATGTTTGCATATTGAAATGGATTATAAATAATAATCTTTTAATTAAGTAAACTTTTGTGATTCTCATACTTGAACTTAATATTTTTTTTAATTACTACTTAGTTAAAGTGAGAAAATATACAACATCCAATTATTTTAGAACAACAGATCTCAAAGACGGGCATGTAGGTGAATTGACAGTCCTTCAAGTTACCTGTAGGTGTGTGTGTGTGTGTGTGTGTGTGTGTGTGTGTGTGTGTGTGTGTGTGTGTGTGTGTGTGTGTCCTGTGAATTAGCTATCTCCCTCATAGGCACTGATTGTTCGGTGAAGCTCCAGCTCATCTGTCAATCTGCCACTGTAAATAGGATAAAGCAGCTATCAGAAAATGGATAAGTGTGGCTTGGATTCACTTGTGAGCCTTTATGTGTGAATTGTAATTGAAGGACTGTTCATTTTCAAGCCCATATCATGAAAACCAGCTTGAAATAAGTTAGAGTCATGAGCACTTTTGTAATGCTGTGGGAGTTCTGAAAATTCTTAAAACTGTCCAGGTTACTTCTTCCTGTCTAAAAGTAAATAATCATAATATTTTGCGTCATACGGTAAGATGTCAAAGAACACAAGTTAGATAATCAACAAAGGACAGTGGGTTGCATTCTAAACCGCTGTCAGTTATTATGTAGTTCTGAATGCTTGCTACTGATAGTATACTTGACATGCAATAGTACCCAGGAAAGTTATGCTATGTTATAAGCAAAGAATAAAAAATATAGTTTCTTATATATATAAAAGTTATTACTGGAATGTTATCAAATAATTAGAGTAACATTCATACTTTTACAAGTTAAGCCTGGATCACACATAACTGTCATTCTTTTAATGCCAGTTTATATGCTATGTCTCCTTTAAAAATGACAATCTGCTTTATATTACACATCTCATACAAATAGTGCTTACTGAATCATGTTATTTATTTAAATACAAAAAGTGGTTAACATATTTTGAAATGTTTTTTGTTGTTTTTTTTTTTTTTTTTTTTGATGGTTTGGAGGGATTTGAGTGATTGGTGTGTAGTGTGGAGGTGGCTTGAATTCATGAGTGACTGTTTTTTTGTGAACTTTAGTTGATAAACTGTTCATTTGCAAGCCCTTGTCATGAGGACCAGCTTGAAGCAGCTTAGTTAAAGTTATGAGCACTTTGTGATGCTGTGGAAGTTCTGAAAATTCTATGAACTGTCAAGGTTACGTCTTCTTATATAAAAGTAAATAATAATATTTTGAATCATATGCTAAGATGTCAACAAGCACAAGTTAGATAATAAGCAGAACTCAGTGAATTACATTCTAAACCACTGTCAGTTATTAAATACTCATGAATGCTTGTAGTATACCAAAAGGATAGTTTATATACTAGCCTATAGATAGAATGACACTTCTGATAAAAAAATCAGGATTGTGTTTCTCTGTTATTGTCTCTTTTTAATGATAACAAAACTTAATATATCAGAACAATTCATTATGGAAAATTTGAATCTTAAAAGGAAATATTTTTCAGTTGTTTGTTCAGATACCATTAGACATAACATTTAAGGAAAAATAGGACTGATTCTAACAGTAGTACTAGATTAAAGAGTAGCAAACATATAAGGGTAAATATAAATGTTCTATTATATGATACTCTACACTAGGATTATAGCTAAAATATAAAACCTAGGAATATAGTAATAGTACAAGACATAGTATACAAACAGAAATAGAAAATGATCAGAATAAGTAAATATGTATCTAGTTAAAGAATATAAACATGCCTACAAGGGTGGGAGGTTGGCATAGTGGTTAAGGTGCTCAGCTTATATGTACAACATGCAGGGTTTGATTCTCACATGGGGTAATTGGCTGGGCTTGGAATGGCTCACAAGACCTATAAATTAATAAATATGAAAATAACAACTGACTTCCTTCTTATAGTACACCAGGGAGCTAATGTGAGGTACAGGGAAAGATGATTGTAGAGATATTTAGTCTGGTCAACTGATAATAAAGATTCTGAACAGCTGTCTAACTTTTCTTATTCATAATAACTCACTGGATGACTTTTATAAGATGATGCATACTAAAAATATGAGACACATTTGCATGAATCAGAAGCATGAGCTAAGCATTGCTAGTGTAATGGAGAGTTTGAGAGGTAGTTTCTTCATGTTTTTCAAAAAATTACGAATATTTTACTCCATGGTAGACTGTTTTAGGGTTATATCATGAGATAATTTTTTTATTTGTTTCAAAAGTTTTGTCCATAGCTGAAGATTTCATATCATTATACATTAAGTATATAGTACGTTCTGTACATTAATGAGATTTCATTATACCTTTTTTCTCTCTTACATAAATGATTTTAAATGCATATCTATTTATTAATAAACTGAATAATTCAGGAAAGGGAGGGGGTCTGTTAAAATACTTGCAATTACATAAAGCTCAAATAATATTTCTATAGGAGTCACATTTACTTAATAAACATGTAAATAAACTTTTATTAAATAATTATTTGGTTTTAACAGGTTCTGGCTTTCAAGCTAAAAGAAGAGGCACCCTCATTTTATGGAAGAACTTACCAGTAATGCCTAAAGTAAAAGATACCTAAGTGATAAAATTAAGAAGATAAGCATTGTTATAATTGAGTGGAACAGAAAAGTATATACATTGGTGAACTCTTATTGGATTCTAGGGGTTGGAGCTAGAGATGCAAAAAAATTACTTAGACAGTATAGCCTTATACATGAAAGATGAAGTCATAATGGCTGGTGATTATAACTGTATTTTATCGGACAAAGATTCCACTGCAGACAGAAAGTTGTGAATCAAATCTTCAGCCAAACACTTACATTTTGTAAATCTAATGCATTTAAAGGATATACATGAGCTAAGGAAAACAAACTCACTTCAATTTACCCAATACTCATATAGATATGGAATAATACGTGTTTATTAAAATAAGTATAAATACAGTTATATAAAAGACAATTGCGTAATCAAAAAAGCATCATACAGTATTGTTTTGTATATAAACATTAAATGATAGCATCATGAAAGCCCCACCTAATCAGCCATTCCTTCAAAAGAGCGCACAATGCAACAATAAAACAATGAAAAATAGGAGTATGCAATTCTTTACATCTAGCTAACCATAATAAATATAACGTAGATATCAAAACAAAATCTGCCCTTGTCACGAATGGGGTCCAAAACATATTGTAATTCCCATATAAACATTTTTCTAAAGTAATGGGAAATAAAGCTGGGACATGAAAAGTTTGTTTGAACAAAGTCCAAAAACCCTTAATTCGGGTACATGTAAAGAAAATGTGTCCCACTGTTTCAATGTCATTACATCCTCTGAAGCAGAGACGATTGGAAATGTCTCCAAATTTAGAAGCTCCCCGTAGAGCTAATGAGTTTAGCGAGCATCGCCAAAGAAAATCATGCCAATGTGGGACATTTATGAGGAATAACTTGCGTTGTAGGATGCCATGTTTCCTGAATGCTGGGTACTGAGAGAAGGCATCGATGGAATGGAATGTAGATAGAGTTTGTGAATACCAGTTTCTGAAGGGTAAATCCATGTCCAGTTCATGCATTCGGTATTTTAGTACAACATTGCGTACCCCTTGCAGTTCTAGATTGGGCGCAAGATATTGTCTCTTCCCATGGAGGCATGCTTGCCAAAAGGAGGGTGAAGGCGCTAGCAATATCTGTCCAATAAAGGAAGGTGGGGTGGCTTTAATACAAGTTAGTAGTTTGTGTAGAAAAAGGATGTGCAGGAAAAGCACAGGGTGCTTTAATCCACAACCGCCTTTATTAGGTGATGAAAAAACTATTCCCCTCCTTATAGGATTCAACAGGCAGTTCCAGAAGAATTGAAAATAGCTCCTCATTAGAGGAGAAGCCCATGCAGGAGGAAAAAGGTAAGTTGAGAAGACATTGATGAGTCTGGCTAAAAAGGAACCAACTAACAGATAGGCCTTCTTTTTGTAGGAGAGGCGAAATGTGGCCCAGAATTTTAACAGTGCGCAGGCTTTGTCCAAACTTTGTTGACAGCCTCGCTGTACGTATGCTGGGGTACCAAAAGGGACACCCAAAATGTCCATGCCAGTGTTTGTACAAGCCAAATGCTGTATCTGCTGCCCGCATGCTGCTGAAAAGGTAAAGACCATGGATTTGTCCGTATTGAGTGTCCACCCAACTTCCTGAATGAGAGGTTGCAAGACCTGTGAAATTGTGTATGGAAAACAGCAGGATCCTCTGCCAGGAACAAAATGTCATCTGCATATGACATAAGGTGGGGAATGAGCACCCCTCGGTGTGAATAGGAGAAGGGGGCAAGATGTAGAGTGGCTCTGAATTTGTAAAAAACGGCACTGACCACCAGAGCTAAAAGGAAGCTACTGATGGGACAGCCCTGTCTAATGCCATTGTTCATATGAACCGCTGTGCCAATCCATCCATTTACAACAGGAGTGATTGTGGAGCCATGTAAGATTGAGCTGAGCCAGCTCCTGAATCGGGGGCCAAAGCCATATGTAGTTAGAATGTGTTGTAGAACTTCATGTGAAATGTTATCGACGGCCTTTTTTATATCACAGGAAAGTAAGAGTGATGTAGTTTGGGCATCCATGTCGCTGGAGACTGCCTTAATAATTTGAAGCAGGTCCCAAATCGGCCGATTTGGGACTCCATAGACCCCAGGATCTAGTAGCATGTGCAATTTGGACTGCAGACGGAGCTGGAATACCTTTGTAAAAAGCTTGAAATCGGTGTTGCACAAGGCAATGGGCCGCCAGTTGGAGAGATGTGTCCTATCTCCCTTTTTCCAGATGAATTTTAAGGCGACATTTAAGAAAGTTGTGTTCTGGAATCCATGAGTTTGCCAGTGCAGACGTACTTTGTGCAGACAGGACAGTTGACCATCTGAGAGTGTGGAATAAAAGCTGTATGGGATGCCATCCTGGCCTGGAACCGAATGCTTCCTGGTCAGCAGCTGTAACGCCTCTTTGAGTTCGAGCATTGTGATGTCTTCCTCAAACGATGCAACAAGCTCATTTGGCATGGATGGAATGGGCCAATGCACTGAAGTGTATGGTTTGCCCTCGTATAAGTTCTTGAGAAAGTTCGAGACTATGTCCAAAATTTTGGTCTTGGAATTGTGCAGGTTTCCCTCCACATTGCGAAGGCCCCTAATGGTGCAATCCTTGTATATTTTCCTCCTAACCAAGTATGGGAGAAACTCTTCTCCTTTGCCCTTGAGGGAGTGAGCAAGGTTATATAATTTTGCAGTAACTCTTTTTTTGTTAAGGTCAAAGAGTTGCTAAAGTGCTGGTAGAGCTGCGGTCAGGTCTGTCCTAGCATGTTGTTGGTACGTGTCATATGCTATTTCTGTATCCCTTTTCAAGCATGCATGGAAATGTTTCAGAAACCACCGGTATCTGTCAATAAGTTTGGATTTGAGATCCAGCCACCATGTGGCCACATCGGGATAAAGGGAGTATAGGGTAAGGTGGTCCTCCCACAGTTCTTGTACTATCATGCTCCAATCTGGAGAACACAATCAAATATTAATAAAATTTGTGTCTCAAATACTCTATCACATATCAGAGAAGTTTCAATAGTTTGAAGTTCATTATTGGACCATAATGCTATAATCTTTAACATTATTTTAAAAAATGACAATTTAATATATCACAGGATATTATCAGTGTACATTATTAAAAAAAAAGGATTCAAGGATCGGTATGTTAAAGAGATCAAACATTTCCTGGAGAGAAAACTGAATGGTGAAGTATCTGTTATTCTCCTGTGAGATTCACTAAAGGCTTACATAAATGGAAGAGTTACAAGCTGGTATATTAGTAAAACAAGAGAATAGGACAAATAATTGAATAAACTACAGGCAAAAATAGATGCACTAAAGTTAAATCTAAAACCAAATGACATTATCAGTCAGTCTGAACTTAAAAACGTAAATAAGAAATCTGTTAAAATTTAAATCATAAAGTTTCAATAAACATGGAAAAACTTAAACTTCAGGCATATTCAGTAAACCCTTTAAGTTTGCATAAACTTGCTCTTAGATCAAAGAAAATGAATAAACTAAATCATATCAAAGAAATTATACCACATATAAATAATAAAAAAGAAAGAAAAACAGATATTAAAAGTATTCTTTAGGGCTTTAACATATTCTGTGAAAATATAGATAATAATACAAATGACATAGATGATGATATAGTTGAAACATTTCTAAGGGAAAATATAAATAATAAAATAACAAGTAAACAAATAAAAAAATTGCTAGACCATTCACTTTAACAAAAAGGCCATTTACTTTAACAGAAATAAAAAAAATCAAATAGCAAAGTTAAAGTATAATAAGGTGCTGGGCTTAGATTGTCTTATACCAGAACTATATAAAATACTATTGGATGATGAAGTTAAAATATGAGATAACATCTATAGAGAAATAAAAACAACTGCTGAAGTCCCCCCATCATGGAAATATTCTCTTATATCACCAATTTTAAAACAAGATAAGTATCCTACAAAGTGTTCATCATACATACCCATTTCACTTTTAAATGTGGACTATAAGATGTTCATGACCATTTTACCTAACATAATTAATCTACTTATGCCTAAAGTATTAACAATGATCAAACTGGGTTTATTTTAAATAGACAAGTACAGGATAATATAATAAGTATACATAATTAATAAACAATGCAAATAAAAATAAAAAAAATACTTTTTATCATTAGTATTGATTTAGTTAAGGCTTTTGACTCAGTTAACCTGTTTAAAACACTTAAAAGTATATAATTTCTCACCTGAGCTAATTGCATTAATTTCTAAGTTACACAATAACTCGTGCTTATGTTAAAACAAGTTATTTTCTTTCTAATTCCTTTAAAATACAACAAAACACAAAACAAGGCTGTCCATTATCACCTTTACTTTTTGCATTAGCTATAGAATTCTTTGATAATACCATTAGATCCAATAGGAACATTAATTGTATCAAAACAAAATATTTCAAATTAAAAAATTAAACTCTTTGCTGATGAAATTTTCCTAACAATATGAAATATAGAAAATTCATTAGAACATACATTAGTTTAATGAGTCAGTTTGTAGAAATCTCAAACTTAAGATTTAATCATAATAAAACAAGTACATTATTAATTAATAAAAAATTAAAAAAAAAATCATACAAAAATATTCTAACTTTAACTGCAATAGCAATCATATGAAATACCTTAGTATAACTATTATGTCTAATGGTAAAGAAATGATGCAAGCAAACTTTCAACATAACTAAAAACCACAGCAGTATCAGGAAAAGGTGCAATAACAAAACCAAGAAATAAAAAAACACCAAAGAATGTACCAGGAGAATGCCAATAATTATTGGAGTCCTCCTGGTGCATTCTTTAGTATTTTTTTTCTTTCAGACTTTCAACATATTTAATCACAAATTGGAATCAATTCTTCTTTACCATGAAAGAACAATTAATGATTATTAAGAGGGTAATTCTCCATAAAATGTTTGTCTTGCAATCTTTAGTACTATCTCCACCAAAAAAAAAAAAAACTGGCAAAGAAGATAAATAATACTCTACTTAAATTTTTTGGCATCCTAATAAACCAAGAGTTTCTTTTGATTGGGCATAGAAAAGGTTGGGATAATGGTGGAATAGTATTCCCTAATATTCAATTGCATGCTACTTCAACAATTGTAAAAGTTATAGCATTGTAGATACACTCATCGTATGATTCAAAATGGAAACAAATACATCAAGAAGTATTATGAGTAAATAATAAATATATCACAACCAGTCATAAACAAATAGTAATTCAACACTGTAGGAAAAAGTGCTACACAGCGGGACTAACAAAGCTTTTGATAAAATGTTAAAAAGTAAAAACAGGGTAAGTGCTTTAGTGTCTATCATCGATGTTTCATCAGACCAATATATTCAAACTGATACAAAATAACCTTTTTAAAGCCACAAACATATACAAAGAATCCTATAAAATTAATCTAAACAAATCACGTAATTTTAAGTACAGTTTTAAGGATACAGTTTTGTTAACTCCATATCCCTTATCTGACTGTAACATAACTATCAAACACATCTTACACTCTTCAACCCTATACCCAATATCACCCAGTTGTTTGTTGATATTCCTGAGTTGTAAAACCATAAAAGAAAAACTGTGATTGCATCCTTCCTTATATACATGTCTGGCCAAAACACTAGTATCATTGTTCCTGCATATATCGCAGAGATGTTCAGGAATATGCTGCCATAGGGAGTGGTTGGTCTTCCTACGTAAAAGGCAGGCCACTTGTTACCATTTGGCCAAGTAGACAAGATTCCTACTGGAACAGTCAGCATAAAAAGCAATTGATACTTCCTACTGTTGGACGGGTGAATAAAAACATGACATGACAGAAGAAAAGGAGACAGATTATTCATTTTTATATAGACGTTATAAAGGTAAAGAATGTGAATGTTTTTTATTATCAGATGTTGTTGAAAGGAGTGGGAGAGGCCGCCTCAAGCTCCTGCAATATTTCCAAAGGACAGTTTAGCAAGCGATCAGCTAATGTGAATAATCTTAAAATGCACATCTCCTTTTCTTCTGATGTTAACCAGGTATGTAACATCATGAAGAACAATTGCCACATTCTGACAGTGGATGAAAAAATATTAGATGTAGGTTTAAAGCCAACATTTTGTTTTAAGAATAGGAAATCATTGAAAAGGTTACTCTGTCATGGCAATGTTGCATCCAGTATGGTTCAGTCACAGAAAACAGAGACGTTTAGCGGCAGATCTTGCAGCGTTTGTTTGTATATAGAGAAAATCAATGTTTTATTCATCTATCTACCAATAGGATCAATTTCTCTTTTTATGCTGACTGTTCCAGTAAGAATCTTGTCTACTTCGCCAAGCGTAAAAAGTGTCCTGTCTTTTATGCAGCAAGGACCAACCGCTCCCTACGGGAGTGTATTTGTGAACATCACTGAAATATACACAGGAACAATGATACTAGTGCTTTGGCCAGACATGTACACAAGACAGGATGCAATCATAGTTTTTCTTTTTTGGTTTTACAACTCATAAATATCAACAAACAAGTGGGTGATATCAGGAATAGGACTGAAGAGTGTGAGGTGTTGGATCGTTA
The DNA here is from genome assembly GCF_019279795.1 of Protopterus annectens. Classification (NCBI taxonomy): domain Eukaryota; kingdom Metazoa; phylum Chordata; order Ceratodontiformes; family Protopteridae; genus Protopterus; species Protopterus annectens. The sequence continues at coordinate 1,929,164,644 of NC_056725.1, read as the reverse complement.
CGTTAGAGTCAGATAAGGAATATGGACTTAAAACTGTATCTTTAAAACCATACTTAAAATCACATGATTTGTTTAGATGAATTTTTATTGAATACTTTGTATATGTCTGTGGTTTTAAAAAGGTTAATTGCATCAGTTTGAATATATTGGTATGATGAAGCATGAATGGGAGACGTGAAAGCATTTGCCCTGGTTTTACTTTTTAATATTTTATTAAAAGCTTTGTTAGTCCTGCTGTGCAGCATTTTTTCCTACATTGTTGAATTGAATTTTGTTTTTGGGAACTTGTAGTGCTACAGCCTTCATGGGCGCCTTGGTTCATAAACAAATAGTCCCTAATAGTTTTATCTGGTTATTAAAAGATTGTTGCATAAATAGAATTACACACTCTTCTCAAATTCCATATTTAAATAACATAATTTCCTCTTTCCAAAAGTTCCGATATTCTAACCATTGTATTGAAGACTTAATATTTTCTATGTTTCCAATTGCATATACAGATGACTGCTTAGAAACTCATAATTTCTACAAAACGCTAGTACTGCATCAATTCTTAAATGGTATATATACATATATCTATATATATATATATCTATATATATATATATATATATATATATATCTACTGTTGAAAATGTAAGGTCCAAATGCAAACAAGATTCTGAGAATTTGTTTATTTTACAAATATTTAGAGACTTTGTGAACACAGAGGTAAATAAGATATTTAACCTAGGTAAGAAATTGTTCCCCAAATTATTGGAATTTGTAATAAATATCAATAATAATGCAATGAAAAATAAATAATATTTGTCACAAATGTATAAAATTCTTAAGTTAAATTTCAAATATTTAGACACTTCCTATTGGAATTATTCCTCAAAAATGAATAATGAAAACTCCTCTGAAGAATACAAGAAAATAATACTAAAATCTACAGATAAAACTGCATCTTCATTATATTGAAATTTTTCACTTGGAAATTCTAGCACAGACCTTTTCCCACTCCTAACAAAATTACAATTATGTGTAAATCAAACAGAATTAAATGCTGGAGATGTGATTCTGAAATAATAGCTGATTGGACGCATATGGTATATGAATGTCAAGTCATCTCCCCTTGATGGAATGAAATTATTAACTTCATTCAAGCTTTATGGCCAGATAGATGTAATATTTCTAAATCTTTAGTTGTATTTAATGTTGTGATTCCTGAGATATTCCAAAAACACAAATGCCTCTTCTTTGGTCTATTCTTGCTATAGTCAGAAAAGTAATTACTAAAAATTGGAAAAGTTTAGTTAACCCCGCTAGAGTTTAATTTATTAGTATGGCAAAAATTGTTTGCAGTAGTGAATTTCATACTGTAAAGATGAGAACATCTAATATTAAGCATTTATATAAATGTTGCCTTAAATTTAAAGACTTGCTTGAAAACTATTAACTGATATTGATATTTATAACTTTGATGTATTGATCACCTGTGGACCTATTTAAATAGTTATTTGTTTGTTTTATAATTGATTTGTTTATTTATTGTTTTAAAACCAAATAAAAATAATAAAAAAAGAAAATGGATAAGTGATAAAACAAATGAAAATGCTGGCAACTTAGGAAATTGTGCCCAGCATTAATTAGAGACTAAAAAACTGACTTTGCCAAAATACACACTGTAGAGATTTCTTAACTCATTAGTAAGTTTTGTATAATTTTTTATGCCATCCATAGCACCTTATGGTGTCATGACTCATGACACTTTATGAAGCTAACTTCCTTGACCTAGGAAATTACCAATTAATAACAGGTAACATAAAAGGACAGGATGTAAAAACAAAATCACACTTAGACTGTTAATCTAGGATGGGGATACTAAATTGTTTGTCAGCTGTTACACATATCTTCATATTTTCACTAACATTTTTTTTTTTTAAGTAGGTTACATGTTATTGAGGTGTATCATATGAACTGTGACAGTGGGAGACAAAAAGTGCACAATCACTGTCTACACAAAATGGAAATGTTGCTAGTTATGTTTTATTAATCATTAATACATGCAGTTTTGCCATACTTGTATTCATTTTTGCTAAGGCTGAGTGACTTGTGAAGAATGGCATGGTATCAAAGTGGTATATGAAGCCAGATCCGTGACCATGTGAGAATGTACTCCATAATGTAAATGGTATAATTATATTAAAAGAGATGGTGCAGTATGGTTCTACATTATGGTATTCAAGGTGTATGAAACAGGCTTAAAAGTAAACAGGACAGGTCACCTTGCAGTGCAGTCTGCAACAGTTGGGCAGATTAAATGGCCCAGTGATCTTTTGTAAAATTTTTTATATCCCTGTATGTTTTCATATATTTTGTTCCTTTGAGACTGTGCCGTGTGCAGTTTACATCTAAATGTATGTTTTCCTTACCCTTTTGTTCTTTACAGTTTATATATTACACACTTTAGCTCTAATGGATGCATTTTCTTGAGGGAAGAAATGAGTGTTGGCAGTTACTTATTTGGAATTGATATATGTATTTGTGTCATAAGAGTAATATACTTGTGCTGAAAAAGTTACAGGCAGTTGTAACTTCTCTTTCTGGATTAGCTTCCAACATGATAAAGCTTAATAAAGATGTGACAGCATGTGTAAATTTTTTTATGTAATGCAATAAGTCTTAAAAATAAATTTTATTGTTTGGTAGTTAGAGTTGTGGGTGAAGGTTATAATGTGGTTATGATTACTGAAACCTGTTTTTTTTATGAATAATCCACCAATAAATTGACCAGGTTTTAAGGCGTACCAAAATGTATATAATATTGGTAAAGGTGGGGGTGTCTCTGTCTATATCTTAGATAGGGTGGTATCTAACTTACATAATATTGATAGTAAATATGAAATTATTCCTGGTTTTCCCACCAAGCAGTACTTAATTAACTGATCTGTTAACTGTTTAAATCATTCTTTAGAGCCTCTTGGCTGGTTTTCTGCTGTTTTAAACATTTTCTCAGTGTCTCACTGCTATTTTTTTCTGCTGTGTTAAATATTCCCTAGTGTTTCCCACTGAAACTAGGGTTGTTAGTAGCTGTAGCATAACCCAGATCCAGGCCTACTGCATCTGGAACTGTCTTTACTGGTTTCTTTATTCTGAGCATATTTTCCAATCCATCTTGGATTGGAAGGGGCCTATCTGCACTAATGTGAGAGAACTGTGTTTGACTGGTACTTGACTGGTAAAGGGAGGCTGGTCTAGGGCTTGGAATAAGCATCCTCATTGGTCCTTTTGAATTTTGTTAGAGTTTTTTTAAGTTTTAGCTTCTGGTATTTAGGCCCTATATCTCAGCAGGTTTCTGCTTATCTGTGTGTCGCACAGCACCATGCACTGCCGAGCAATTGTGTGCTAAAGCCAGACAGTTAAATTAAACACATTTTCCCTTAAAACCCAGACAGAAATATCCATTAGTTGAGCTCCTCTGTGATCGTTTCTGAAAAGCCACTCCGAGTGACAACAGTCTTCAACCTAGCATTATGGACAGCTGGGCTACCCTTGTTTCTCCTGCCAGTCTTGTGGACTTGGGTCTCTTGAGGCAGTGTCACAGTTGCCTCGTGTACACAGACAACGGTCTACTAATAACACTGTCTAGTACAGAGTGCAAGAGATGTATTTACACCAAGAATCTAGAATCCATACTCTCCCTCTCGCTCAAAACAGTAACATGGAAAGGTTGTCAACTCACCCACCACTACATAGTCACAAAGTACCACTACTACTCATACACATGCCACTACTCATACACATAGTATGCATCAAATACATAAATCCACATGCACGGAAGTTCTCTCAAAAAAACTTACTGAAACACCAGAGATCTCCAAAACACAAGTCTGTTTCAGCTAACACAGTCTCCACAACACCCAAGAACCATAGCCATACCAGTGTCTTACCCACCAAGCCCGTAAAGCATAACACTCAAAAAACAAGTTTGCTTGTCACTGGAGACTCAATAATGAGACTCAAGGATGTCCCACTCACCAGGATGGACAAGGAGAAAGTCATGGCCAGCTGCCTGTCCAGTACAGGATTCCCCAAATCACACATGCACTCAGGTCTCTCAGCAACAAGTACCATTATGAGTCTGTCATAGTTCATGTTGGTGTGAATGACCTGAGAAGTACCTCACTTGACTATATGAAGACAGACATGGTCGAGCTCTCTGAGTATGTGTCCCAGCCAGGTATGTTCCTAGCCTTGAGCAGCATACTACCCTCACCTAAAATGATACCACAGTATAACCAAAAAATGATTGATTTCAATAATTGGCTTAGTTTTTGGTATCCTTCCAAGGGGATCCAGTTCCTTCCTGCCTGCTTGGGAAGCCATGGTCAACAAACCTCACTGCTTTGCAGACACAGTTTGAACCTGGCACCCCTAGGCTTTCGACTGCTGGCAAAGGCTCTTGCCTCCTCCATAGTGCCTTTTTTAGGCAAGGTCTCAAAAACAACATTACAGACATGAAATGAACCAATCATAACAAAATAAGGGCGATGCTGCTAAATGCTACAAGCTTAAATCAAAAACTGCACTCCCTGGAAGCACTTGTATCACTAGATGTCTGTGCAGTCACAGAAACCTGGTTTAAGGCCTCAGAGAGTACCCTGGCCCTGCAAGGCTACAATGCCTTCCACACCTTTAGACTGCAAAAGGAACATGTGGAAACTAAAGGAGGTGGTGTTTCTATCTATATTACAGATAAATTCACCTCACATCTAGTTAGAATGGACACTCCATGGAGTTACGCCAGGTCCAGGTTACAGTGGGTAAGACCCTCATTCAAGTCCTAGCCAGTTATAGATCCCCCTCCATGAGTCATGACACCCATAAAGCCTACTTAGCCAAACTGAAGAAATCCAAACTTTGCCGAACACAATGGTTATGGGGGATTTCAATTATGCAACCATCAGCTGGGAAACTTACTCTAGCCCAAACTCGCTAGCACAAAAGTTTCTTGACTTTTTTAATTCAAATGCCCTGGAGCAAATTGTCCATACCCCAACAAGAGGAACAAACAGTCTAGATCTGGTCCTCACTAACATGTCAAACAGCTGCACTGCTGTAACTGTTGGACCCTCATTAGTTAAAACTGACCACAAATCAGTCACCTTCAAACTGACGCTAACACCAGAACTCATAAAGGGTGAAATCAGACTAAAAAACTTCACCAAGGCAAACTATACCCTCCTTGTTGAAGTTATAAATGCATTCTAAATCACACCCTAAGTTGAAAGTGGTAACTATGTCAAAGTTTACACTAAAACCCTGTACAATCATTTGCATAAGTGTATAAACGTGGCTGTACTAGACAGAATCAAAGCCAGAGCCCCAAGTAAAATCAAGCTGCCATGGTGGACTTCCGGCATCAACAAACTCTACAATAAATGCAAAAATGTTCTGTCCAAGAAAACAAATACATGGACCCAACAATGGAAAAACACCCTCCTCAGCCTTAACAGGAAAATAAGGCAACTTGTCACATCATCCAAGAGCTCCTTTGAAAGAAACCTAGCAAGTACTGCCAAGGATAACCATAAGGGCTTATACAGCTATGTATGTAACCTAAAGGGTAGGACTCAAGCATGTTCTGAACTGGTGGCCAACAGTATCATACAAATTGACCCCACAGATATAGCAAACCTACTAGCGGATACGTTTGGCAAATATTTCACTCCCTTATCCACTCCTAGCTTACAATAAAAGCTCCTCCAAACTCCCCGCCCACACCTTACATATCTGAAGAGCAGGTCCTCAAAGCCCTGTCCAAGGCAAAGAACATGGCCTCTATGGGACCAGATGACATCCCAGACTGTCTTCTAAACAAGCTAAAACATGAATTAGCATTACCACTAAGTACCCTTTTCAATCATAGCCTAACCACAGGGTTTGTTCCTGCAGAATGGAGAACAGTTACAGTTATTCCTCTCCACAAAGGTGGTCTAGCAACAGACCTGAGGAATTACAGACCCATAAGCCTGACCAGTCTCATCTGTAAGGCCATGGAACATGTCATTATGGACCTCATAAATAAAGACATAGGTAACCTCCAAACTCTGGACCCTACCCAATTTGGTTTCATGAAGGGCAGATCCTACCTTTTAAATCTGGTGGATTTCTTTGAAAGTGTGACCAAGGCCATTGATGAGCGCAAATATGTGCACACAGTATACCTCGACTTGGCAAAGGCTTTCCAGACAATCCCACATTCAGGCATTACTGATAAACTTAGCAAACTGAATGTAAACCCCTTTGTTGTAAGATGGGTTGCCAACTGGCACACAAACCGGATACACACTATCAAAGTGGGTGACTCCACATCAGCCAGCAGACCTGTTACCAGCAGGGTGCCACAGGGGTCAGTGTTGGCCCCCTATTGTTTGGTATATACTTCTCAGAAGCTCAGGTCAAAACTAAAGGGTTGTAGCTGACCAAGTTTGCAGATGACTGCAAACTAAGTGCAATCATTGAATCCCCAAATGATGTCAGTATACTCCAGGATGGTCTCACATAGACCAATGACTGGTTTATTAGTCACAGTCTCAAACTGAATGCAAGAAAATGCATCATCATTCCCTTTGGCGCAAACAATGTCCCTTCACACTATCAAATCAATACCCTAAGTACCTATGAAGTGGTAAGGAACCTGGGATCACAGGATGAGTGGACGGGGCACCAAAAATTCTTACCGGGGATAGTGCCCACAACCCTCCTGGACATAGGCAGTCATCACTAAGTGCAATCTTGGGTATTTGACTAGTACATCTACTATATTACATTGGGATGAAGTGGCTAGGCTTAAAATGACCTCCAGGTTGACAGCTTAGCAATCTCCTATGATCCTATCATCTTATGAATAGCATCATGAGAGGTAAAGTTATTAGGATTTATCTATTTTATAGATCTCCACTCCGGGACAAGGAGGATACAGTATGTTTCAGTAAAGCTATTATATCATATTTAGTAAGAATTTTGATGTGATAGCAGGGGACTTAAATGCACCACAGGTTTCTTGGTAGGCTCACAAAATAAGTAAGGAGGTGCTTGGTGATTTGCTTTACCCAAGCAGGGAATTTGGGTATACACAGATTGTATCTGCTCTGACTAGTCAAGGCAGTATAATAGATATAGCATGGGTTAAAATGTAAATAGTGATTGAATATGAAATTTTCCAGAATTAATTACATAAGAACATCTTTGTGTTTCCTGGATACATTCTTTTAACAAGTTTATAAATACTTTGGATGGCTGTGACCATAGGTATGCTTTTTATTTATTTAGTTATTTATTTGACATTTGTTGACCAGGATTGTCCAACTGGGTCAAAGCCTGTTTTCAGCAGAGGCCCAGGGAGAATAGCCTAGTGGGATTCCAGTTTTGATGTGGAGAAAGGGGGAGAAATCAGAGAGCTATTTGCCAGATTGCTGCTCATCAGAAAGGTAGCTTTTAAACCAGGATATTGTTGCTGTGGAAAGGTTGAGTTGGGAGAGTTTTGAGAGGAGGATATAGTGGGAGACAGTGTCAAAGGCTTTGGACAGATCTAAGAATAGGCAGGACATGAGTTATCTCAGGCTTGGGAAATGGTACTGGTAAGGGAGATGAGAGTAGTGGAGCTGCTGTGGTGTGAGCAGAAGCCATGTTGGGTAGAGGTGAACAGGTTTCCTTGAATCAGGTGGGCCAAGATTTGTTTGTGAACACAGTGTTTGAACATTCTGGATAGGGGAGAAAGTATGGCAAGTGGTTGAAAGTTTGAAAGTTCTGTGTAATTACTGCCTTTGTGTATGGGTATCGTATAGAATTTTTTCCGTAGAGTAGAAACAGTTGATTCGGAGACAGAGTGGTTAATTAGGATGGAAACCGGGTATGCTATTGATGTAGCAGCAATTTTTAGAAAGAGAGATGGATGGTTGTTAGCTGATGGGGAGCATGGTTTGAGTTTAAGGAGGAGTTTTTTTTATGTAGCTTGTGGGAATTGGTCTTAGAAAGAAGGGGGAATTATTTAGATGGGGAGTTGTGGGTGGTGAGGGATGGGGTGGGTTAGAAGTCTGCATAAGTTTGCTTATGGTGTCAACGAAGTATGAATTGAAGAAGGATGCAGTTTCTAGGGGTGTATTGTTGGGGCAGGTGCTGGGTGTTGAAAGATTTTCTGGGTGGAGTATTTGGTTGATAGTGTTCCAGAACTTTTTGGGGTTTCTACAATGCGTAGTCTGGTGCTGATGGTAGAAATTCCTTTTATGATTATTAATGTGTTTTATAGTAAGATTTTGGAGTTCCCTATATCTTTGGAAGTGTGAGGGAGATTTTGTCTTGGACCAAAGTTTCCAGGCAGATTCGCTTTTTTGAATTAGAGACAGAGTTGCGTTGATGAGCCAGGGGAAGTTGTGGGATTTGACTCTAATAGTATGTGAAGGGGCAAGGGAGTTGATTGTGCTAAGGAAGATGGAGTTAAAGTATGATACAGCATCATCGAGATGTAATATAAAGAGAGTGGACCAGTCTATTGCTGAGAGAAAACTATTGAAAGTCCCAGGGTTGAAGGTAGTCAGTTTCTGACATTCTTTGAATTTGTGGGGTTTGGGAATATGGGTAGAGAGTCGGAGGATTCATACTGGGCAATGGTCACTAATGGAGCCCAGTAGTATTTCAGGCTGAAGATAGAGGTTAGTATTGGAAACTAGAATCCAGTCAATGACAGAACTGGAATTGGTCAATTTGTTGTGGAATGAGGGGGAGGAGATGAGTTGGGTGTAACCATAAAGGGTTAATGCAGGTGGTAGGGGAGTTAGAGGTGAGGGTAAGCCAGTTGATATTAACATCTCTTAATATAATGGTCCATTAGGGATGTGGTCAGAGATCCGACTGAGTATCAGCTCTAGGAAAGGGTATGATATCACCCGGTGGTATGTAGATGGCAACTATTGTAGTTTTGTGATTGTTGGGTTTAAAGCTGGCTATAAGGAGCTCAGCTGTGTGAAAGGAGGGGGAGGATTTGTGGGGGGGTTAGGCTTAGGAGGTCTGAGTACAGGATAGCAACTCCACCTCCTTTCTTATGGGTTCTATCATGGTGTAGAATGTTGTATCCTGGGGGGAGGAACTTGTCAGTGTTGTGTGGTTTAAGCCAAGTCTCTGAGAAAGTAACTATATTAGGGGAGTATTGAGCTATCCATGAATGAAATTCAGTTATCTTATTAAGGATACTGTGGATGTTGATAGAGTAGAAGGAGAGATATTTGTGAATTAGGTTAGGAGTGTTCAGGGGGTTTAGTGTGGTAGTGGAAGGGGCAGTTTGTATAGTATGTGGGATAGGGTTGGGGTGAATATCACCAGAGAGTTGGAGGATGTTAAGAAGGTGGAGGAGAAGTGATATAAATGAATAGGGGGTAAGGTGTTTTTGTTTTGTTCTGTAGAGTGAGTGATTTTTGGGAAGTAGTTTGATTTTGGGGAGAGTGAATTCAGTAGAGCAGAAAAGTGAGGGTGATACAGGAAAGCAATAATTGTTGGAGTGTGTAATGTAGTGAGAGGATGTTGGAGAGCAAGGGTGCTGGATTAGATGAATGTAGTAAGAGATTATGTTACAGAAGAGAAGAAAAGAGGATATGATGTGGGGGTAAAGTTAGGAACTGGGATTGGTAAAGAGCATGCTGGTTGGCAATAGTTATGTGAGAAAATAAATGAGGAAAAAGGGAGTCTGAATGACTGAAAGGCTGTGTGAGTATAAGAGAGTGGGAGGGGGAGGTGGTGAGTAAGGTTGGGAAGAAATTCAGTAGGTTTAGAAAATGGGAGAGTGTGGGTACTGATTAGTCACAGTTACAGGGGGTGGAGAGTATAGAAGGGTGGAGTGCAGTAGGTGTGTTGAGGAATGGGAGGGGATAAGGTGGGAGGAGTGGGTTCTGATTGGATAGAGTTGCAGGAATTAGGAGTTAGGAGGGCTGGGGTTATGAAAGCTAGCTATAAAGGAAATTGAAGTGGAGGTGGGTGGAAATGGAGGTAGGATAGGGGAATGGGCTGGGTTGAGCTAAGATGCAGCAGGCTACAAGGCTATAGAAAAACAATGTGTGGAGCAGAAGGAAATGGCTGAGAAAGCAGTTGCTATTGTACTAGGAAGGAGAAAGTGAAGGTGAGTGTGAAAGCAGGCTAAGGTGGACGGGAGTGTAAGGTAGAGAGAGCTAGGCAGTTAAGAAGATTACTCAGTAGTACAGAACTAGTGGATGAGGTAAGAACCAGTCTGTGGAAGTGAGGAAGCAAACTAGTTGTTTAGAAATCGAAGGTAAAGACATTAAAGATGAGAAAATAAATAAGTGGAAAATGTCAGAGAAAATTGTGAGGGCTCAAAGAGTATCTTGGAAGGGGGGACAGACGTGTGGTATGGAGGTTTGCAGGTGGCCTTACAGAGATCACAAAATACTGCAGGATAAGATTTAATATTACACGCACTTTACCCAAAGTTAATTAAGTGTGGAGCTGAAGCAATTCAGATTATGCTGAGGACATATAGCTGGTGGAAGGTGCGGAGAGGTAGTTTGCATTCATAGCAGTGAACAAACCAAGGCTTTCTACTTCACACAAAGTTAGTTAAGTGTGGAGCTGAAGCAATTCAGGTTATGCTGAGGACATTTAGCTAGTGGAGGGTGAGGAGTGGTAGCTTGTGTTTGTAGCAGTGAACAAACCAAGGCTTTCTACTTCACACAAAGTTAGTTAAGTGTGGAGCTGAAGCAATTCAGGTTATACTGAGGATGTATACCTGGTGGAGGGTGGGGCAAGGTACCTTGCATTCATAGCAGTGAACAAGCCAAGGCTTTCTACTTTACACAAAGTTAGTTAAGTGTGGAGCTGAAGCAATTTAGATTATGCTGAGAATGTATAGCTGGCTGAGGGTGGGGAGAGGTAGCTTGCATTTGTAGCAATGAACAAACCAAGGCTTTCTACATTATAGTGCAAAATCTAGCAATAAACACTTAAAAAAACACAAACACAGCACTCTGTTGCTTTGACTTGGCACTTGCACACCACCAGGAGCCAGACCAGACCACGGAGAAGCCTATAGTGAGGAATATCTGATTTTGATCAAATTAATCTTGCTGAGCGGTGACTGAAGAAATGAATTATATCTTGTGGACATAGAGGTTAACTGGGAGATGTTTTAAAGTTACATATCATCTGGTTGGGGCTTATGTGCCCTAAACTGCTGTTAAACCAACCTCATTTAAATCCCCTTGGTGGAATAAAAGTTTGAACAAGCTTTGTAAAAGAACAAGGAATTGATGGGAAAAGGATACAAATGTCATTGTAAAAATAATTTTAAAAGCATAGAATAGTTAAACATAGTTTTAAGAAATAAGTGTGGCAAGATGAGTACATTAGCAGGTGTTGACTAGTAATACTGCAGCAAATAAGAAAGCCTCATAAACATTTGAGACATTATAGAAGGGAGAGTAAATCTAGAATTTGTATTCATAAGGGGAACAAATTGGTTACTGATAATAAAATATTGGTAAATATACTATTAGATCATATTGTTAAGGGGAATATGCCTTTAAAAACTACATACATGAGTTTTTTACTTTTTGAATAAGATTGCTCTACTTTTTTTCTTCTTTAAATGTAGATATGATAAACATGTTTAAACCTAATTCAGGACTAGATCCAAATGGAATCAACAGTTTTTTTTTTCTAAAATTTATAATTAAAGAAATGCTCCCACTTGTGATACTTATTTCAGAAATGTTTGGAAACAGACTATCTGCGTGATATATTGAAAGTGGCATAAGTGATACATGTGCCCAAGGGTTGTTATTTATACAAGGTCAAAAAAATTATCAACCTATTAGTCTCACCTGCAACCTGGGAAAGGGTTTTGAAAGAGTAATTGCTAAACACGTTATTAATTCATTATGTGATAAACAACATGTAACCCAGCATGGATCTGTAGCCGGCAAATCCTGCAGTACAAATTTGCTCCATTTCTATCAAACACTTTGGAAAGAGCTGGATTAAGGTTTATTAGTGGATGTAATTTATTTGGCTACGGTGAAAGCTTTTTATTCTATGACACACTCTACAGTGTCCTTGTTAAAGGATTATATTGTATCGTAAGTGCTTATGTGATAAGATGGGTAAAAAAACTGCTTGGAAGTCAGGAAATGTAGAGTTAAGCACAGCTGTATCTTTTCTGAGGAAAGAATGCCTACAGCATGTGTCTTAAAGGGTTTGATGCTGGATCCTGTCCTGTTTGATACCTTTATGTCAAGCTTTCCCAGTAATAATAAGATATAGATGAGTAAATGTGCTGACAATGTTAAAATGGATCAGTCATTGCTGGTGTTAGTGATCAGGCATATTTGGATATGCTGCATATGGGCACCATTTCAAATTATATGAATTTCAATATTAACAGTGTGTGTATTGTATTTTGGAGCTATGAACCCTGGATATCCTTTTGCTATGGATAACATGTCCCTTAAAGTTGCAAAGGAAATAAGACATTTACTGATAAAAAAATACATAATTCCCTTGGTTTTGATCTACACTTCTTGGAGGTTATTAGAAAATGTTAACTTTGAAATTAGACTCTAGTATTTCTTTTAAGCATAATCTAGATACTTGGGTGGGCATATAAGCCTCTGACCCTAGTTTTGCTGTTGGCAAGTTCTTCAAAGGCCTCAATATGCAATGAGCTTGTAATAAAAACATTGAAGAACACTGATGCATATTCAATTTGCCTTTCATTTTACTAAACATGTTTGCAGCATATTTAACTTGTCGCACACAGTTTTAGGCAGTTGTAACTATTACAGCTGTTATCAATTTATGGTATATAAGGAAGTGAAAGCACTATAAGTCAGTCTGTAAGTCTGTATATGTTAGCACATAGGACAAAAGCTTTGAACAGTTAATGAACTGTTTTTTATGCCATGTGTACAGGGTTTGAATCTTTTTACCTATATATGACTATTTAAAACCTTAATCAAGCCATTTAACCAGTTGTGCTTTGGGGCCATTGGGAATTTGGGCTAGCTTTCTAAATGGTCTCCTGAACTGTATGCCTAGCAGTACGTATGAAGAAGCAGCTGAAAGGCACTGAAGAGTAACACACCCACAGTCATTTATTGCATGCTGCAGGGCTAATCTCCCCATGCAGCATACAGCAACTAATTGAGTGTTGCAGGTTTTGTTTCTAAAATGCAAGGAAATTGTCCTGCTTGATATGCAAATTTGTCTTTGACTCTATCATTTCTCATTGACTAAAACATCTCCAGTAGAGAACAGTAGTAGATCACAAGAACTCACTGCTCAACAGTGACCTTGCTTTATAACGTGCTAAAAAGCTACAGTGCCAGAGGTAGATTACTGATGTAAGCCTATCTATTGAATTTGTCAGTCAAGCTCCCCACTCCACACACACACATATCCATTGCAGATGCATAATTGACATATGATCACTCTTTCAGTTCTGCATTCATCTACCTAACCTGGGAGTACAGAAACACAGCAACCATTTGCTGCACCAGTGATCTCAGTTACTACCAAGAGCTCATTTCCAGCAATCAGTAATAACTCATATTCAGAAAAGCTGTCAGTGCATAGAGTTTTGCATATAAGCTGCTCATGACTCTTTGTAAAGTTTTCTTTTATTGACCTTAACCTCTATATACATAAACACCACAAACAAAAGTTTTTCTTCCTTGATCCAGCCGACATTGTTAACTTTCCTGGCTCATTAATAAGTTGTTCCACTTAAATTATTATATTTTCAGACACGATGACATCTTGAATATTTCATTATCTAATTATCTATGTGTGACAAGCGTAACTATTATTATTTCAAAGTCCTTTTTCTTATTTGTCTGACATAAAGCCTATGTGCCTGTGTTTTTTATGTCACAGTGTCCCAGATCATGCCTGAAAATGGTCACTTACTAAGTTAAACAACAGTCAACAAGCAAACAAATAAATAAAATATGCAAGCCAATATCACACAAAGTGGTAGCCATGGAGGGAAATAGCGAACAAGTGATGGACTGGTTTTCCTCTGTGGTGATACCTTGAAATATGGTCAGCATCCATCTAAGCCTGAAGCAGAGCCAGAATACCAGTGACCAACATGTATATCTAACAGATTTACAGCTTCAGCAGAACTGTGGGCAAATCCAGTAGTGACTTTGCATCTGTGGTATGTCCCTGCATATCATGCAATGGGTTAAAAAGTAACAAGTAACTAAGGAGATGGACTGCTGAAGATGCTCTCTAACCTCTGGTCCCTGTTTGACCTGAACAGGTAAACTTAAAGTAATATGTGTATGCCATACTGGCCCCAGATCTAGTGCCCTGCTTGTGGGGGGAGCAGTCCCCTACTTCGATAGGAAAAATGAATAATGGCAGTGACTGGGGTACTGCTTATCAGACACGTGTAACACACCATAAGCGGAGGAACTTTTTTTTTCAGACGTGCGGCACTCTCACAGTTCTTATTTTTTTTGGTAACTAGAAGCATTGCACTTATCATCATCGAGATGTGTAAAGTCATGGCAGAAGGAGAGGAATGTTAAGTGATAAGATTTCCATACCCATGGAAACCAAGTTGGGCTGTTTTGCAACATTTGCCTGACTAGTAGCTTGGGTTTTCTGTCTGAAATATTTTCTATAAAGTGGAGAAAGAGATCTGAGAACAGCAATACGTGTAGCAGAAGAGCAGCTCTTGGTATATTGTTTGACTGGCTCCCCAACTGTCTAGAAAACCATGAAATAAACTAACAAAAAAAATCTGTATACATTTTATTGGACAACTTCAAAAACAGAACTGAGATTTCTGCATATGATTATCACTGATGATAAAACAGATGGGTTTGCCACAGAAATAATAAAGCTGCTGATGATTTTATAGTAAAACTATTTAAGTTTTGAAGGAGATAAGTTCTGTAAAAGATGATGCAACTACATCATAAAAATCCCTGGAGCTTATTGAGTTGTGTGGCTGTGTGCAGCACAGAGATCTCGTGATAACATCAGTGCACTTTTTCACTCTGACACTTGAGAATATGACAGCAGTGATTATTGGCCTCCAGCTGTTGGCGATACAAAGACTATGTTGCTCTGTTGTGGTCCAAGTATCCATTCTCATATGTGCGTATGTGTCCTTTTAATATACTCCAGTTTACTGACTGCATCTTCTGCGTCATTTTTTTTTTTTTTTTTTGCTTTATTCAGTGATTGAAAACCACTGTTTGTTTCCCACTTCAATGTATTGCTGTCTAGTCCCTTTCATTCTGGTTCTACAAACAGCAACAGTACCACTGTATGACAGAAATGCAGATCTGACAAGAAAAAACTGACAAGCATGTCCCTAAGGTGGTATTGGTGAACACGTCATTACTGCACAGCTGAAGAAATGAGTAAAACATATGCAGAACTCCTTTGTTGAAGCTATTTTATGACTTTGCTGTTCATTGCTGAGGTTACGTTTCTGGCTCGGCCCACACACATGTAAACATCTTCTGAATGACAAATAATATTAAAAAAATAATATAATATAAAAAAAAAAATAACAAAACATCCTACTCTGGCATAAACTAGAACAATGGCGAAAGCAGTGAGCATTATAATGGAATTGAAATATAGTGCAGTACTGGTGACTTTAATATGTTGATGTATATTTATTTAGCTTAGAAATATAAAGCCCTGACTATGGTTCCAGTGACCCAAGTGTGAAAAGCAACTCAAGGGCTTGTCAGCACAGACAATAGACAGAGTCATCTTTGGGGGGGGGGGGGGCACATGTATAGCAGCACATGATCGTGGGTGATTTCTCTTGTGAAAAATGGAAAACAATTGTGTGGCACCTCCTGTGGGGGGCAGAGCCATCCTGCTGATGTCAACCCTTGCAGAAGTGTCAGGCAGTGTAGGTCTGATGTCCTTAACATGCACTATCCTTGGGTTATCAGTGGATGGACAAAAGCAGATAGGGTGAAAGGAAAAAAATCTCTCCTGATAGTTGTCAAATTGATGTGCCCTTCCTGGCCAACCTTCACCCCACCCCCATGATGGAGAAACAAATGGGCTGTTTGGCAGAGATGACGCTGATGATTGGCAAGCAGCAGGAACAAGAGGAGCAAAATATATTCATTCTGCAGTAAATATGAAATGAACTTCTAATATATAAAACTATTCTTGTGCTTCACTGCCCTGATATGCTTACTCCATCCTCCTGTAGTGATAATGCCAACATCTTTTTTTTTTGATAAGTTAAGTCTAGCTGTTTAGCATAAAGGAGGAAAGGCTGTGAATTGCTAACAAATTGCATCTTCACACTTGTGGTCATGGTTAGTTTTTACTAATTTCCATGTGCATACTGTATAACTGTGAGCAAGTCACATAATCAGGCAGTGCTACTGAGTTGTTTCCATTAGCAACTAAATAGAAATTAGTTATGACATATGACATGAATGACCATACTTTGCTGTGGCTAAATGATCCCATCTTCTGGCATGTTTAGCAAGTCTGATGACATATGTATATTTTGAGAAGTCGATAGTTTACCTGTTTCAGGGAGACATTTTCAGTCATGATCTAGGCTATATATTCATACTCCATTTTAAAAAGCACACAACACACAGCAGAATATGATATATGAGAAACAAAACTAACAGACAGGAGTACATAAAAATAGGTTATGATGCAGATGGATCAAAGTCAGAAGGATGTCCATCTGCTGAGGTGCTCCAAGATGAAAGAAAACTATGAGGGCTTTCAATAAAACAAAAAGTCTCAAATGGATTTGACAAGAAACAACTGTATAAAAAAATCAACATGCCAAACATTGTATGCTATAACACAAAAGCTGGAACTATACACAACAAAAAAGCTGTTACAAATAAAAGGTGAGAATAATAACTTTTTAATACAATGATTCTTTCTGTAATGTTTTTATATGTCAATGGTCTCACAAATGCAAAAAGAAATGAGTAGTGAACTATATTACAAAATGTAGAGTGCAAATAGTTATGCTCAGCAGACACACTTGGAAAGAACTGAACATACGAATTTGATAAAGAAAGGTTTTCAGGATGATTATTCAATGGAATACATGGGATAAAAGAAAACAGATGAGCTCCAATAGTGATAGAAGGTAATAATGGTAGATTTGTAGAACTAAAGGGCTACTGGCAAGGGAGGAGGATTACACTGGCAGGTATTTATATTCCACCTAAAACTGCTATAATGAAGCTTAAGAATCTTCTGGGAGAAATAATCAGCTTTCAGCAATGAATATTACTTATACGATTTGCAGTAGTGAATATGTAAAACAAAACAGGTAGCAGCAAAGCCAACGCTCACCAATAAACAGAACGAAAATTTAATAAAATAAAGCGCTTTTCGTTTGCTACTATTAGCAAACTTCTTCAGACAATGTTACCATGTTACATTCAGGTTATATATTCCTCCCCCTATTAATTAAGTAATTAGTTAGTCAAATTAAATTAACTTCAAAAAGAAATTAACTTCAAAAAGAAATACTTCTCTACATTACTTGATATGTACTAAATACATCCACTTACTTGAATACAATAATATTATTACAAAATACTTTAATAAAAACTTGTAAAGTTGAAAAACAAAAAAGTAGTATTTATAATTAGTATTTTTTAAAAACTTTAAAACCATGTTATGTTAGTTTAAATTACCATGTGGGTCCTTAAAATTCTTATGGACACTTTAGAACATATTAATGTGAATTTTAAAATGTAAAAATAATGTAAACCACCAATAATTACAAATTCATAACAAATATAACTATTCATTTTCCTATATTATTGAATTTTCTAAAATCATCTCTTCAAGCTTTTAAGCTTTAACACACTACTCAAACTACAATTTTCATTTATGCCTGGTAAATTGTATGCGTTGAGCTTGATCTGCCAAAATAACTCAAGTTCCTCCAATTTCAATGGTATAGGGCCACCTCTTACATCTGGATTTGGTTGGTCAATCACTAAGAATTTAAAGCTATGCCCAGGGTAACATGCTATATGCTTTGCCAGGGCATTATCTTGTTTATTCTTACTAATGGCATAAGAATACCATACAAGAAGTTATATTAAATAACACTGGGAACCCCTCTGTAACAAACTTGAGAACCCCTGCTACACCTGTAGTACTTGAAACAAAGTTTATTACAACTTATAACATATTTAGTTACCATTGTATAGGCATATTACGAAAAAATTGGTTTATTTTTGCAAGTAACCCTAATATATCAACCAAAATGGGAGAATATCCTGGGACTACTTTCAGGAAAGGGATGAATTTGAAGGCACTATATGAACAACAAAAGAAAAAAACAGCCAAAAATTACTGGAATGTATAAATGCCAAAATTGTAATTTTTGTAAACTAGTAATGGAATCTAATAGATTTTCTGTACATAATGTTCAGTATAAGTTGAAGTGTAGGGCTAATTGTAATACTAGAATGGTGGTGTATTTGGCCCAATGTCAGGGATGCCAAGCATTTTATGTGGGTAAGACGGAGAGAAGACTCCAGGATCGTATATATGAGCATTCTTATGCCATTAGTAAGAATAAACAAGATAATGCCCTGGCAAAGCATATAGCATGTTACCCTGGGCATAGCTTTAAATTCTCAGTGATTGACCAACCAAATCCAGATGTAAGAGGTGGCCCTATACCATTGAAATTGGAGGAACTTGAGTTATTTTGGCAGATCAAGCTCAACACATACAATTTACCAGGCATAAATGAAAATTGTAGTTTGAGTAGTGTGTTAAAGCTTAAAAGCTTGAAGAGATGATTTTAGAAAATTCAATAATATAGGAAAATGAATAGTTATATTTGTAATTATTGGTGGTTTACATTATTTTTACGTTTTAAAATTCACATTAATATGTTCTAAAGTGTCCATAAGAATTTTAAGGACCCACATGGTAATTTAAACTAACATAACATGGTTTTAAAGTTTTTAAAGTTTTTAAAAAATACTAATTATAAATACTACTTTTTCATTTTTCAACTTTACAAGTTTTTATTAAAGTATTTTGTAATAATATTATTGTATTCAAGTAAGTGGATGTATTTAGTACATATCAAGTAATGTATTTCTTTTTGAAGTTAATTTAATTTGACTAACTAATTACTTAATTAATAGAGGGAGGTATATATAACCTGAATGTAACATGGTAACATTGTCTGAAGAAGTTTGCTAATAGTAGCAAACGAAAAGCGCTTTATTTTATTAAATTTTCGTTCTGTTTATTGGTGAGCGTTGGCTTTGCTGCTACCTGTTTTGTTTTACAAGTTTATTTTTCGTTATTCACTTGTTAGTAGTGAATATGTGTCTGAGGGCCCACAAAGGAAAATACAACAAAGGAAGGTAGATTTTTGAAGAAATTTATGAAAATATTTGAAATAAAAGATGTGGATTCAGTAGTTGGAGTTAAGAGTGAATTTGCATATTGTTTCCCCAAGATACAAAAACTGGGCTAGGCTAGATAGAATTTACATTTCACAGAAACATGTACATAAGTATTTTTATATCCCAAGTAGACTGCAGAGAATTTTTCCTCAGACAGACAGCGAATGTTGGAGGTGTGATGGAGAAGAAAGAGATAATTAGGAACATATTTTCTGGGAGTGTAATGAGTTGGCAGACTTTAAAGATTCCCTGCAGACTACTCTTATCAGAGATACCAGGTGAGTAAATTGGTGTATCTAGGGAAGTGATTCTTCTGAGCTATGATTCTGAATCAGAATTGCCCAGACATAGTAAGGCCTTGCTCAGTCTACTTACAGTGGCTGTCAAAAAGAAATTACTAAAAAATGGAACTCAAAGTCTAAACCAACTGTACTAGAAGTAGTGAATATAGTAACAGTGATAAAACAACTTGAAATGGGATCTTTAGAAAAGGGTCGGAGCAAATTACATAGAAAAAATGGGAATTGCAGGAACAATACAGACAGGGGAGGAATAAGGTTTAAAAGAAGGCAGGATTTAAAAGAGCTATGTAATGTTTTACTGACAATGATTGGGTAGCTTATCAGTGATGTATAATTTTTGCAACTAAAATTATGTCAGTATGGTTTGTGAATGTGATGTATAATGCTTACAGCTGAAATGATGTCAATATGGTTTGTTTTCATTTTTATAAATATCAGATTGCCTATGTCATAAGTGATAATTTAATAAAGACGTTTTTTGTTTAAAAAAAAACGAAAGGAAACTATGATGTAACAAAGAACTATACATCACTAGAACTTGGAATGTAAGAACTATGAACCAAGGTAAATTTAAAGTGGTTAACAATGAGTTAACAGGAATAAACATTGATGTGTTGGGAATTAGTTAACTAAAATGGATTAGAATGGGCCATTTTATATCTGATAACTATCAGATTTTCTGCTGTTGTCAAGAATATTTCAGAAGAATACAGACAGACCATTCCACAGAGTAAGCTGGGATTTTGAGTAAGGCAATGGAAGCATTTGTATTTCCTAATACAGTAATAAGGTTAATTAGAAGGATATATGAGAGACCAGAGACAAAAATTATACACACCCAATAACTATTTCAGATCATGCACCAGTAATAACTAAAATAAAAACACAGGGTAATGAAATAAAAATGAGACACTGGCACTTTCACACCTATCTGTTGAAAACAGAGGAATTTAAGGAATGGGTAGTGGAAATTATTCAGGAGCTATTAGAGAAGATAGAAATTTCTTCTGAAAATATAGTTAGGGCATGGGTTAAAATTAAAGTGGAGTTTAAAAATAGGGTGGAAATAAAAGAAAGGGATATATGGTTAAGAAGTAGTAAGAATTATTTAGAGGGACTGACTGACAAATGTTAAAGTATTGCAGAATAGGGGGAATCGTATAGAACAAGAAGAGGAACAACTCCAGAATGCTAAATAGAAAATAAGGGATTACCTTGAAAATATGCATACGTTTAGAAAGATTGCTATTAAGCAACTGTTTTTTGATAACTTTAGAGCACAAAAAATTTTAGCACAATGATTCAGACAACAGAATGTAGAAAGGGTTGTCACCAAACTTAGGGAGTCTACAACAAGGAAAATAAAAAGAGATCCTATTGAGGTATTAGAACATTTTTGGAAAGTCTATGAAAGTCTACACTAAGCAGAGAAATATGGAAATCAAGAAAAGGTACAAATGGAAATGTTTATGGAAGAATTAAATATGCCAAGTAAGAGGAAGATGAGGTTCAATTACCAACGGTCAGGACAGAAGGAGATGAGATAAAAATGACGATATATAACCAATCCCAGGAAATTCCCCAGGAATAGATGGTATTCGTATGGAAGTTTGGAAGCTAAAATGGAAAAAACTGATGAAGATCTACAAGGTTTTGTTTAACAGTATTTTAACAGGAGCAGAAGTGCCAACATACTGGAAGAAAGCGGTGGTAGCTGTAATACCTATAGAAGGTAAAGATCCATCAAAACCAGCTTCGCACAGATCCATTTGAATACTAAACCATTATTATAAAGTGTTTATGTCTATAATGGCTAAAAGAATGGCAAAACCGATGCCAACATTGGTAGATATGGATCAATGTTGTTTTGTGGACGAGAGGCAAACATTTGACAACATTAATAGAACATTGATTATCCAGATAGAGGCAGGATATAAGGAAATACCACTGTTGTTGATGGGTCTGGATGCAGAGAAAGCATTTGACAGAGTAAGCTGGGACTTTATGAGTTGGGCAATGGAAGCATTTGCATTTCCTGATAAAATTAAAAGGTTGATTTCAAGGATATATGAGGGATCAGAGGTGAAAATTAAAGTGGGCAAGTTCTTCTTTGATCATTTCTGCTTGAGCTAATCTGTGATGGAGGATTTTTAAAAAAATTACCCATGAGTATAATGCAGATTTTATTACCTATCTGGATGTTAAATTAAGAATAGACAGAGTTGAAGTGTATGACATCCAGTATATACAGGAAAATAACTTTTTCCAACTCATATTTAGATTATGACAGCTGGCACCCCCAACATCAGAAAAAAAATCTATTGTTAAGGGTCAAATGGTGAGGGTGGCCAGGATGGTAAGTGATGCAAAAGAGTTTATTAATGAGTTGGATTTTATTATTGTGATATTTCTTAGAAATTTACCCTGAGATTTTATGTGTTTGTATTAAGAATGAAATGATGTGTAAAAGATAAAATGGCACTTATAAGGCCATTTTAACTTGTGGGCTCAGCAATGTTGTAGATAACTTGATCAATCAAAATGAGAGAACTAGTTTGCCAAAGCAGGTTGATAGGTTAATGTTTGTCACCACCTTCAACCAGGATGTTGATTGGTTTAAATGGGTGGTAAGGAAAAACTAGGGTTTGTTACAGTTGGATAAAGGTATAGCAAAAAAGATGGGTGGTATGCCCAATTTTGTGTTCCAAAGGGACAAATCTTTTAAGAAGAGTTTAGAAAAAGGTATACATTATATACAACCAAGTGTTGGGACAAGAACTGGTAATTTTAAATGTGGGAGATGCACAACATGCAAATACATAATGGAAACAGGTAGGAGTATAATAGTGAACAATTGTTTTATCCCGATTAGGGGACACTATGACTGTCGTGCCCAGAATGTGGTGTATTTGGTGAAATGCACAGCATGTCCTGCATTTTATGTGGGAAAAACCTTAAGGCAATTTAGGGAAAGAGTCAAGGAACATGCGTTGGACATTAGGCATTTTAGGAATACCAATGCATTGGCTGGCACATTGTTGAAAATGCAAGCATAGTTTCAAATTTTGTGTCATCCAACAAATCAAAAAAGACATCCAGGGTAAAGTATTAGATGCCCATTTGGATATATGTGAATTACAATGGCAACTAAGGTTGGATGCATTAAATTACCCTGGTATCAATGATAGTATTAGCATAGCCCCTATTTTAAAATTAAGACATATTTTAGGTAGGAGGTAGTGCACAATTGTTATTGTTATTAGTGTTAATATATAACATATGTCAGTATTTTAAGCTTATGTGTTTTTCAGCACACACACGTATATGCATACATATGTTAATATGGTTTTAAAAATTGTTTCACATGAGTTTTTATTTGATATTTTCAGAGGAGAAACAGGTTAATTGTATTGGGTATATAGTACTTGTATAAATTAAGTACTGTCATTTCAAGTAGTAATTAAGTAATTATTGATTTTTTAATGTGTTAATTGATGTATTGGGTGGGTATTTAAATTGTCATCCTCAGGGAGTTTCATTGTTCTGATGAAGTCCTGACTAAGTGGTCGAAACCTAGGTTCACAACTTGTCAACAGTATGCTTGGTTATTTTGTATTGGGTGTCGAAAAAAACAAGAATTCATGTGGTCATTTTGTTGCCTTGTTTCATATGCTTCAGTGGAACGGTTCGTGGCTCCCCAGCTGCTTTTTATAATCTGTGATGGATGACTTTGATAGGTAAATTTAAAGTAATCTGTAGTTTTATTGATGTACTTCACAAAACAATCCAACTTGTCACTCGTACTTTTTGAGAAAATAAAAATATCATCTAGGTACCACAAATATAAATGTAAATTGTCATTAAAGCCACTATTGAAAACATACTTATGTTCTCATCCTAAAAGTACCAGGTTGGCATACACAGGAGCATATGCCACACCCATGGCAACTCCTTTAATCTGTTGTTTTCCAAAATAAGTGCCATTAATTCCACTAGAAGGGTACTTTACTTACTAGGTAATGAAGAATGTAAAAACAACATCTCTTCAAAACATTCCAAACCAATGCCTTCAGGTATAACTGAGAATAGTTCCTTCACAACTATTGTGACAATAAGAAGCTCTTTGGACCATCTTTCCCTTTTAAGAAGCTCATAAAAATTCCCAAGAATCCTTAATTAAATGGGCTGCATTGTCAACCACATTTCACCCATTTGTCTACAAAAATAGCCAGAGAATGGGTTTTAGAACCACTGGCTGAAACTTTTGGTCTAAATGATGGACTGGAAATACTTTTGTGGATCTTGGGAATGCCAAATTTAGAGGGAATGACAGGGTTTGTGTTCACTAAAAATTCATAAACATCTAAGAGATATGCTGGTTTAACAAAAATTCCTCCAAGTAGGTGTCAGTCCTGCTATAGGCTATGTTAATCTGGTTCTTGGAAACTGGAGTGTATGTGTTAACATCAAATAAAATATTTTGCATAACATCATAGTAATCTTCATGGTTAAAAATAACCACACCCCTCCCCTATCCAGCTTCATAATCAGAATGGTAGGATCACTCCTAAGTTCATTCAGTAAACTAACCTCATCCTTAGACAAATTAGTCCAACATTTCTTTTTTCCTGAGTACGCCCTATAAATATCCTCCATAACAGCGTTCTCAAATGTATTAACCAGAGGGTGCAGGGGGGATTGAAAGTGCTTCTTCTAGTATTATGACCATTGCCAATAAAATTATTGTCCCTGTGGTTGTTCACGTCTGAAAATACAATATTAAAATTCAACTTTCTTTTATATAACTTGAGTTCAATTAAACTATCAACTATGTCAACCTTTCTTGAGGCACAAATTTAAATCCCTTTAAAAATAATGTGAAATGTTCATTAGTAATTTCCTTATTTGTAAAATTGTAAATATTAAATCCTTCAAAGGTATTCACAATGGTGGAATTTTGGATAGGGACTAATTCCTGTACATACCCCTCTTTGAGTAAACCCGACCCCACCCAGGGTATGTCATCCTGTCTGCATGTTGATATCCTCTCAGAAAGTTCCAGTTTGCTGGTTTCTCCAAGCACGTATGATGTTGAAAATCCTGTCCATTCTACCTATAATAACCATCACTATAAGGGTTGTAATCATCACCCTCCTTAAGATCATAATTAGATCTACCAGGTCTATGATGGTCCCTTCCGTAGTTTGCACGCTGGTGTATAGAGGTCATCTTGTAAGTAGGATAAACAACCTTTTCAGAATATTGTTTGAGGTCCCTATCTAACTTTCTCTTCTTTTCATAAAAACCCCATTACATCTTCTATCACTTTTGTCCAAAACTTTGTGATACAAACCCTTATACTCCTCAAAAACTAAGTTGTTATTAATCTACAATGCAGACTTTCTACCTCATGGCACAGGGTATCTCTGTATATTTCACTGTAAAAAATTACCTTGTTTAAAAGCTCTAAACCACATTTGTCAAAAAAGCTTACAAAATCATTAATCATAGCATCATCGTACATTAAACCAAAACGGAATGTGAAAATATGTAAACCCCGTGGTACGATGTGATGCTTGACACATTCTTTTAAATATGAGATCTCAATCTACAGGTTCTTGTATTCAAAAAGACGTTTCTCAAAAACATAAATCATTTCTTTCAAAGATGAAAATGATACAGCATTATTAGAGTCCGAATGTTCAGCATTAAATTTGTCACCACCATTAAACCTGTAATTTTTATTTAAAAGTTTATTAAAACCATTTGAGTTATGGGAACATGTTTGTTCCGTATCCAGTCTATTGTCAATAGAACATGAATGAAAGGAAGAATTAGGCCTAACATCAGACCGCAGTCTGCTCTCCTGCTCACTATTGTTAACAGTACCTGTAGTTTCCATGCTGAAATGTTCAGTTTCTCTGTGTCCACACACTCCAGCAAAACCGGAGAAAAGTACAGTTGTGTACACTTACCATAAATGTAGATGTTTGAGTGTATTCACTGTTGCAGTCATTACATTTGGGTTATCTGCTTGCAGGTAGCCCTCAGTCAGCCTAATTAACAAAGTCTTGGGTCCTGCATCGGTTGCTGTCCCTTCTTCCATGATGTCAGGTCATCAGGGGTATAAAACATGCAGCCAACACCATTACATCAGTTTTTCTTGCCCCAGATGTCAGGTGCCCCCCTAATGGGAAGCAATTAAATATAAAAGCACAAATATATACCTCAAACAAAAAAGCAAATACACCAAAAAGGCTTTTAAGCATAGTAAAGGAATGTAGAGGTATAGCCAGAAGAAGTTAGGGGGCTGGAAGGAGGGTAACCAGGACTGCAACAGTGAATACACTCAAACATCTACATTTATGGTAAGTGTACACAACTGTACTATGTTATTCGTGTTTCACTGTTGCAGTCATTACAGTTGGGTAGATTCCCAAAGCTATGGTTGGGAGGAGGAATTTAGATAGCATTAGGGCTAGCTATAAGACCCTGCAAGACTGCAGTGGCAAAGCCAGCTCTACATTTAGAGAAAATTGGCAAATGATAATGCTTGGTGAAAGTATGTACAGAATGCCAGGTAGCAGCTTCTAGGATGTCCCTGGTAGGGATGCCTCTGAGAAAGGCTGTAGAGGTAGATGCAGCCCTGAAGCAGTGAGGTCTGATCCCCTGGGAGATAGGTTTTCCATGGTGCTTAATAGCAGGAATGAATGCAATGGCTTATCCATTTAGAAATGGTTTGCTTTGAAATAGCCTTCCCCTCTACCCCTGCAGCAAATGCCACCAGCAGTTGTTCAGATTTCCTTTGAGGTTTAGTTCTGTCCAAGTAGAATCTAAGTTGTCTGTGCACATCTAAGGAATGCAATATCCATTCCCCTTTATTCTGTGGATTGGGAAAGAAGGTTGGCAAATGAATGGACTGATTAAGAGCCACACTGGATACCACCTTGGGCATGAAGGATGGATTGGTTCAGAGGGACACCCTGTCCGCATGAAAGATGATGAAAGGCTCCACTGCCATAAGGGCCTGTAATTCAGATACCCTTCTAGCTGAAGTGATTGCTAAAAGGAAAGCTGTTTTCCAAGAAAGAAATTTTAAGTATGCAGTAACAGCTGGCTCAAAAGGAGGTAGAGTGAGTTTCTCCAAGACAAAGTTAAGGTCCCAGGCTGGGGTTGGAGCTCTCCTGGGTGGTCTCAAATTTTTGGCCCCTCTGAGTAACTGCTTGAGCACTGGATGAGAGAAGAGGGAAGGTTCTGTGTTATAATGAGCTGAAATGGCTGAGGTGTGGGTTTTAATGGAGGAAAAAGACAGGCCCTTGTGAAGCATCTCAGTTAAGTATTGTAAAATCTGAGGTAAATTGGGTGCTACTGTGCTCATCCCTTGAGATTGGTTCCAGGCACAGAATCTTTTCCATTTTTCAGCATAAGATTTTCTAGTACTAGGCCTCCTTGCCTCTAAAATAATATCCATCACAGGTTTGCTGAGGGATGGTAAAGGAGAGATTAAGTAATTAGCCAGGCTGCAAGGTTCAGTGTTAGAAGCTGAGGGTGCAGAATCTGGTTCTCCTGCTGAGACAGCAGGGAAGGAGTCCGAGGCAGGTGCCATGGAGATAACTGTGATACACTGCGCAGGAGGGGGTATTAGTGCAGGTGCAGCCAGTCTGGAGCAATCAAAATCATCCTTGGTTTGTCCTGGTTGATTTTTACTACTACTTTGGAGAGCAGAGGCAGGGGGGGAAGGCATAGTCTGATTGTTTTTTCCAGCTGAAGGACAGAGTATCCACTTTCCAGGCTTGTTTCTGGGGACTCCTTGTGCAAAATTTGTCCAATTGGTAGTTCTGGGGAGAGGCAAACAGGTCTATATCTGGGCTCCTCCATTTGCTTGTCAACATGTTGAAAATCCTTGGTTCCAGTTTCCACTCATGTGGGACCATGAGGTTTCTGCTTAGTCCGTCTGCCAGTGTATTTAATTTTCCTGGCAGGAATTGAGCTTGTAGGTGCACTTGGTAGCTCAAGGCTGTGGTGTTCCACAATGCCATGGCTAGTCTGCAGAGGGGGTAAGAATGTATACACCCCTGCTTGTTTATGTACCACATAACAGTTGTGTTGTCCGTCTTTACCATTAGTTGTCCTGGAAGAATGTGGTCCTTGAAGGCTGTCAGAGCATTCTGTACAGCTAACATTTCTTTTTGATTGATATGCAGGTGCATTTGACTTGGGTTCCATTTGCCCTGAATGCACTTCCCTGCCAGGTGAGCCCCCCATGCATAGTCTGATGCATCTGTTGTTAGGATTTGGGTGGCAGGGGGTGGTGTGAAAGGTAGTCCCTTGATTTTGTGGCAGGCCTCTCCCCACCAAAGGAACTCTAGCCGTAGGTAAGGTATGATAGGAATCATTGTTTCCAGGTCTTGAGAATGTTGACACCATAGGCTTTTTAGATACTACTGTAGTTTCCTCATATGCAGTCTTGCATATGGAATTAGAAGAATGCAGGAGGCCATGAACCCCAAGGCTTGCAGTATTTGTCTTGCAGATAGCAGGTTTTTGTGGCCACTTGTTTGAAGCAGGTTGTCAAATGAATTTGTTTCTCTGGCGTGAGGTAAGCCATCTAGGAAGTTGTATTCATGCTTGCTCCCAGGAATATAATTTGTTGACAGGGTACCAGGTGTGATTTCTTTTTATTTATGGTGCACCCCAGACAAGTTAGAACCCTTTGTACAAAGGCCAGATGATTCAAATGTATGTCCTGGCTTTCTGCCTGAATTAGACAATCGTCCAGGTATGGGTATATTTGAATATTTATTTGCCTGCAAAATGCAATAACTGGGGCTAGGCACTTTGTGAATACCCTGGGCACAGTAGATAAGGCAAAGGGCAGTGCAGAGAACTGATAGTGCGTGTAGCCTGCTTTGAAGCATAGGTATCTTCTGCAAGATTCCCTGATTGGGATGTGCAGGTATGCTTCTTTTAAATCTAGTGTTGCCAACCAGGCATCTTTCCCTAGCATAGAAATTAACTGGTGAAAAGTCGGAATCTTGAATTCTGGAATCTCCAAAAACGTGTTTAGAGTAGACAGGTCCAGGATAGCACACCATGAATTGTCTTTTCTGGGTACCAGTCTCGAGTAGAAACCTTGTCCCTTTTCCTCTTCTGGTACCAGTTGAATAGCCCCCATTCTTAAGAGAGAAAGTACTTGTTTTGGGGCCTCTGCCCACTGATTTGGGGGTAGGTCCTGCCACCCGCTTGGTGTTGGCAACGTGTGGAAGTGAAATCTGTATCCCTGAGACACTATATTTAAAACCCATTTGCCCAGGGTAATGAGTTCCTAATTCTTTGCATGAAGAGCAATCTTTCCCCCAAAAGGGGCAGTCAGTTGATAAGTGCTTGGAAATTTTAAAAGGAAGTCATTGAGACAGTTTACCATAGGGAGGAGTTTTATTATTCCCAGATTTCCGCCCCCCCCCCCCCACTGCTTAGTTCTGTGTGTCCCCTGGGACTGAAACCTGGGGGTTTTCTGTGTCTGGGTTTGGCTTGAGAAGACCTGGAAGGGGCTGGAAAGGAACAGTTCTTAGAGGGCCAGTGCCTACTAAATCTAGGAGGCTGAACTTGTAAAAAATCTTTAACAGTTTGCATAGATTTAGCTTTATCTTCCATCTTTTTAAGAACTTCCTCAGCCTTGTTGCCAAACAGGCGGTCCTGATTTAAAGGAGCATCCAACAATTTAGCTTTAACATGATCAGGCAAAGATTGCTCTTTAAGCCAAGCATGCCTTCTGAGCACAGACCCGGTAACAGCAGCCCTGCAAGAGGCCTCTAATGAATCAAAACCACATTGCAAAGTATGTTTTCCAACTTGTTCAGCAGAATGCATTAAATCCTGTAATTCTTTATTTTCCACAGTCAGGAATCAACATAATTTTCTGTTTAAGCAGTCCAATAACATGTTGCTGATACTTTAACATATGAAACTTACAGTTTAAAGCCATAATGGCCAAGGTTGCAAAAGTGTAAACCTTCTTACCCCATTTATCCAGTGCCCTGGAGTCTCTATCAGAAGGGGTAGGATTTTTAGCAGTAGAAGCCTTAATGCCCTTGGGCCCCTGTGAAATAGTCTCTGGATCTGCAATAGGATTTTTAAAAAGGAACTTGTGGGACTCAGGGACCCTGTAGTATCTGTCAGGTTTTCTGGGAGCAGGAGGCAGGGAATCAGGGGCCAAACTAGATTTCAAAAAAGCATCAACAATGTCTAGTACAGAAGGGATAGCTAAAGGCCTATGCTGAGGTAGGAGAAGGAAATCCCTAAGCCTCTTTTTTGAATCAGAAAAATCCTGGCTTTCCCAGTGGAAATGCCCCCTTAGAGTATGTAAGGTTTCCCCAAAAGAAAAATCCTCAGGAGGGGAAGCAGAGGGAATGGAGTCCTCTGCATCAGAATCTTCATAAGTAGATAATGGCAAATCCAGATCACCAAAGAATCAGAAAAAACAGAATCCTGATCAGAAGATTCATAATCAACTTCAGTCCTAGGCCTCTTGGGGGGGGGGGTGGCTACCCCTGATTAGAGTTATTAGATCTTCAGCCATTCTTATCATTTGTTTTTAGGCATAGAGGCCTGAGCATGTGGCCTGGGTATCTGTTTTTTAGGCATGGATCGAGATTTAGGCCTAAGTAAAGAAGGAGGCGTGGGTTTAATATGCAAGTCCGTAGGTCTGAATACACCCTCAGAAGCTGGTACCTGCACAGCGGCTCTGGAACCATCCAAGGTAGAGACATCCACGGGTTCCATAGCTGAAGCATCTCGCGGCATACCGGAATCCGAATTAGTCTCAGTAGAGGCCTGCGAATCAGAGGTAGCGGGTATCAGGGGCTGTGAAAGCACCTCACTGAGTACCGGCGAACTGGCGTCTGGCTTAGGAGAAGAGTTGTCGGCAGTCTTGGACCTCGGCGGCCTGTCTCTGTCTTTATCTTTGCGTTTTTTCAGAATCCCTTTAGTCGGATGGCTAGTCGATGACATTTCTGGATAATTAAACTGAAAACCAAAATATTTACAGGCGAAAATATACCGATGACAGTGCGCTGATTAAATAATGCACAAAACCGACAGCAAGGTACATCGTGGTCAGGTCCTAGGCAAGGAATACAGTACAAATTAAAATCTTTATGAGGTATTTGCTTTCTACAAGTAATGCAATTATTAACTTTTACTGACATCGGTAAGGAGCAAGAAAAAGTTTCCCCAATGGAGTACTTAACTTTAGTTGAAGACTTCGGTTCTGAAACTCGAAAATGAAAATTTCAGGAGTCAGCCGACCGGCACTTGCGAACTACTTCTACTTTGGGCACTGCACGGCAAGAAAGACTGATGTAATGGCGTCGGCTTCATGTTTTATACCTCTGATGACCTGAAGGGACAGCAACCGACGCAGGACCCAAGACTTTGTTAATCCGGCCGACTGAGGGCTACCTGCAAGCAGATAACCCAAATGTAATGAATGCAACAGTGAAACACGAAGAACATCCCTGGTTAGTAGTGCGCCTTAAGGAAGAACCTGAACCTCCCTAGTTCCATTTCTTGCTGTGTTGACATTTTCTTTGCTGTCACCATAACCATAGCAACTGCAGAGTGTTGAGCAGTTCCAGGAAATATGGAAGCTGAAGAGGGACTGAAACTGGTGCTATAATCATGATGAGAAGGAGAACCAGAATTGGCACATCTTCTTTTGGCTCCTCGGTTGTCCATTTGGAAGAACATTTCAATAAGGCGAGTGAGTGTGCCTTTGAGAGAAGCCACATCCTTATTTAACTGCAACATCTGACTTGCATTAGAGTGGAAGAAAGTTTGAAGTGATCCAAAGTATCCTTTTTAAGCCATCAACACCAATGACGCATTATATTGGCAAAACTGAGCATGCATTAAAGACTAGAGTCTATGGACATATAAATTACATCAAAAATGGAAAGGAGATGAATGCACTTTTTAAACATTCTAGCATGCATATAGGCGTATGTTTTCTAGGTTCACTTTGCTTTTGAACAGCAACAATAATACAACGATACATCAAGCAAAGTGTTTAACTTAATGTTTTCGTTAGGTATTATTGTAACTTCCGACGTCATACTTGTAGGTTAAGTGTTTGTCATCAGGAATCACTTGCCTCTATTTTTGGGGCTTTGTTTGCATAAAGGCCGTTTTGGATATTAAGTTCCTTCAAATGCTTTTATGTAAGTATATCCTCAGATAAGCGTTCCACTAACCGTTGGGATGTGTTGATCCGTCGACCAGAACAAATTGACATACACCCTTAAATTGTTTTTACTGGAGAATTTCTTTAATAAGCTGTCAGCTTCTTCAGAATTTTTGCTAGATTACCAGCATTAGTTTCATTAAATGTTTATTTAAGCTTTTTAGCAATACACTATAAGTTAATAGAGTTGCCTGCAGGTAATCTTTATTATTTTTTATTTTTTTTTTACTAGAACTATTTTCGCTGGATATACCAGCGATTTTCATAGGTCGAAGGGTTGCGGCATGACCCTAGTAAGCCTTGTGTTGTTGTTTTCTTATGTATTGAGTTTTAAACACGTTAGGGTAACCTAGTATAGGTAGGACATTTCTTGGATTGCATTTATGGTTCATCGTTTATGTTGTTTACACTCTGAGATCTATTTTAGATTTGGATCTTTCAGTAAATGTATTTATGTGTTATGATGCATCGGAATGTGATTCATTTTCAATTTTACCTGCATTTTATATCATAGTTGTTTGTGTAGAGTTTTTTATGATTCTTTTATATTAATTGAGTAATTCAGGGATATAGCTTAGTAAAGCATTTAATTTTATTGGCATTATCAGCCAGATGTAATAGTCATATACACACTGTTCCTTTAACAAATGATATGCTAATATAATTAATGAAATAGGCAATGACTATAATTGTTTAATTGTTTGGCTTGCGCGCCAAAATGTCTTGTATATAAGAACCCTGCTTTTACTGTTTTAATTACACCTGAAGAAGCATAGTATAACTATGTGAAAGCGCTTGTGTTTTTTACATCAATAAAGAAGATTTTATTTTCGTTGAATTCATCTCCTGTGGTGACTCCTGTTTGGATCTTTTACTACTATTCTAGCAAATGTACTAATTTTATTAAGTTCATCTTTGGCATTATAGATCAGGTTGTTGTGAACCCTAGAGGAGGAGACTGGAATAACGCATTAAATAATAAGGAACTATGCTGGCAGCTTAGGTTGGCTGCCATGTTACCCCCAGGTTTAAATAATTCCACCTCTATAGTGTCAGCCTTAAAGTTTAGGGCTAGCAAGCTATAGACTTATAGTATTATATTTTATTAAATTGACTTGTTTCAATTCATTGTGGTACATGTTTTTTACTTAGTTATTGTTTATAAACTTGGCACAGGTTTTAACCTTAGTATTTTTATTATTTTTTTTATCATTTTTTTATTGTTTTTATTGTCTATGTTTAACAATTTGTTTGATTGCACACTTCCCACTGATTTAATTTTCCTAATTATATTAATTGGAACTGCTTTAGTGTGAACAGTTAGGACTAATTAGTAATTAGTAATGTTGGATGTATACATTTCTGTATTCTGATGAGGTCTCAGTTTGGTGTGGAATGAAAGAGCTTAATACTGTGGTTGCTGGTCTTTTTATTAAAGTTATTTCTTTATCCATTGTGACCCTCTCATTTCAGTCATTTCAGTGCATTTGTTATGCAGCTTGTAATAACACTCAAATGCATAATAAACTCTTTGAAATACTGTACTTTACAAAATATGCTCTGTAATGGCTGTATTCTGTGAAATACACCTTGTAATGGCTGTACTTTTGTGAAATAGCTTTACTGTAACACTGCACAAACATGCAAACACTTTATACACATCTGATAGCTCAGATATCTTTTCTTAATATGAAAATACATGCTTTGCGAAAATGCAGTCCTTTCCCCTTATTTTATTCGTTTTATGCAATTTGGACTTTATTTCAAACATTTTCTATAGTAATTTGAATATTTTTATCAACATCGTACATATTTGTTAATGCAAATATATTTAGAATGTTCTGTATGTCTCGTTTCATATTTTGCGAAAAAGAAATAGTGCTGAGCTAGTTTTAATACCTGAAATTCGTTTCTGACCTGTTTTGCAAAGTATGCACATTTTAGGGAATGATTTACTCCTCTATATTCCACCAGTTCCAAACAAGTGGCTTAAGTCATTTTAGCATGCCACCTCTAAATTCATGCCTTTTAGACATGCTGCTTCTGATACCATGTCGCTAGTCTCTCTCTAACAGATGACAAGTTGGCGGGGTAGTTTGTTTAGATGCTTTAATACATAGAAACACATCGGGATGGATAGTAACATCATAAAATACGAACAAACTAGTTAACAGACAGACTACACATACACACATACATGCTTACATCTCAACAGCTAACTACAAAATGGCAGTCAGACTTGCATGTGCTCAGTATTTATACACATGTACAAGCCCTTGGATAGCTTCTTAAAGGTACATACACACAATGATCTACAATTTCAAACAGAAAGAAGACTAATAAAGTAAAATGTCTGTCTGTGGAGGCTTTAGAAGTGGCTAAGGAAAGAAGGACAGCAAAAGGCAATGGAGAAAGGAAAATATGTTAAAGTGAGGAGCAAGGAGAGAAATGGAGGCTTTATTTAAATGAGCAGAGCAAAGAACTAGAAGAGGTCAATAGAATGAGAAAGGCAAGAAACTTTTTCAAAAAGAGTGATGCTATTAAGAAAAAGTTTCAGGTATAAATGGACATGAACAAGGACAGATTCAAGTACAATGCATCCTTTGACTGTACCTTGCCAGGCACCTGCAACTGCTAGTGTATCCTCAGAGGTTTCTCACCAAAAAAAAAAAAAAAAAAAAAAAAACAATGGAAGGTGTAACGAACATGTCATATTAAGACCAATTGACAGCCCTATCACTGTATTCAGTTTTATATCAATTACTGAATGTTGATCTGTGCCTGACCTGTAAGGCAGTCTCTGATTCAGCCCTGATGGAAATCTTGCATATTCATAGAACTAACTGCACAAGGGTTACCCACTCCAAAAATCCAAGCCTGATCTCTGGCATTAATAGATCATACTGGAAAGACACATATGTGTCTCAGAGATTGCACCTCTAATGCAATAGGCTTCCTATTCACATGAAGCAGAGTCCTTCCTTGACCATCTTCGAATGCTTAAGTTTAAGGCTATGGAATTATAAACTTACTTTGTAGTCATAAAAATATTTTGTTGTTTTTTTTATTCATATAGTTATATTTTTTAAAAAAAGAAAATACTCTACAAAGTTTTACATATTTTATAAAACTTTGAATAATTCACATATTTTATGTGTTTTAGAATTTATTGGTGGTGCATAATGCTTTGTTTTATTTTACATATATGTTACTATTATATGGTATATGTATTAGTATTGTGTGAAATTTTTGGTAGTGTGCCTTTAAAAGAATAGTATGATGTCACTACAAGGAAGTTTTGGAAAGAGGGTGGTTCTGTTTCTTACTTTTAGTTTTGAAGAAGTCCTTAACACAATACGAAGACAAAAGCACTTAACCATTGTTGAATAAAAGTTTATCTTCTGGCTACAGGATGTATATGTAGCAGGTTGGTTTTTATTTAGATGCTGTTTTGTCTGCCATTTGCTAAGTTTGGATTTTAATATATTCTTTTTACCAGCAGTGCCTCCTAGTCAGCAGCTCCCCTCCCAATCATTCAATCCATTCACTGCCCATCACCAAGATGACAATCTGCCAGGAGATGCCATCACTCCCATTAGGGGTGGTTCAGCTTTTTGTTGATGGCCCTAACCCTAGCATGCACTCGACCAAGCAATTTGGGGAATGTACAAGGTATTTACCCCAAAGAACAACCCCTCACTTTTTGAAGGGTTGTATCCTCTAAGCATCTTCACCATCTCAAGAGGTACAAGTATTGCTTTCTGCAGTCTCCACCAGGGAAACCACATCAGCTCTGAGTGTCCCAGAGTGTCCAAAACCTTCCCCACCCCACCACACAAGATGTGAGCAGGCCATGTCCTTTCACCAATGCTGGGCCAATAATGGAACCTCTGTGATATGGGTTGCAGTAAAGGCTCCATCCCTCTGTGCCACAGAGCCAGGTGAATCAGTCAATATTTTAGGAAATAAATCCAAACTGCCTACTGGAAAATAAAAGCTAAAATTCAAATACTTTGACCACATAATTCAAGGACAGGATTCAGAAAAGGCAGTGATGCTGGGAAAGATTAAAGATAAAAGAAAAAGGATGTGGTAGAGGCTAAGGTGATTGGATGGCCTATTGAAGTAAAAATGAATATGAATTTACAAGAACATAAGTTCTTCATAGATGGGGCTGGCTGGCTAAAGTTCTTAAGGTCACAATGAGTTGGAGTCAGCTAAATGCCTAACAACAAAAACATAAAAGGACAGTATGCCAGAATATTAAGTGCAGGTTTATCTAACCATTATACTTAAACAGAAAGTGAAAAAGGAAACAAAAGCTGTAAAATACTTTGGCATAATGTGAAAAGACAGCAAGATTTCTTTGAGAACAGGAGGACTCAAAATATTTTTGAAAGCACTACCACTCATGACTTCTTAGACTTCATCTGTTATAGAACTTTTCAACAACCTCACAGAAAACTTTGACACCAGTCACAATTTTCAGACTCAGGACTCCAGAGGACAAGGAGATTAGGAGATCTCTAATGAGTTACCTCACCTATGTAGACAGAGCTTTCTGATACAGAAGATTGTGAAACAAGTAACCCAGCACCATGCCCTATCTTTTGAAGCTGAAAACCAGACCAGTTTTACACACAAAATATGGTAGTATGTTGTTAGGATGCAGGGATACAAATTAACAAATGTTATTAAGCATTTCTTATAGCCATTTTGTTCTAACTACAGTGGCGTACACAGGCAAAACTCTCCTTTAGTTAAGCTGTGTGAGGACCGTCTCCTTGTAAGACTGATTACTAGAATTGCTTATTTGATAAAATGTGCTCTGTTACTTGTGTACTTTAACAGAGATGGCCTTAATATGATCTCTAAACATGAGAAGCAGGTTCAGTTGTATCTCCAAGATATTGGAATAGGGAAACACTTTCAAATATCCCTACACCTGATCTGTCTTCAAGCCCATCCTAACAGAAATGCTATAATTCTAGCCTGAACAAAACAATATTTTACTTTTTCTTCTGACTGGCCAACAGTTTGAACTTTATAAACCAAGTGGCAAGTACCAGCTTTTACAAAGTCAGAGTTAAACATGGCAGCAATATTGTCCAGGGACAGCAGGTGACCTCATTGCAAAGTTGGACAACATGCAGTAAAATGAGTGAGTGGGGCTAGATGGAATGAGGCAGGTCCATATTAAAGTTGGATTGACCTTATGAGTATGGTTTCAGTTTTGTATAAACCATTTTTTCAGGTCCCATTTCCTATGCTCCTTAGCTACCAGGCAACATTAGTTTCCACTCCACATGGAGGAGATGAACATGCTCTAACCATAACCTTCACTAGAAGGCCACTCAGGTACATATCCCGTCCTTGCCACTGTCTAACAAATGAAAAACAGAATTTGGGTAATCTGTCCTTCTCACTGTGGACATATCTTGGCAATGATCCAGGTTTATTTTCAGACATTGTTACTTCTGGAACAGATAGGTAGGTATTTTGGCTATTTGCCAGTGTGGTCAAGAAAGACCCACCTAATGGAGGCTAATACTGGGGACAATGTGGTCAGGGTAATGAGAAAGGAATGAATACGCCTTATAAATAAGTTAATTAATCACTCCAGGCATACAGTCAGTAGTCATGCAAGGAATAATGGGCCAAATAAACTTAGTAAACTAAAAGAGCATTCACTTCAGGCATAAACATTGCATACCCAAATAACTAATGAAAAGCCAGCCAATAAATAAACAGTGGTCGATCAAAAACAATTTTAACTTCATGCTTGCGATGAACACATTGTGCCCACGATTTTCATCATGGAGTCCAGGCATTTCATGACTCAGCCTAACCACTGTCTATCAGAAAAAGAGCTCAGCAAATTATCTACATGAGCATACAAATACAATACGGGATGACGTTAGTGTAAATTTTTAGTTAAATAAACCATTACATTTGGAATAAAAAGGCCATTCAGACATTTAACAAACTGAAAAACCTCATGAATGGCTGTACTGAGGGGAAGACTGCCAAGTCTTGCCCTCTCCCTTTGTAGAGAATTATTAAATAAATAACTGCGCACCACTGAACATAATTTGTCATGTCAGAACCTATCTTTAGCTTATGACACGAATGATTCTGTTGAGAAGACCAGACTATGTAGTCTGTGACCCTCCTCCCTTCACAGAAGCTATAAAGACAAAGAGATGCATACTGTAAAACAAAATGTGTAATTAAAGATATTCTGAATGGAATAGTTAGGTACATTATCTGTAAAATCTAAAATGTATATGACAGTCCCCATACACCATTATCAGGAGCTTGCTGTACAGCATAGCAAGAAATGGACACATAACAGCTTACAATAATTAATAAAAGCTCTAAAGAAGTGCTGGTTAAGTACAAATCTAGAAAGTGCAAGAAAAAGTAAAATCAGCAAGTACACTCAAAAAAACAGGATAGAGCTCAAGTGCCTTCAGTAAGAATCGTGTGTCAGATTATATATGAAAATACGTTAAACACCATAATGTTTTCATAATAGCCCATGTTGCTGGTGGTTAAATATCTGTCAAGATCTTGGATAAAATGCATATTTTTGGAACATTTTTACTAAGCATATGGTTTACAAATATATATTTTTAAAACTCTCCCCCATTCTCTGCCTCCCTCTCCCTGTCTCTCTGTCTCTCTCTCTCTCTCCCTCTCTCTCCCTCTCTCTTTCTCTCTCCCCATGACTAAGACAATCTAGTCACTCCTTAGTACTACGTACAAAAAGCATCTGTCTTGCTAATATTCTGGTGTTGTCTTGAAGCTACTTTTATAGGTTACTGGCATGACAAGGATGCAATCCACTGTGTTGGGGCAGGGAGATGTCTAGGTTTCTGCAATGATACATATAATAAGTGCTTATTTTCCTCCTTTATCTTGTTTCTTAATCTCTTAACTCTTTTCAGTGACTTGTATACTTCATGGTTTTGCTCCACAGTATTCCTATCTTCTGTTAAAAAAACATGGGGTAAGTGTTCATCAGTTGATGCTATTCTCCTTGCTTCTAGCACAAAGATTA
Source organism: Protopterus annectens (assembly GCF_019279795.1). Classification (NCBI taxonomy): domain Eukaryota; kingdom Metazoa; phylum Chordata; order Ceratodontiformes; family Protopteridae; genus Protopterus; species Protopterus annectens. Next base: position 1,929,125,575 of record NC_056725.1, on the reverse strand, counting down.
TGCAGTACATAACATTCAATTGATCAGTTAGCACCAAAGCAACCATTACTGTTGTAATAATATATTGGTTAGTATTCTGGGTATATATCATTTGCTAGAAAACTTATGTCATGAAAATGTTTTAAAAAAAATGTTGTAGAAGGGACAAAGCCCCTTTACTTACAATAACAAACTCCAGTATCCCACTAGCATGGGGAAAGGGGGAAGACCTTACTAATTCAATAATCTACCAAATCAGCTTTCTGACAAAGGAATAGGTTTTAATACCATAGAAGAAAACAAAACTGAACAAATATATTTTTGAAGAGTGACTGCCTCCTGCATCTCTCAGTATTCTCCATACCACTTAAATTAATATACTAACTCTCAGGTTGTACCACCTCCGGGAAAATGTACTTCATTTTAAAGCAAAACCAATATTTTCCTTTATCTCAAGCATGTTCCAACCTTGGAGTTAGTATATTTCAGTTTTGGGCTGTTTCTCTGCAGCTTCCATGTTGGAAGGTACAGGGGTAATAGGTAACCTACATCGCAACTTAGTCACCAAATATTGTACACATCCTTATCAGAAGCCATTGAACAAGCAACTCAACCACCAGTCAAATTATTGGAAAGAAACCATCAAGACAGTGTCACTGGTGACTGTGTTACTGACAGCAGTCTAAAGAGCACCCAGATTCTAAATAGTAGGTACTATATAAAGAGCACTACAACTGATAAATAATTAAATACATAAATAAATATATATATAAATAAATAAATAATATATGTTAAGCACACATACTGCTGCTGTGATCATTTTATCGAACAGGTCTGGGTCCACTCAATATAATAGATTAATTCTTGCCAGTAGGCAAGAATCTATGACATTGATTGCGTAAGTCTGTAAAGAATCAGCGAGGAAAGATGACCCTGTTGAGATTGACTCTAGTCTGGCACTGTGCATTTGGCTTTTGGCTACCTTAAGAGAGTCATAGTTACTCCCGTCATTTACTCGTGCTTCATTGAATTTCTTCACTTTGACATTCAGAGCATTGGACAGAAATGTTTAAGCAATACTGCATTCTGTACTCACTGTCTATACAAGTTATCAGACTGCACTGTAGACAGTCTGTGATACTATACTGAGCTTCACTGAGTTAAGGGTCATTTATGTAACATACCCTAAAAGAGGTATATATTGCATTCCAAATCAACTGGTTGCAAATTGCTACAGCTTCCAAACATGCCAGCTTTTCTTCCGTATTCCATGCAAGAATACCAATCTTAAATCTTTCTTCCTTTTAGCACTTCTATGAAAGTACACCACCATAGAAAAGGTGCTCATACATACTGTGATGCCCCAACACTGGTCCAGTAATCAAGGAGCCTTAATCTTTACCACTAGCACCAGTGGGGGATGTACATTGGGAGGACGGCAAGTACACACACACTATTTCCAGATGCAGCTCTCTCCATCAAGTGCAATTTCCCTTAAGAGCACACAGAGACCACAGTCAGTCTGGGACTGGTTTCTCCCACTTTCTCCAGATCCCCAGTAAGACTCCCCACTGGCACAGCTATAGAGTTGAGATCTCAGCTGAGTGGCCAAGCCAAGACCTCCAGTACCCTCTCTGTCCAACCAGTGCTTTGTATCCCTGCCCAAGTAGCTGACACACACCCATTCTTTGAGATTTGATTTAAACACACACACACACACACACACACACACACACACACACACACACACACACACACACACACACACCTGGGAAAGGTTGGCACATGTTTACTAGCTATGCCCCCTTCTGCCAGACAATAAGGTAGTTCTGACTGTCACCAGCCACGTCCTTATCAGCTATTTTAAGGCCCCTAACAAAGGGTGTCCAATCTTACTGTGTAATGCTACTATCAATACAAATGGTAGTTCGACCAAGATCAAGGCTATTAGGAGTGGCCCACAGTGTCACCAAATAAATATGCAAGTACTCTCAGAACTTAAATATGTCTCACAAATATCAGTCACAATGAAAGGTTTAAATATATTTAACTATAAATAATAAAAGAACAAGAAAATAGTATATAATCACAGTTACATCAGAATTCAAAATCACAGGAAATATTTAAAACAACATTGCAGGGCAGTAGCAAATAAATAAAGAAAACATCTAAACTATACCTCACTATATTCCTGAATGTATCTAAGAGAAATTATACTGTCCCCTAGACTTGCTTACAGAGCAAGCAGGCAGATGTGGTGAGTGGATGTTCTTGTCAGGTCAAAGACAAAGTACAAAATGCCCAGTCTCTTTCAGAGAGTTCTTACATTAATATTTCAAATATTACTGCTGGGGTAGCTTGCAGCATGACATCACTTCTTCTCATCTGACTATCCCAGGTGAAAACCCCCACTGATGTAGCTGGTAGCATTTAGCATCTACCTGTGAAAACACATAAACAAGGATTTCTCTTAGATCAAATGCAGATCCTGGAAGTCATAAACCAATAAACACTTCCAAGACAATACAAAAAACTTCTAGTTTTAGACATTGTGTTTGTGCTGCACTGACACTAAGAGCCAACATCTTTTGTTTATGTCCCGGCCATAAAGTAACTTAATTTCAACTATTCTTCTGAAGTTTTGCAGGATAATCTCCTGTGTTCCAGTTTCCATGGTTAAAATATATACATCTAAACAGTTACAATAGTGTATATACATTTCTGCTTCATCATCATCATCATCATCTTCTTCTTTTGGCTGTTCCCGTTAGGGGTTGCCACAGCGGATCATCTGTTTCCATTTGTTCCTGTCCTCTGCATCATGCTATTTCACACCAACCACCTGCATGTCCTCTCTCACCACATCCATAAACCTTATCTTAGGCCTTCCTCTTTTCCTCTTACCTGGCAGCTCCATCCTTAGCATCCTTTTCCCAATATACCCAGCATCCCTCCTCAGCACATGTCCAAACCAACGCAATCTCACCTCTCTTGCTTTGTCTCCAAACTGTCCAACCTGAGCTAACCCTCTAATATACGGATTCCTAATCCTGTCCATCCTAGTCACACCCAGTGCAAATCTTAACATCTTTAACTCTGCCACATCCAGCTCTGACTCCTGCCTTTTCGTCAATGCCACCGTCTCCAACCCATATAACATAGCTGGTCTTACTACACTCTTGTAGACCTTCCCTTTCACTCTTACTGGTACTCGTCTGTCACAAATCACTCCTGACACTCTTCTTCACTCTGCTTAACACTTTACAAAATATCTCTTCAGCACACATCTGTACAATATAAAATACAGTTCTAATACATCTGTAACACAAGCATCTTACATGACCATGTTGACATTCACAAATGAGACACAACCACTTACAAAATTCTGGACAGCTGTGCTGGCAGTATCTCCTTTTGTTACACTTCTATATAAATCATGTTAATATTCACAAATGACATATAAGCATTTATAAAATTCCAGATAGCTGGGCTGGCAGCATCTCCTTTCATGACACACACATATTCCCTTCAGTACACATAAATACATGCACACAGCACAAGCATTTAATCAGTAATTCTTCTATGTTGCATTACGGCTTCATATGTACAGTTTCATTTTTATATTTGATATTCCTTTTCTGAAAGCATTTTATTTATTTATTTTTTTGCTTTCTTACTTGATATGATTATGGAAATATACTCCACAAAACCTGAGATGCCAGGAACTCGTCCCTTTCAGTTAATAATGGCTGTGTCAGCAGAACCCCACCCACAGTCATCCACTCCGCTGCATGACAAGTTACCTTGCTATGGATAAGATAGACAAAGAACATGTTAGTGGCCCTACATCATATTTGCTGTTGTGTACAGTTATGACTATTGATAGCATTGGCCTGTGCGATAACATTCCACCAGATGTGCTGGCAGAAGCTTGGCATGCTTATCTGTAAGAAACATCTGCCATTTTTCACAGAGGGCCTGCAGCACATTCTCTACATTGGAAAACCTTTCCATCCTCTTCATTTCTTTCTCAGGCATCCTGTAATGTAAATGCAAAGACAAACATTTATTAAGCTGTTGGCATGTTAAAGCCTTCACCCCAAAGTCTATAGTTACCATGGACTGTTCCACAACTGAGCCCCAAAGAGACACAGGCCACCTCTAAAGGTGATGTGTGTGTGCCTTTAGTCCATAAATGATCATAATTGTCATGTAATGCACACAAGCACACACCAAAGAGCAGCTTGCACCCATGAAACATGCCATTGAAGTCAGGCCTGGTATCTGCAGCATATGTGCTCTGTATATTACATGCCCATACACACACATATAGCCCCCATTACAACTGTCGATGGCTATAACAATGTTCCCCTATACACTGTCTGTTTGTCTCCCTTAAGGTTGCATTGCCATATAGCTTATCAATATCCCCGTATCCCTTTTTATATCAACTACTCCACCATGACACATGCTAATCAATCACAAAATGGATATGTTAGCTACCTGGCTATAGTCTACTGGTATGCATTTCCTGAACTTTGAACGTGTGCTCTACATTAGGATGAGACCTAATGCAAGATATCTGGGAGAATGTCAATAACAGCCCCTGTGATGGCATCCAGGTAGTGTGGTACATGTATATGCCAGCACTGCAGCCCATCCCCAGACCACAACATGTTGCAGATATTTTAGTCTGTGTTCCATATAACTGTCATCAGAAAAAAAAATCAGAAACACGTTTGGAAAAAGAATGTTTCCCTTTGTAGTGGCTGTCAATGTCCAACAGTAATTTACTACTCTTCACTGGATTACCTTTGCTAAAGTGTTGAAAAATCCTCGACATAATGAGCACAGCATTGACTATGGCTTTATTTATTACACAGTTTCATGGCTAACAGCATGGCAATTATGCTAATTAGTTAAATGCTTTTTTTTTGCACCATGCTTTTGATCAAGGCTGCACTACAAGACTTGTTCTTGGTGTGAAATTGCATGAGTATCCACTAAGTGCATTGTACTTGCAGGGACAGATAAGATAACTGACCCCAGCAGGCACATGTATGTACTTAATGTTTTCTGAAAGCTTCGTTGTGTAGAGAGAAAAAGCCTTCAGTATGGCCTGGGTGACCAAGGTTCCATTACAGGCGTGCTGGCAGGGAAAGATGGACATGCTTATCCTAGAGGAGGGTATGTACTTGGGAGCACTTGAGGCCTATCCATGTTGAGGGATATTGTCCTAAAGGGAAATAGGTGGTGAACATTGACTGAGTCAAACGGTCTGCACAGGGGAGGGAAGTTAGAGTATTACATAAAAAATCCTCAGCAAGCAATATGACACCACCAGAAGCATCAATCTCTTCAGCACCCCCTAACATGGGTCAGAGTAAGTCTGGAGAGAAAGGAGGTACCCAGTAGACCTAATGAATGTAGAAACATAGCTATGGTGGGGAGAAGGAGTACTGATTAGTAGTGCAGTAGAAGCATTCATTTAATTGCCGATATGAAAAATAAATACTGCTTTTGCTGTCTTTTCACTCTCAGGACTTAAGCACTTGCTTCAACTCTCAATTAGAGTTGCAAGTCATCCATAGAGGTGTAAACAGCAACACTGAAGTGAGATGCAGGTTTTCTGGGCTACATACAATTACATTGTAAGGGTATTCACACCTAAAATACCATCCTGTCATGCCATATATTTACGTGCCTCTATATGGTGGTATTGCCACCTGTTGTGCTGCCTTGTTGCCACCTGGTGCATGTCATGTGATGGCAGTAACATGTGCTGACATGAATGTGCTACAATATTCCAATGGACTGTGACCTGTGAAGTGACCATGGCTTCTGAAGGCACTGTGTGTGACAGGACTCTCAAATAGTTTTCTGTGGGGAGTATAATATTTCTCTATGCAATGTGCAGAGATCACCAACAGTACCTACTGATGACCTTTTCTGATCACCCCAATATAAGGTGGATGCCTTGCCTTGTCTTAACAGGCCAGTGATTATTGCAATTGGCATCACTTGCTCTGCTGGGCATTGCAGCATCACTCCATTAACCTCAGAAAGTACCAGCTTGACCTTCTAGACTAATGGGAAGAATAGGTCAAAAGAGCGATCTTTGAATCATACAGTAGGTATGCATGAATGGTGCACTTTAGTGTAATATAAATCATAACTGACAGGGCAACTGCATGATCTGTACTTCATGTACATTTAATTTTCCTTTCATGTTTTTAATCTCCTGAACAAATTAAGGGAAATTAGCTCATCTTTCAAAGGCATAAAAACTGTTTCTTCAGACACAAGAACAAGTATATAACTGCATTAGTTTAGGAAGATATATAGCAACAGATTTCTCTAATTAATACTACAGTATGGTTACTAGTTATACCCACTGCCCACACAGAAATACATAACTGTGGACACATCTACAATGTCAATAGAGACAAATGTGCTGTCCCATCCACCCAAACTGTCAGAGGTGCCCGCGCTGAGTACGGATTCCACACCTGGCAATGTTGATCTTACTGCATGCCACGTGCCATGCCATACCACACAGCTGTGCATTTGGGCTACCATGCTGTGTGCCTTGCCACAGCCCTGCCAATTTTACACAGTGCAACAGTCACATTTCACCATATTTTGCATTCACTGCTTCAAACAAGGCTCATGGTGATGGCATTTATACATAACATACACATGGTGTGCTAGCTTTATGCCTTCTCTGTCTTGCACTGCTGGGTGACCTATATCATAGTGCTTGGCCACCATATGCTGACGGATGCCCAAGGTTAAGCCAATGGATTTGCTGTTGTTGCTACATCACACTGGTATGGTCAACATGTTGCCCTGCAACCTCTGAACAGTCAGGTATGTCTGTCATGCCCTCCCTTATCCTTTTGCCATAACAGATAGCAGTGGGACATCTTTGTATGCCTTCCATGGCTCCTGCTGTCTCAAATGCACCACATTAATTGTATCCCTAATGCACACGAGGTACACAAATAATATCTACGTCCTACTGCCCTTTGCAACCCTCTTCCGACTTGCACCTTTCCCCTTAGAATGCCTGGTCAAACATATTAGTCAGACATATCATCCAAATTACTATTGTAAGTCTAACATAGGTTTTGTATTTCTCCAGCTAAAGTTATGCCTAATAATCATGCATGGTCATGATACAAATGTTTTTCTCTGTTATGTCTCTTTCTCTTTTTTGCTATCTTTCCTTTATATAGTTATTGTGTGTTTGTTATTTTATTTCTCTCTAGTTATGTTACCATTTTATGCAGGGATCAGCTGTGTCTGTGGTGTGGCAGTACTCACGACACCATTAACCTGTCCTACCATCTCCTGCTGGGTCTCTATCTGCATCCAGAGCTGCCTATTTGTGGGATGATATAAATCATCCAGTGGGGGGGGGTGGCTGGAGAGTTCCATTGTGGCCTCTGATGGTCTGTCTCTTGGGGATGATATCACACCCTTTGATAACACCACTGGTAGGTCCTAATATGTTAACAAGTATGAGTTGCAACAGGTGGTGACAATAGTGGTTGAGTGACAGCTTGATATTCATACTAGCCACCTGGACAGCATCTTTATGCCACTGACGATGTTGCACTGCTACCCAGTGCTTATCAGCATGCCAAAAAGGGTAGGACCCCACAGAGATGGCAGTCATGGTCGGGAATGACCTCAGACTGGGTACTAACCTGGGCAGCATGAAAGGAACCTGTCACTCTATCCTATTCTCCCATCATGTTGTTCCCTTTCCATGTGTTTTATTTTCCTCCTCATCACCAAATCCTTCTTCCATCTGTCTGCCTGTCTCTCCATTGTTTTCTGCCTGTTTGTGTCAATACCTGTTAGTCTTTGTGTTTGGTTTTATGCCCCCACAACCATCCCTGTACCCTCTTTACTGCCCACAACTTCTTCTTCATTCCATCCTTACTCTCCAACTTTCTTAAAATAAATAATTAAAATAAATGAAAATGGGCAGAATGTCTCAAAAAAGACCTTTCGTCCTTACCCCCATTCCACACTTTCTTCTCTGTGTCCTTCTAAGTGTTCTACTGCTTGCTTTCCCCCTTTCTGACTGTCCTATACAATACGCCCGTATCCTCCTCATTTATAAGAAATAATTGGTACATACTTTCCTGGGTGCATTTTGTTCTGTTTCATAGCAGTTCTTGTAGTGGTGTGACTATGCATGTGTGGTCAAGCATAGTACAGGTATGATACCTGCTGATGACTGGAATTCACAGGTCATGTGAGTACATCAGTGTATGCTTCAACATTTGTAGTCAGTGCTGTTTGTCAGTGACTTCCTTAATTAATTGTTCATCATCAATTTAATTGTCTGCTATTACATTGTTCTCATAACTCTTGCTCTCTTAGTTGTCAAAATCCTAGCAGTGGGCCATCAAAAATTATAGCAGATCATCCAAAATCATAGCAATAAAAATCTGCGCATGTGGAAATTTGCACTGTGCAAACTTGCCCTCTTAGGCCTTCATTTCAGCACCACTGCTTTAAGTCAATGTCTGCACCACAACTTGTACACACACACACACACACACACACACACACACACACACACACACACACACATTCATATAAACACACATACACATATGTGACCATTACTGCCACTTGCATGACTGCATGTACCTCAGAAGTCTGCTGTCAGGACCACAGAGTGCAACCCATTTACAACTCCCAACCTCTCAACGTCTTAGCTCTGGAATCAGTGGCAAAGACACAAACTAAGGGACAGATTTAAACTATTGTTCTTTTACACTTAGAAAGTTTGCAGAATAAAAGCTTTTATAATAGCAAGCATTTTATGAAGATACGAAATCTGAAATTCTGTGAGTGCAATCTATATAAATGTGTCAGAAAATCACAAATTCTATGAAAAGCAAACCAAAAAATATGCTCTCTGTACAGATCCACACACAGGCAGACACACACACACACACACACACACACACACACACACACACACACACACACACACACACACACACACACACACACACACACTGATTCTCATATTTTATATTAAAAGATTGTAGCTCACAATTATTAAGTTGTGCTGAAAGATGCACCCTAATCCTCAGAAAATTTGCCATTGTCTTCAGTACTCCATGGTATAGGCTTTTTTTAAATACTGTTTAATTGCAGGTTTGTCTGCTACAGCTCCATTTTGACTTTGACGAGCTCCAATATGTCTCTGTTTCTTATTGGCTCTATGACTGAGCCAGTAAAAGGAAAAAAAAAAACAGACATATCTAATGTGAAAGGAGCAGCAGGGCAGACACAAATTTCTAAGTTAAAACTGGGCAGCACTCCTCCAAATTAGCAGTGACTGAGAAGAATGGCTACTGTGCTTTAGTCTCATGATGGAGCATAACAGAAGCTACCCAAGATAACAAGAAGATAAAACAGCTTTAAAAACTGTAAAATGCCTTGAACTGACAATACTCCTTCCTTGTGTGTGGCAACTAAAACATTATTATTACAGCTTTTAAAGGATCAGAGATTCACTTCACATCTGGCTATTGTCTGTGCTCTCAACTGAATTATTGACATTTGTGTCTCAAACACATAATGAGTTGGTTATTATCAGAGACCTAACCATAATCCTCTGTGTTCAGTGTTGTCTTCAATATCCTAGTATAACCATGAATTAAATGTGGAATAAGGGATGGATCTGAATGGCTCCATAGAGTGATGTAATTATACGAGTGGAGTAGAATTTATCATATCCTCAAGAGACTGTTAACATATCTCAGTAGACATATAAAATCAATAAAATGGGTCTTCTCTTTGGCCAAAGATTACAAAGAAGTAAGTTATTTTTGCAAATTCTGCTGCATCCTGACTAATGTGCAATTACCTTTTTGAGTTGCAGGTTTGTGAATGACGTGGATGAGATACCCACAGTCTTAGTGGTCTTGGTATGTCTTAGAAAAGAGATCTCCGAAGATAGCCCAGAGCAAACAACATCCAATATATAGGTCAGACCCTTTGCATAAAATAATGCAGAATAGTACATGTCTGTTTCTAATACCATTATCAATTAATTTGTTATAGTTTGTACCTTAAGTGATTCCACTGGTAAATCCACAGCTGTGCCCATACAAATCTTATACGGTTGTTCTTAGGATAAAAATGTTATTGTCTTCTCCCATGCACATCTACATAGGCCAGTAAATATACTATTTCAGTCTACGGTCAAAATATTGTGCAGAACATAAACGTCTGTAGTAGTTGTCCTAATTTAGTTTGCTCTCACTTCTCACCATATAGAGTAAATGAACATAAGTTTGACTCTGATTGCAACCACCTGCCAATCAGTGTTCATTCTGCTCCTTCCATTTGTCACATAGCCTGACAGATTTGAATATTATGGTTTACCTTGATGATTTACTGGTCACAGGAAATGCAGAGTGTACACTTAAAAAATTTATAGAAAGTGCTGCAGAGACTGTAAGAATGTTAATTAAGTGTGAAAAAAAGTTAAACTGGGAGTTTTTCAAGTAAAATGAGTTGTTGAGGCATGTAAAAAAGATTTGGTATATATATATTATACATACACACACACACACACACACATGCATATATATATATATATATATATATATATATATATATATATATATATACATGGGTCTAGGACATATACTCGACTTCACTAAATACTGAATGACTAAATCACGCTCACTAATGCACAAAGTCATGAAATCACGAATAACCGAATCTAGGAAAACACTGAAAATACAATAATGGCAGAAAGTGCAGAAACACCTAGTGGCAACAAATAACATAAACATTACTTAATCTCAGCTCAAACTAACATCTGTTCTTGTCACAGAATCCCCATATTAACGAAATTAACTTCATTTAAATCTTCAATAATTGAGCTATAGCCTTAATGAATTGCAAGCTTGTGTATTCTTCTTTGTTTTCCATTATGATTTCAAAACGTTCCTCTCTTCGTATTTGCTTCCTCTTCTTCGGGGTAGGAGGACAACCAGACAACATCCTACAATGAACCTCATCAACTCTGTCTTGCTCACGACATATACTCTGTAGAATGCTGAGAACATCAAAATAGTGATTCCCTGCTATACAGAATAGCCTCCTGTGCCACGCTTCAATTGCATTCTGCATTCTGGGCAAATTCAACTCATTCAACACAGATATATTCCAGAAACTCACTGGAAAAAGAGGTGGAAATCTCATTTCTGTTGACATCCTAGTTCAGAACTCTAGGTTTACCCAACAAATACCATTCCATAAAGTATTTAAGTAACGGCATTCCTTCTACAGGAAGCCCTTCCTTTAATAAGTTAAAGGTTTCCAAAACTTTCTCCTCTGGAAGAAACACTTAACGTTATGCTGAAAGTGAATATCTGAGTTATAACGTGATGAGAGCCCTAAATTTTGCACTTTTCTCCAAACATTTCTACCAAAGTGGAAAAAACACCCCTGACACAGCACACCATTTACATTCCGATGCACACTTTGTATAGCTGCAGGCTCAAAATCACACAATATAAATGATGCACTTATTAGCAGGTCAAATTCAGACAATAGCTCAAATATGCCTATCCACATAAGAATGTACGCTCAATGGGACATTTTATGCATAAGACAGTAAAGGAGTGGTACACTTTTACTGTACCCACCATATCTGACAACAGACTGTATGGTATACAATTGTCTACACTCTGAGCCCCTTTGAAAATAAGTACCATCCATTAACAACATGCTTGTAGAATTGAGATCTTTCAAGTTTGGTTTCGTACTAAACAGCACGACAGTAGTTTGCTTAACAGCATCCGATAACACTTTCTTTACAAATACGCCGTCTTTCAAATGGAAATCATCCACTTTGATATCAGTTAAGCTGACATTTCTACAATGTAAGCCACTCCTACTCTTTGAGCAAACACGCTTAACTGTTTGCACCATAGATCTTCGGCTGGGTAAACAAGATGCACACTCCAAAGAACTAGAAGCTACTGTGTCGTCAACCACAACACACGGAGAATCTCTAGACAGAGAAGCTCTTTGCTTCAGCTCACTTCTAACCCAATACATCTCAACTTCATCGGGTTCACCAGAATAATAATGGCCTACACTCTTAACTAATTCCTCACCAGAGGTAACTGCAATTGTTACTGCTCTACCCTTGCATTTGTCAGTTATTTTATATTTGCAGCTCCAGTACTTTTGGGTTTTTGTCTTCTTTTGCAGTTGATATATATAGTCATCTATAAGTAATATTTCTCCACCTTTCTGTGACTTTACAGTGTTGTAAATCTGTCCTAACACTCCAGGTGCAAGTCTGCAGATTTCCGCCATTGTAGTAAACCTGTGTGTTCCATTTAAAGGGAGACTAAAGGTCTCAATTGATATCAAGGGCTGTTCGGTTAAATTAAATTCAATCAATTGACTTTTCGTGATTGTATGACTTTGTGCATTAGTGAGCGTGTTTTAGCCATTCGGTATTTAGTGAAGTCGAGTATATGTCCTAGACCCATATATATATATATATATATATATATATATATATATATATATATATATATATATATATATATATATATATATATATATATATATATATATATATTAGAAATATAAAACATTATTAATTCCTGACATAGTATTGGTACATTATGACCAAAACTTACCCCTCACATTTGCATATGAAACTTCTTCGTATGGCACTAAAGCTCTGATTGAACATATTATGCTTACTGGTGAACAGCAACAACTTAATTATGCATACTCAACTCTTTCTCTTGCACAACAATATTTACAAATTAAAAATAAAACTATTGCTTTCATTTTTTTCAATAAAGGAATTTTATTATTATTTGTATAGTTAAAAGTTGAAATTGTTGATAAATGTAAAAAATATTAATCTTTTTTGTTTAGCATAAATGTCTGCTTGCCTTATCAGTTGCGTGTATCCAAAGATGAATCATTGTTTAATCTGTGTATGACTATTACAGCTGGTACTGAACTTCAAACGTATGTGGAAGTGTAGATTGTCTCTTGAGAGTAACATTACTGGAATCCTTTGATCTGGCAGCAGAGGGAATGACAGAGTGTATCATTATTCTGCATGGGGATTATTTCCAAGACACACCTAAGCACTAAGCTAATGGGTTGAATGGTGTGAGCAGACAGAGAAATATCTGAAGTACTGGTCATGTGTTAGGTGGGTCTCATCAGTCTGGATAATGTATTATCAACATCTAAAGAGCTGAAGAAAAGGATGAAAGGAAGCAGCATTATCAAGCTTCCAGCTGATATTAAAGTCACCTAGAATGATTTCTGACCTGTGTTAACTTCAATAGTGCAAGGCCCTGTCAGCTAATGATTCTCCTTTACTTGGGAGACAGTTAAACGTGAAAGTAAATAGACTGGCACAATTAATTTTATAATTAACTATGAGGGGTTCCTGGTGTTGAGAAGTATAGTTGTCAAGCCTAGCATTAGTAATCACTGAAAGTAATGGTGAGTGTACCATGATCATCTCAGTGTTTATCAGAAAGCATTAGAAATGCCAGAGACAGAGAATGAACTTCTAGCTCGAGCATTTAATCAGAGAAAGTCTTTTAGAAGGAATCTGTACCTCTAACATGAACAATTCCCTGTAGTTAGGCATTAGCATTTAAAGATATATACCCAAATACATTATGTTCCCTTTTTCTAGTTATAAAACATATGTGCTGATTTCATGTATATACTTATGGTAGCATGCATTATGTTACACTGATAATTTAAAACTGACTTTATATTAAGCATGTTATGGGACTTTAAAATTAAACAATACTTTAATATAGTTACAAACAACTTTTCTTCTGTAATAGGATCATCAGCTTTCAAACCGCCCATGTATATGGTTGATTTTATCACTGGTCTTCTAGACTGTATGATAGGGCTGTCTCTGCGGTCATCTGATCTTCCTTTTGGGAAAGTTACTTTTATTTACTTATTTATTTATATAAAGTTGTTTACTGGGTGGATGAGCTAGCCCAAAGTCCTTTTTCAGCCACGATCCGTACCAAGAGCATTTATAGATGCTGCTAAATACAGTAAAGATCATGTACAAAATAGGTGAATATATAATGAATACAGGGGTCCAGGGAAGTAAATATTGTGGGAAGAAATATCCAGGGAATTGTTATGGCTAGGCTTGTATAGGCCCTAGGGCCGATAGCCTAGTACCAACCTATGAACAAACACACTGAATAAATAACTGAATACAGACAAGATTATGTATGATAAAGACAAATGCAAGTGAGACTAAATAATAATATGCTAATAGTCTCCATTTTAAGTAAAACATATGGTTAAGGTCTTCACCTCACAAGGTACTGGGTTTGATTCTGACCTTGAGTTATTGGTAAGGCTTAAAATGGCCCTTCAGGACAGTTAGCCTAGTATTCACCTATGAATATACATACATACACACACACACACACACACACACACACACACACACACACACACACACACACACACACACACACACACATATCTCAAAGTATCTGGTAATCTTGGTTGGTTTGCACTGCATTATGAATAAAGAATGAAAAGCTAATTTTTAGACTAACCAAAATGAATAACCTCAACCGTAACCTTATTTATAAAACTTACTTAAAGATATAGAAGTTGGAGAGTAGCTGGTTGTGATCATGGAGGTAGGTGGACTACCCACCCATGATCATGTGATACTTTCAAGTGTACTTTCAGCTGCAAATGAAAGACTGGGAACTCAATTATCTTTCCTATATTTTATGGATTCATATTCCATCTCACAGAAGCAATGTTTGAGAGGAATCATTCAGCTATTGTTAAATTAAACTTAGGACTGCTTAGAGTGTATGCAGCTTCTTTAGTTACTAATTTGTCTTGACAGGCAGTAGTTAGCAACCAAATTAGAAGACCAATGAGTCGAGCAGAAAGGTGGCCCTGACAGTAACTGGTAGCCAGTTACTGTTTTACAGTGCTGAACAGTAGTGTTCTGTCGGCCAAGTGAATTTGTCATAATATTTTTTCTGCTACTTACAGTAAGGGTATGTTGTGAGATGAATTTAAGGAGATAATATATAGTGCGCATTCAGTTCTGGAAATCAGAACATTTATCAGAATTGACTTCCTTGCTTCTTTAGTATATTCTTCTTCTTCTTCTTTCAGCTTTTCCTGGTTAGGGGTCACCACAGAGGATCACCTTGTCCGCTCATGATTGGCAGTGGAGTTTTACGGTGTCGAGTTGCCAGCCCGGCGCCCAACCTTCCACAGAAGGCACACACGCACACACTCACATCTAGGGCCAATTTAGAGTGTCCAATCCACCTGCAGCATGTCTTTGGGATGTGGGAGGAAACCGGAGCACCCGGAGGAAACCCACGCGACCACAGGGAGGACATGCAGACTCCGCACAGAAGGCACCCCAGCTGAGGATCAAATCAGAGAACCTCTTTTGCTTCTTTAGTATATATGGAAGTTTATATGAGACTTTGAGTTGTATTAAGTCTTTCAACTAGTTTTCTGTGTGTTGTTGAAAGGTTAGATACTGGTCTAACTTGATTTCAAGATGTGGTCCATTTTTATCCATGGGGAGACATTATCAAGGAGATCCTTGACTACAAAGTTTTGAGCTAAGTAGAGTCTTTGTGGGATGTCTACTAGCATTAAAGAGGTCTTAGTACAGTTGCTATTTAGATTGCTAGCAGCCAACTAGTTCCAGAAAGACTTTCAGAATATTTTCTTGGAAGTTTGTAGATTTATTAACCTTTATCATCACTATGTTAGCTGCATACAGAAAGCAAGAGATATTTGGAAGGTGGGTCATTATTAAATAAGGGAAAAGTAATGAATCTAGAACAGATCCTTCTGGGGTGACAGACTGAAGAGGATCGTATTTCTAATTTGCCATTGTTTGAAATAACTTGGAATGTTGCCCAAATAACTTCCAAATCTGTTTTAGAAATTATCAGAAAAAAATCAGCAGGACAGATTTTGTAGAACCATATTATGGTTCACTATTTCAAAGGTGTATCCCAGATCTATAAAAAGTGCCTCTGTAAGTAGTAAGTATATGAGTACATTTGGTCAAATCGAGAATACACTGTTGCTATGCTACTAAAGTTAGTATAAAATCTGTGTTGGTCATGTATTAGAACATCGTAGCTGGTTATATATTCTAGAATTTGAATATAGATATTTTTTTCAATTTTTGTAAGACGGCAAATATGATAAAGTGGATGGAAATCATTGATTGAGGAAGGAAACTGTACTTTAGGTAGTGGTTGGATTCTAAAGTGTTTGTAGCATCATGGCATGAACCAAGTAGTCAGTGAAAGACTATATATGAAAGGATGTAGTTTAATAAGAATGAAGCTTCCTAGTTTTAGGTGCTATGAGGGGAAATGTAGATATATTCTATGCTCTCTAGGTATGCAAGGACATATTTATGTTTTATGGATTGGAAACAGAGGGTGGATTATTAATATTTTTATCCATGGAACTTAACCCCAGTGCTTGTTGAAATAGGGTGCCCTATTTGGCCATTTCTTTTTATAGAGAAGCTTAAACCACTGAACAATTAAATTAAAATGGTTTATTTGAGATGTGTTTCGGCAAATTAATAAGTAATAGTGTCATCCCTTGGTTGGTGACAAATGAAATACATTGAATAGCAGAATAAAAATACTGTGAAGGAGGAGTTGGTCACAAATTGCAGTGGGGTCACTATGATGTTCTGCATTCCACCAGTGGAGAATCTAAAATATCCCTCTTTGAATGGAATGTGACAGATGTGGCAAATAGTTTTTAAGTCACTTGTTTGATATATATGTGAAATGTTAGAGGTGGTTACAGTATCTATATGGTCAATGGAAAGCCAATGATCCAGCCAAATAGCAAATGCGCAAGCTGTGTGATAAAGCAGTAGCAACAGTCAAGCAGCTACTGCAGATGAGCACCAATAACTGGAATGGAAGATAAGGCAAGAAATCCAACTTTAAATCTGTAAAGCCTTGTAATAGGTGAGTAAAATGGCTTTGATGGAATATGTGAAAAACAAGATGGCAGTGTGGACAGACTTTGTGAAAGATACCTTGGGAATAGCACAGGTGAAACATTTGGCACAATCTGATTCAGAGATTAAAATATGGGAAACCATTGCAAATTTTGATATAATTTGTAATGTGTTGTAAAAAAAAAAAAGAACAAATACTGCAGAAATTTTCACAAAATGTTGAAAATTATTTGTGGCATGGACACCCGTATTTCTGGAACATGACTATTCTGAGGTTCCACAAAAGCATAGTTTGCAATTTGTGGATGTGACATGAGAATGTAAAACTGAGGAAACTGAAAATTAGACTGTCATTTCTGGTTATTTTTAAAGGTATTTTGGAATAGTGAAATGCTGACTTTTCACAGTCTGGCTGAAGACACAGCAACAATAAAATAACTGCCCTTAAGAATAATACAAAACAAAAATACAAAGAAACTGATGATCTTGCTGATACAACAACACAGAGATAGAGGATGAAGATAAAGGGAGATCAGATTTAACTGAGAAGAGACATCTGTGTATAGATGCAATTCTAGGAACATGATGAGTAGAAAGACTGGAAAGTTCCAAATAATGGTATTGAATGTTCTGTTCAACAAGCAAGTGTGAGGGCTAAAAATAGCCTGAATATTGGGTAACCAGCAGCTTTTTTTGAAAGATTCTGTATGTATCTGAAGTTATATATTTCCAAGTTTTTGTTGTAGCCATGTTAATCATAACTATTGGGCTGGATTCAATAAAGCCTACATGGTACGCTAAAACTGCATGAGTGTTGTGGCTCAACGTGCACACAGTAGCTCACTCATTTGTATTCAGTAAGAGCCGCACAAACATGGTAAATATCATGGCATGCTAATTACAGCATTACCAGCTGAATTGTATTTAATCAACCAATCCAAGATGGAGGAGTTATTCAACAAGCTATAAAGCAATCATGTACACTAACTGCAGGTTTTGCCCTTGAATTCAAAACCTACTGGAATACAGAGAGAATGTTAGGAGTTGCTGTTGCTCTTCTGCATGTGTTTGTGCAACAGGCCCAAGTGTATGCTGCTGCTGCTGCTGCTAATAGACCTCGGCCAAGAAGAAGAAGGATGTTTAGAGGCACACTACAGGAACTTTGCAACCTCTGTCATCCTCAACTGAAAGCAAGGGCAAACCAATGAGAACCAAAACATGTGGAAACTAAGGTATGTGTAGCACTTAGAATATTTAGCTACAGGAACCTTCCAGAGATCAACAGGGGTTATGCTGGGAGTGTCACAGGCATCAGCATCCAGGATCCTCCATCAATTCCTGAATGCTATGGTACAACATGCCAGTGACTACATATATTTTCCCCACACACTTGAGGACAGAGCTACAACTATGCAGGATTTCTATCCTGCAGCACATTCCCCTGAAGTCCTGGGTGCCATATACTGTACACACATTGAGATCAAAGCACCACCTGGGGAGCAGAGAAGGGTGTACATAAACATAAAGGGCTTCCACCCCATAAACTTCTGGGTCATGTGTAACGCCAAGGGAATCATCCTGAGTTTATGCATTGACAACCCCGGCAGTTACCATTACTCACATACCTGGCATAACTCTCAACTCCATCAGAGGTTTTCTAGGGGGGGATCCCACAAGGTCATTTACTGGGTGATGCAGGTATACACTCAAACCACAGCTGATGATGCCCATCAGAAATACACACACATACTAACTGAAGACTGCTGTAATGAGACATATGCTCAAACAACAAATATCACAGAGTGCGTTTGGGCTGCTGAAGTCACCGTTCTGGTTCATAGATACATTAGGGGAGCCTTGCAGTAGAATCCCTGTACTTGGGCTGAAATTTTCACTATCTGTGCTATCCTTCACAACATTATACTGAGAAAACAGTTTCAACAGGAACACCAAGGGGAAGGGGCACATATCCCACCACCACTGGCAAGGTCACTGCAGCCACACAGGTGAAGAGTCAGAGAGGAAACCACCACCCGCTGTGGGTGTGGGTCGATGTAGGTGTGTGCACAATATGTCCTCTCCCTGGCCAAGAGGCAATGGATAGCACACATGCTCGCCACCTAAGCGGGTACAACTTTTATCCTATGCGCATACATACAGTAAAATTGATGCCAACAAGACACAACCTTTACTAACCCATGTAATGGCTGTGCACTGTTAGCATCACACAACGTCATCCCTGAATTAAAACACTTGTAACTGCTGGACTATCAAGGCAAGTGTTGAACCTAGAATAGGAAAATAAATGGCTAAGAATATAAATTAACAGCAGATCCCTGCATATTGTTACTTGCTGATGTACCTAAGTAGAAGGTATAGAAGTTTAACAACGACATCAATATGTGACAGGACTGACTTATGTTAATAGATGTGTGCTCTATATCAACTAATAGGCCTCATGCATTAAAGATACACACAATACAAAAACCTGTAAGAAAACAGTACAAGTTTCAAAAGAGCATCACAAAAACATATATACTAAGCACTCAGTTAGCTACACACCCTGTGCATCAGACAAAAGACTTATGTATCCCTGAATACAAAAGATAGAATTGAGGATAAAGCACAGTTATCATCATTTGCACAGGGTGTTGTTGGGGGGTAGGAGGCCAAGGCTAACACATGTAAGTAAAAAAGACAGGCAGGCAGAAATTTAGATAAATTATCAAATGGTCAGTGAGACGGAATGAGCCGCAAACCTCACAAATGACACAGGTACCTATTATGTGTCTGTGCCTGTATGGGCACTCGAAGTAAAACATATGTGTGAGTGTGTGCAAGAACACAGCCGAGCTCTGTACTAGCTCTACATCCTGGCATGTCAGGCAGGTGTGAGCTGTGTATGGAAGAAGTAACAATTCATTCTCATCTCCCCTGACCATGAGAACTGGCTCTGCCAGGAGTTGCACTGGCACTTCCATGCCCATGGTCACATGTGCTGCTGCTACCTGAATGTGACTGATGTATGTTGGATGAGTTCTCCTCATGAGTATGCCCAAGGCCATGACCCCTTGGCCTACCATGTCTGGGTGTGGACACCTCAACCACTGACAGAGCAGTGGAACTAGTGCCACCATGGGACTGTAATCGGGCACGGCCAAGTTGGCTAACATCAGATGATGATGCTTACCTATGTCTACGTAGATACTGCCCCACCCCCTCAGCAGGCATTCCATCATGTCATTCACCTGATCCACTGAATCAGCCACACAGTGGAGACAGTCATGCATATCAGCCTGTACCACATCTGCAACCCCCAAGCATGTCTTCAGATGCCCTAATGGAATGTGCCTGCACCTCCATGATGGCCCTAAACATACATCGAGTGGCACAGAGTGACACACTAGGATCAGGTGGAGGGTAGACAGCAGGTCTCCTCTGAGCACCCCTAACAACCCTCTTGCATGGCACCTCACCCACACTTTGGCTATGGCCAGAGTCAACCGGCACTGAAGCCGCAGTAACCACACTACCCTGATGAAGTGTGTCACCCTCCACCTGTCTAATATTGGAGGGCTCAGTGAAATAAGTATGTGTAGGCCTGCTGACTATACCTGAGAGAAATACATGGGTTAGCCAGATGTCAACCTCAGTGTCAGAGTCAACCTCTGCAACCCTGACTATGCCTCTATTTGGACACCATCATCATCAGGGTCTAACGATACTCTGACATCTGGTGTTAAGAGCCCTACACTTCCACCATCAGGATCACCTGTGATAATAAGCAGTAAACACAGGAATGAAAATAATACTACACTAAAATATTTAAAACAATTTATATGATAACAGACTAACACTGGTCCTACTATCACAGATGTTACAGCAATAAAAAGACTCATTATATCCGCCTCACACATACTGATAAATGCATATATCTGACAAATGGTCATCAATAATCAAAGAAACCTTTTGACTTATCATATGCAGATGACTCCACACTTGGTAGGGAGGATGGTCCTGAAAGAATGATGAATGAAGCAAAGTAAGGATGCAAGTTAAACATCACAACTGGAATAACACAGGGGGACAAGTGAATACACAATTTTGCCTGTATGTCAATTAAGAATAGTTTTAACTGAAACTTGGCTGACATATCCACTCACAGCACACGTGTATGGGCAAATGTGTCATAAAGTCTATCAATTTATTAATAGGTTCATTAAAAAAATCCACAGGAAGTATTACTTAAATTGTTATATATTTCACTATATAAGCAAATCTAAAATATACCATATGTCAGCTTACCTGAAAACTGCTCTGGGAAAGTTGTCCTCCCAGACACATTAGCACCGACATCACTCACATGTTGGTGTGCAGTTTCCACTGAGTTCTCTGGATCTCTGACAGTGTACGGGAACTCTTCATTTGGTATCAGTGGTGGATCAGTAGCAGCAGCAGCCCCACCCCAGGCACCTGAATGCCTGGACTATTACATAATTTTCAGAGTCACTGAAAGGGGGTTTACATGGATTTGTACTCTTGGGTGCCATAATCCTATATGATATAAAACAGAAAAGGACACAACACATGAATATCTCTGTGACACTGCCCGCCCAGCTATCTGGAACTTTCTAAATAATTCTATGTCATTTGTGAATATTGACATGATTTATACAGAACTGTATGTTATGTACTGAGCTTCAAGAATGTAACCACAGCATACCCTGCTGGAACATAGAATATTAACTTAACAAAACTTCAAGAAAATAAGTTGAAATTAAGTGCTTTACAATGTGCTATAAAAGTTAATTTGATTGCAGCAAAAAGACAGGATGCCTAGAGCTAGAAGTTTTTTCTATTGTCTTGGAGAGAAGTATTTACTATGCTTAAAATGTAAAGTATTTTATTGCTCTATGACTTCCTAGCAGCTGCACTTCTGAGAGATATGTACTTCTCACACAGAGCTGTTAAAATTATGTTAGTTTCTGTTAGCCTGGGAACAGAAGGCAGGTGACAAAATTGATGTCATCCAGGCTAACCCAGCAGTAATATGTGAAATTAATTTAAAAACTCTCTCAAAGAGGAAGACTGGGCATTTTGTATTTTGTCTTTGTCCTGGAAACGTCCATCATCAGCACTTCTGCCTGCATCTTGTCTGCCAGTAAGACTTAGGGCATAGTATCTCTCTTAGATATAGATAGCAATATAGTAAATATTAGTTTAGATGTTTTCTGTATTTATTTAAGACTATCCTGCAATGTTTTAAAATAGTTCCTGTGATTCTGAACTCTGCAGTTACTGTGTTGATTGAGTATTATCTTGTTCTTTTCTTGTTTATTATTAAATATATTTAAACCTATCTTTGCGTCTGATATTTGTGAGACATATTTAAGCTCTTGGCATACCTGCATATGTATTTGGTGACACTGTACAGGCCCCTCATAAATAGCCTTGCAAGTCTTGGTCACATTTACCATTTGGATAACAGTAACATTAAACAGTAGGATTGGTCACCCTTTGTAAGGGCCTTCTAGTAGCTGATAAGGAGGGGTTGGTGGCAGTGATAACTACCTTATAGTCTGGGCAGAAGGGGACAAAGCTAGTAAACCTGTGGCAGCCTTCCCCAGGTGTGTGTGTATATAAATCAGATCTCAAAGTGTGTGTATCAGCTTCTTGGGCTGAGACACAAAGCACTGATTGGACAGAGAGAATCCTGGAGATATTGGCTTGACCCAGCAGCTGAGATCTTAACCCTATAGCTGTGCCAGTGGGGAGTCTTATTGGGGATCTGGAGAAGGAGGGAGAAACCAGACCCAGACTGCCTATGATCTCTGTGTTTTCTTAAGAGAAATTGCACTTTACAGTGTGTGTACTTGTCATCCTCCCATTGTTTAAGTCACTCACTGTTGCCAGTGGTGAGGAATGAGACTGCTTGATTACTGGGCCAGTGCAGGGGTGTCAAAATTACATAAGTATATTCCTGATAATATACACATTTATTAACATTAAGCATTGGAGACACACATTTCAGTTATTAAAATTGAAGATTATGTGGTTGTACCACATCACACTCACACATAAACCAATGTTTGGTCCAAACCAAGGAATGCTACTTTAGTAATGTATTGTTTACCAGTGAAATAACAGGATGACTACACATTTTCAAAACAAAAGCACTTGAAAGACACTTCTGTTGTGGCAACAGACAAATGGCAGGTGGGTCCCCCAACCCCAAAACAACAAACCAGTGAAAGTTTGTACAAACCAAGGAATACCACATAATTCAATTATTATGTATGCTTTTCACACAATTCTCACAACATGTACACATTTACAACAGAAAAGTCAGTTTTATATTATCGCCAGTCACCTCTCATTGTGCCTACCACTCCCCTGGAGGTGTCTCTGAGCCATCTTAGAAGCATAACACCCTGTGTCATTCACATAGTATATTACATTTCCCTGAAATAACATAGAAAATTATAAAATAACAATTTTTAAAAATAACACTTGTGGTGAAAGCTAATAACCTATCTGAGAAATGTAAACTGTCAAAAATGCCTATGCCAACAGGGAACTAGAAGAAGTGCATACAGATAAAAGTTCCATTTTGTACCGCATATATATAATTTGCTTTATAACATGTTACAAAATCTAGAATGTACTAAATACAATCATACGGGAGGGCACAGTGGTGCAGCGGTTAGCGTTGCCGCCTCACAGCAAGAGGTTCTCCGGTTTGATTCTTGGCTGGAGTGCCTTCTGTGCGGAGTCGGCATGTCCTCCCTGTGGTTGCGTGAGTTTCCTCCGGGTGCTCCGGTTTCCTCCCACATCCCAAAGACATGCTGTAGGTGGACTGGACTCTCTAAATTGGCCTTAGGTGTGAGTGCGTACATGTGTGTACCTTCTTTGGAAGGTTGGGCACCGGGCTGGCAACTCGGCACTGTAAAACTCCAGTGCCAATCATGAGTGTACAGGTGATCCACTGTGGCGACCCCTAACCGGGAAAAGCCAAAAGAAGAAGAAGAAGACTAAATACAATCATACCTTAGCAAAATTAAAAGACTTCACTCTAGATAAATCAAAAGGAATATCAATCTTCTGTTTTCTCCAAATACTCAAGTATCCTCACCTTCAACTTCTCTAGCTACACAGTTACCTTTTTATAAGGTAGATTCAGGCCTCTGAGCATGGTGAATTTTAGATGAGGTGTAAACTCATTAGAATTGCTGAATACCAAACTTTTGACTTCAAGTCGCAGGTGTAAACATAGTGCGGGCACCATCTCCTATTAGTTGCTAATGGACTGCAACTGTCAGTGATTAGTGGGCGGGAGAAGAAAGACAACAGCAATTCAGATTACTTTACCTGCATCAGGTGTGTCATCCAGGATACACTTACAAAGTGAAGAAGAAACTTCAGCAAGCTTTTAAATGGAACTAAACAGCATACATTTATCATTTTTGCTCACTAATAGCCAAAATCTATTGGCTTAGCAAAAAAATGTTTTTCACTGCCATGTATTTTATTATACATTTAAAGGACAATGATACAAAATGCACTCTAGATTGCATGTCTGAGAGTACAACACAGATAAGAGAAGAATAAACACAATACATAGAGAAGACAGAGCTGCATTGGTGCAAACATATTCATAAATGATTCTGTGATCAATCATTGCACTAAATACGTAACCATACATGCACGAACAAATGACAGTGTACAAGTGTATATGACTTGTTAATACCGTGGAGGAAAAGTACAGTTTTGTACCTACCATAAATGTAGATGTCCGAGAGGTATGCATCTGCAGTCCTAACATATGGGTTGTCCTGCCTCAGGCAGCCCTTCGGTCGGCTGGATTCCAAAGTCTGGGTCTGGCCTCGGCTGATGTCGCACTTCATCCGACGTCATAGCTGCTGTGAATTGGGTATAAAGGCATCAGCCAATGCCATTTTCCTCAGTGTTTCTTGCCCCAGATGCCAGGTGCCCCCTAGGAAGGCTAAATTTGGATAAATGCAAATGATTCCAAACAGTAGAGCGCAAACAAAAATAAACATGTATATACATATATACAAACAAATACACCATAATAGATTCCCCCAGCTAGCTACAAGATGGGCAAATACCCTAGGAGTACCACAGAGGGGAAGGAGGGTGGGTAATCCTGACTGCAGATGCATACCTCTCGGACATCTACATTTATGGTAGGTACAAAACTGTACTATGTCCTTCAAGGATGCATCTGCAGTCCTAACATATGGGTAGAATACCATAGCCAAACTGGGGGAGGAGGCACTAAGATGATTATGGTGTAGAGAAGATCCCTTGCAAAACAGCAGCTGCAAAACCTGCTCGGGATCTGGAGTATAAAGGTAGATTATAATGCTTGGCAAATGTATGCACGGAGCTCCAAGTAGCAGCCTCTAAAATGTCTTTGGTAGCCACTCCTCGTAAGAAAGCTGTAGTAGTGGCTGTAGCTCTTGTGGAGTGAGGTCTGATGTTTTCTGGAGTTGTCTTTCCATGAAAAGAGTAACAAAATCTAATGCAATTTCCTATCCATTTTGAGATTGTCTGTTTTGAAATTACTTTTGCTTCCATTCCTGTTGCATATGCTACCAGAAGCTGGTCAGTTTTTCTATTGTTCTTGGTTCTGTCCAGATAGTAGTGCAATTGCCTGTGCACATCCAAGGTATGTAGTAGTCTTTCCCCCCTGTTCTGTGGGTTGGGGAAGAATGTTGGTAGGTGGATTGCTTGGTTCAATGATACCCTGGTGACCACCTTTGGCATAAAAGTAGGGTTAGTTCTCAAGGACACTCTGTCCTGATGGAAGATAAGGAAGGGCTGTACTGCCATTAATGCCTGTAATTCAGAAACCCTTCTTGCTGAAGTGATTGCAAGCAGGAAAGCAGTTTTCCAAGATATGAACTGTAATTCTGCTGTTGCTGCTGGCTCAAAAGGGGAAAGTGTTAACTTTTCCAGCACAAAGTTAAGGTCCCATGTAGGCAAAGGTGGCTTCCTTGGAGGCTTTACATTTTTAATTCCTCTCAGAAACTGCATGAGTAGAGGATGAGAGAAGACTGGAGGATCCATGTTGTATTCTGCTGAAATTGCTGATGCATGAATCTTAATGGAGGAGTAAGACAGGCCATTGTGGAAAAGTTCTGCTAAATATTCCAGGATGTTAGTTATGTTTGCTAATGATACATTTTCTCCTTTTGCTGCACTCCAAATGAGGTATCTTTTCCATTTGGCTGTATAAGTCTTCCTTGTGGAGGGTCTGCGAGCCTCCAGTATAATGTCTTTAACCCTCTGGGATAAATCTGGGTTATTTTGTTTTATGTAACATTCCAAGCAGCTAGCTGCAGTGTTTTCAAGTTTGGATGTAGGATCTTGAAGTTGTTCTGTGTTAGCAGTAAAGGAACTAGAGGTAGAGGCCATGCGTGTGTCCGAGACATACTCCTCAGTAGCGGGTACCAATGCTGCCTCGGCCAGTCTGGAGCTATCAGGATGATCCTTGGGCGATCTTCTTTGATCTTCAGTAGCACTTTGTGCATCAAAGGAAGAGGTGGGAATGCATATGCTGTCAGGTTTTCCCAACTGAAGGAGAGGGAGTCCACTTTCCAAGCAAGTGGGTGGTATGCCCTTGTGCAGAATTTCCTCAATTGGTGGTTGTGTGGGAATGCGAGCATGTCTATTTCTGGTAGTCCCCATTTCTTTGTTATGGATTTGAAGATGTCTGGATGTAGCATCCATTCGTGGGCATCCGTGGTAGTTCTGCTTAAGGTGTCTGCTAGTATATTTTCCTTTCCTGGCACAAATATGGCCTGGAGCTGAATGTTGAGGTTCAGGGCTACATTCCACAGGTCCATTGCCATCCGGCATAGAGGATATGAGTGTGTGCCTCCTTGTTTGTTGGTATACCACATGACTGTGGTGTTGTCCGTCCTTATCAGCAAATGACCCTGTTGAAGAAACGGTCTGAATGTCTGAATTGCCTGTTTCACTGCCAGCATCTCTTTTGATTTATGTGTAGGTTCAGCTGGTCTTGTGTCCATAGGCCTTGTATACACTTGTCCACCATGTGCTCCCCAGCCTAGGTCTGAGGCGTTCGTGGTGATAGTCTGGCTTGGGTGAGGTTTGTGGAAAGGCAGTCCTCTGTTCAACTGACAGGCCTGAGCCCACCACAGGAATTCTTGCTTCAGGCATGGGATTATTGGAATCTGGGCTTCTAGGCTGTGCTTGTGTTGAGACCATATATTCCTTAGGTACCATTGCAACTTCCTCATATGTAGCCTGGAATGTGGAATCAGTATTATGCAGGATGCCATGTAACCCAGAGCTTGCAGGACTTTCCTTGCTGTAAGCTGGTTCTGTGTTGTTAATGCCATGAAATAGAGTGGTAGTTGCTTTTGCTTTTCTGCTGTGAGAAATGCCATCTGATTTGAAGTGTCCAGTTCTGCACCCAAGAATGTTATCCTTTGGGATGGCACCAGCCTTGACTTTTTCATGTTGACTGTGTATCCCAGGGCTTGCAGTAGTTGTATAACCTTTTCCAAATCTTGTGTTAATTTGGTTTTGTTGTCCGCTTGTATCAGGCAGTCATCCAGGTATGGATAAATCTGAATTCCCTGAAGCCTGCAATGAGCAATTACTGATGCCAGGCATTTCGTGAATCCTCTGGGCGCAGTAGATAAGCCAAAGGGCAATGC
This sequence comes from Protopterus annectens, assembly GCF_019279795.1. Taxonomy (NCBI): domain Eukaryota; kingdom Metazoa; phylum Chordata; order Ceratodontiformes; family Protopteridae; genus Protopterus; species Protopterus annectens. Next base: position 1,929,097,813 of record NC_056725.1, on the reverse strand, counting down.
TGAGAATTGATAATGGTCTGATCCTGCAAGAAATCTGAGGTATCTTCTGCAATCTGGTCATATAGGGACGTGCAGGTATGCCTCCTTGAGATCTAGAGTCACCAGCCAAGACTCCTTGCCCAGCATGGGAAGAAGCTGCTGTAGGGTCAGCATTTTGAATTTTGGAACAATGAGATATGTGTTCAGAGCGGACAGGTCGAGAATAGGCCTCCATTGGTTTTCTTTTCTTGGTACCAGGAAAAGTCTGGAGTAAAATCCTTGTCCTTGTTCCATAGGTGGTACCTTTTCTATAGCTCTCATCCTTAGTAAGTGGTTGATTTGTCCTAGAGCGTTTGTTTTTTGGTTTGGTGGAAGGTTTGGCATTACTCTCTTTTTTGGTAGAGTGTGGAAGTGAAACCTGTAGCCCTTGTCTATTGTCTGTAAAATCCATTTGTCTCCTGTAATGTAATGCCAGTTTACGGAAAATAAGGCTAGCTTTCCACCTAAAGGTGCTTCCAGTTGTTCCCTGGTAGGCGGTATCAGAGCCAAGTCATTGTGTCTGTCCTGTGGAAGTGGTAGTAGCTGGATCTGTGGCAGTACTTCTCTGGTTGTTAGGCTGCCACTGACGTCCCCTGTAGGCTCCTCTGGATTGACCTCTGCCTCTTGGGCGCCTATTTCTGCCTCTCTGTGCTCTGGAGGTGTCTGGAAAGGACCAAGTCTTCGAAGGCCAATTTCTACTAAACCTCGGAGGTTGGACCTGTAAGAAATCCTTGACTGTTTGGACAGATTTTGCTTTTTCTTCCACCTTCTTTAACACTTGCTGTGCAGGGGAGCCAAACAAACTTTGTTTCTCCATGGGAGCATCTAGGAGCTTTGACTTTACATGGTCTGGTAAGGATTGCTCTTTTAACCATGCATGCCTTCGGATCACTGTTCCAGTCATAGCTGATCTAAAGGAAGCCTCCAGTGCATCATAGCCGCATTTTAAAGAATGATTACTGACCTGCTGAGTGTTATGTACCAAATCCTGTAGGGACTTACGGTCTATAGGTTCAGGAGAGGACAGTTTTTTATTTAGCTGGTCTAACAAAAATTCCTGATACTGAATCATGTGGAATTGACAGTTTAAGGCCCTAGCCGAAAGAGTAGCAGAAGTATAAACTTTTTTACCCCATCTCTCTAATGCTCCCCTGAGTGGGGTTTTAGCAGGCAAGGCCGCCTTAGAAGATTTAGCTGCTTTAGCCCTAGAAAAAGCCTTGATGGACATAGATGCAGGGGGCCTAGCAGCTCCACGTGCAGGAGTAGATATGTCTAAAGGAATAGTATCTGATAAATCCTGGGTGCCAGCTACAGCAGGAGAAATTTCAGTAGCAGATTCAGCCATGCTGTGAGAGGCCTCGGTTGTCGGAGGTATGCTTTCGGCCGAAGGAAGAACCGAGGACTCGGTTTCAGCCGAAACCGAGACACTCGCGGTTGGCTTAACCGTGGTTTCGGCGAAACCGCGGGCGAGTGTCGGTCCTTTTCCTTACGCTTTTAGCTAATTGTGAAGTCGAGTCTCCGGCGGCATTTTGTAAGCAAAGCGGGACCAAAAACTCCTCCGCAAACTCCGACCGGCGTCTAAGTGTCCGTCGGTTGAAGGAAGCACAGGCTAGACAAGCTGATACGCGTGGTCTGGGCCTAAGCAAGGAAGGCAGTAAGAGTGGAAATCCTTATGAGGTATTTGTTTCCCACAAGTTAAACAATTATTTACTTTTTCTGACATCGGCTGAGGCAAGAAAGAGTCCCCAACGGGGTACTTAGCTTTTTAGAAGTCTTCGGTAGTAGAAATCTCTGGATCTGACCGACCGGCACTTGCGAACAGCTTCTGCTTCGGGCACCGCTCGGCAAGAAAGACTGAGGAAAATGGCGTCGGCTGATGCCTTTATACCCAATTCACAGCAGCTATGATGTCGGGTGAAGTGCGACATCAGCCGAGGCCAGACCCAGACTTTGGAATCCAGCCGACCGAAGGGCTGCCTGAGGCAGGACAACCCATATGTTAGGACTGCAGATGCATCCTTGAAGGACATCAATTGCTTGTATGTACATGATTTGATTTCCTGCTGCAAAACTGTTTCTGTGGCAAAGACAAATGAGACACTTTTAGTGTGTTTTGTAGGTTCGTTAGTATAGTTCAAATCCAGAGTTGTGTAAAATCTGTAAAGTTTGTTAAAATGTATTTTTTAATTTTTTATATTAATATTAGCACAAATGCGGTGAAATGCATAATTATTTTAAAATTATTGGAAGTTGCTTCTATGATAAGGATAACATAAACTATAGCTGTGAATCAACTGTGTGTAACACACCTGGTAAATATGAAGGACACAGCACACGGGATATGTAGATCATGGTTAAATTCCCACATTTTTCTTTTAATGATAAAAATTAATAAATAGTTTTTGCAATAAGAATGCATGTTGGGCTTTGCCTGTCTCATTTGTGCACTGGTCTCTGTGTGCAAACATGAGGTAATTCCGCAGACAATAAGGAGGCATTGTCAATTTCAGAAAGATACACTGTTACATCTTTTGCCTTCCATCACACAAACAAGCTAATTGGAGTTGCACAGCAGTCAGCATGCACACACACCTGCAGACAACAAGGAGACGTTGTCAATTTTAAAATGATGCATTGTTACATGTGTGGTTTAAGCAGGATTGCAAGGCTTTCAGCACTCATTCACAGTAATGTGTGTAAAACATACACCTGCATCTAGCTCTAATTGTGGCAACAGGTATAAGTTAATGGCCACAATACAAGTGAGCCAGGGGTTCTAATCCAGCAAACTGTAAGTTTTTTAATTCTGGTCCACAGTAATTTATATAAAAAATAACAATACAAAAATAACTATCTATAGCAGGTGGACTGACCATACACATTATATTTTATATATATATGTATATTATATGTCTAGCTGTATATATATATATATATATATATATATATATATATATATATATATATATTTTATATGTCTAACTGTGGGTATCAGCAAAATTTGGGCTCTACAATTAAAAAATGTTTTTCTGAACTTTCATGTCACACATACATCACTAACCACCCAACTGTTTAATGTGTCTATATAACTAATGAACATGTCTGACAGACATGTCCTCAGTAGCAATGAGCACTCTGGACAGCAATGGGTGTAAAAGCTGTTGCTGTGGCAACTGGTGCAAGTTCATGGCCACAATACAGGTGAGCCAGGATTCTAATCTAGCACAATCCAAATTTTATTAATGCTGTTATACTCAATTTTTAAAAATAAATAACATATAAAGATAATCCCTTAATTTTTAAAAATAAATACATAAAAATAATCATATATAACAATAAACATGTATAACAGTGGGTATCATATGTATTATATGTTTGGCTGATGGTATCCTCACAATTATGTTTCTGGAATTAAAAGTTTCTTTTCTGCACTGGGGTGGACTTCATACTTCAATGATAGTCATATACACATAAATGTATAAACCAGGACCTTGTCAGGTCACACACACACACACACACACGACTAACCACTCACATTTTAATGCGTCTCTATAATTAATGAGCATGTCTGACGAGCACTTATTTTGGGGCAAGAAGGAAAACCCACCTGTGTGAAACAATGTGTATTCTCTATTTTAACTAGTTTTGAATCCCACATTGTACAAATTACTTTTATCAGTGTGTAAAGCCACTCAAAAATGTGTGAAGTCATAAAATGTATACCCCTAATACATGTCTGAAAAGTCAAGTCATCTAACAGGTGTAGCAGCATACAAGCCACAAATTAATGCCAACTGTCACATTGCCCTTCCTATTTCATAAACTGCCTTCTCATCTGCTTGGTAATGTTGCTCTCTACATTGTGCAAACACTGTCGGCATGGTTGTGCAGGTTTGAGCACTAGCTATATATATATATATATATATATATATCACACATTGTCGGGAAAGCACTTTAACTGTTGCTGGATGACCTGTGTAGACATGGCAGGAGCTAGTAAGGAAGGTGCTCAACTTAGGGCTCAAAGATGGTGTGTAGAGCAATCCAGAATATTCACTGGATTCCTTGTAAAGTGCCACAGCTGTAGGCTTTTGCAAGGGTAATATACCAGGTGTCAATATAAATCAGAGGCTTGGAACAGTCTAGCCCAGGCTGTCTGGAGTGCGACTGGCATTCCATGCACTTATGAGCAAAGCAGGCAACATTACAATGCCCTGAAAAGGTGCAAGCAGGAACAACACAACCAGTGGCTGGATGAGTTTAGGACTGATGACATCCCACAGTTGTGTAAGTATACAGATAAAGATACTTTAAATGATATACAAAGCTGGAGATAGCCAAGACTGGTATGCATAATGTTCTTCTGTTTTTCTTTCCTCTTTATTTTACGGCTGTTCAGGAGATTTAAAAAAACAGGGAGGCCCATGCTGAATGCTTAGAAAGACTGAGAGAAGCAATGGGTAAGTATGCAGCACAAATTAATAATTATTTTATTAAAAGTATTGCTCTCCATACATTACAAGCAAGTTAGCATGCATATCTTAACTATAAAATCAACCATGCATGCTTCATTCTGTAGCTCAAAGTAATGAGAATAGTGTATTCAAATACTGTTGAGTTCAAATCCCACAAATACATACTAAAATATTAAATATAATTTCAACAAAATTGGCATAACTGCCATCTTGTTAACTTTAATTTGTATTATTTTTACAAGCATATGTGCAGTATATGCATTTTGCAAGGATTATTTTGAACATTTATCAGTCCTGTTTTGGATTTTTAAGAAGTATAGTTAACATAAATGTGAAAATATATTTGTATTGTAGTAATTGTATGTGACACATGATGCATCTAATTATCTTTTTCTTTTTTTTCTCTTACCCCCACCCTTATCTCACTTTTTATTTTTATATGTGTGATCACACCATTCTGATGTGACAAATGATAAAATGATTTCCAGCACAGGGTGATAGGCCAACCAGTGTGGTTCAGCCTGCCACCCCTCTAATGGCTGCCACACTGATGACCAGCACATCTGGGACACAACCTGGCTGTACTACCTCTGCAGCCCCTGCAATACCTGGGCCCTCAAAATCAGATAGCATTACCCCGGCAGCTGGTTCAGTGGTACCCTCCAGGAGTATTCATGGAGGTGGGGATTTTGTCACCTGATAGGAGCTGGCAGGCATGGTGCATAAGGTCATAGAATGTACCATTGATGCACGCCTCAGCTGTATGGAGAAGATGCTCAATGGAATGCTGACAAAACAAAAACATCAAGCATTCCAACAAGAAGCTGAGGAAGGGGATTCTGATGACAATTCAGGGGGTGAAAACTAGATTCTCGCTGTCCCCATGCTTGGCAGACATGGGCCTCCGATATCTCCTCTCTGTCCCCAATAGTGCTGTCCCTCAACCTTTTGTGTCCCTCACTATCCCCATGCTTGGCAGGCATGGGCCTCCGATATCTCCTCTCTGTCCCCCAATAGTGCTGTCCCTAAACCTTTTGTGTCCCTCACTATCCCTGTCTCTGTATTGTTTTACTCTTCTTGTCTACATCCACTTCCTCAACTACCCCATTTACCTGACCCTGACATACCTACATCCCATGCCCAATACTCCTATCTTACCGAAAAAAAAAAAAAATACTGGGCACCTGTCCCACACAAAAAGGTTTCATCCCATACATAGCTCTCCCCTTTGCATGTGTCTTCTCGACACACTAGATTTGGTCCAACTGGCTATACAACATGATTGCATTGTTGTCACCCAGGTGACAGTCCAAATTTATCCAATTTTATATACTTGTTCATGTTATACTGTTGAAGAAGTGGATAGCTCTGTTTATTTCCTAATTCCCTCCTGTCAATTCCTAAATTGATTCCCCTTTGTTCTTCCCCTGCTTGCCCTCCATTTCATCACTTTCCTATCTACCCCATTTTCACACCTTTAATATGGTCAAAAAATAGAGTGATACACATACATACACACATATGGCAAAAATGCCATCAGTTAAAGCCCTTTATTTTTTGTCCTCTGCATTTGCACAGATTTTGGCATCATGCACCAATGCTGAGTGACAGTGAATGGCTCTTTGTGTCCTATGGTATAGTATGGTTACCTCCTCGCAATGCTGCTTAAACTCACTGCACTAAAGGAACATACAGTTACATCAGGTTAAAGGCAGTACTATGAAACATTTACTCTAACATTTATTTAGACTGCTGAATGTATAAAAATGCAAATTCATATGTGTACTGTTGACATAAATCAAGTGATGTTCATTTTTATACAGTACTTCACTGTAGTCATTGCCTCTCACATTTGTAGAAATTATTACATTTACTTATGTAAAGCCATCCTGGTAACGTGTAAAACAATTAGATTGAGCTGGATTTGAATCCTGTTTCATTTGTATTCAAAATATGATCTCACTGCTCTTACACGTACTGCTACTGGGAAAGCCAGGCAGCAAGTGTATTTTTCACACTCAGTACTGTCCAAAATGCTGAGGGAAATGCCTCATTGCTTAGCATGTTTGCACATGCTGTAGGAAAGTGAACCAATATAAATATTACTGTTTTCCCATTTGAGCAGAGAACCATGTTTGCTCATCGCTTAGCTCTGCACACATGAGAAAGGCAATAGTAACAGCCTTAATGTTATAAAAGTTATTGTGACAGTAGAAGGTACTGAGAAATAGGGCAGTGTATTTGTGACATACGCCAGCACAGTTAGCTGGAATTTTGTATATCATTATATGTAATTTGTATACCAAACTGATTTGTACAGATGCTTGTACTGAAAATGTATTTGTGAGGTTTGCTTGTGTTAAAATGCATCAACAGTGTGCCCTGCTGGAAGGAAAAGAAATGTACATGCATTATTGTAGCTGTTTAATGTATACACTGTAACATCATATACTGGAAGTGAAGAGATTAATCTTAATCCATCTGACTTTGCATAATATTCTGAAAATTAAATTACTTTATGGATTAAACCATAAAAATGCTATCCCACAGTTTTGAATGGAGCCACAGACTCAATGTATGTGCTAGAGAATATATTGTAGCTCATGTAGGAAGACTGGAATGGTTTTATGACTTCCAGGAGATCTGAGCAAAGCTCCATTTGTGTGTATGGTAACACATAGGTGCTAAAATCCTGTCAGCTTCTAGTGTTGGTGATAGCATGGGAAACAGAGTCAGATGACCAGATGTGTATGATGTCATTCTGTAAGCCAAAAATAATATTTAGATATTAGTAAAAGTTTACTCTCAGCATTCTGCCTTGGATCTGACAACAAGGACCACTCACCCACATCATCTTGCCTTACGGTAGTAAATAACTTAACTAGGGAACAGTAATTCTTTTAGATTAGTTAGGAAAATATAGTGAGATTAGAAGTACTATTTTTCTATAACCGTGTGTAACTATCCATCAGTCTGGTGATGGGGATTTGCAGTCCTCAGAAATAGGACAGTTCAACTTTTCCTCAGAGGACTTAAAAATCCATCTGGAGTTAAAGAGACTTGAACTGGAGGTCAAACATTTGGAATTAGAATCAGTAGAGCAACTGCAGCATTTGGAGGCTGAAGAAAAGGAGAAACAGATGCAATTAAAATCACCAGAGAGACTATGCAGTTTGGAGGCTGAAGAAAATGAGAAGCAGCATCAACATGAGAGGGAGATGCTGACTCTTTGCCAGGATCATGGAGGTAATGGGGAAGGGAATAACCAACTCCAGAAACATTAAATGTCAGGAAATTTCTTCCACAATTTACACAGGATGATAATTTTGATAGTTTTATTCATATATTTGAAAGGGTATGTAAACAGTATAATGTTGACCAAGGGCTCTGGATGTGATTCCTAACCCCCTTACTCCATGGTAAATCTGTAACTGCTGTTTCTAAATTGTCTGATATTGATTGTTTAAATGAAAAAGTCAAATGTTGTTTACTAGAATGTTTTAAGTTAACACCTGAAGCTTACAGAAAACGTTTCATGAGCATAGACACAAGGCAGATGAAATTGTGTGATTATATTGCTGAGTTAAGCACTTATTTTCATAGGTCAGTGAATGCGTGTCAGGTCACCACCTATGAAGGTCTTGCAAACCTTTTGGTGAGGGAACAAGCCCTTAGCACCTTACCTGAGGACATGAGAATCTGGTTGACAGACCATGAGTGCAACTTTGCAGATGAGCTGGGCCAGTAATTAAGGAGCCTGAATCCTCACCACTGACAATGGAGAGGGATGCTCACTTGGAATGCAAATGGATACACTCAGTATTTCCAGATGCAGACATTCCTGCATCAAGCACAATTTCCCTTAAGAGCACACAGGGAACATACTCACCCCAGGGTCTGGATTTCTCTATATCTGTGTCCCTCCAGATCCCCAGTAAGACTCCCCACTGGTACAGCTGTAGGTTTAGGTCCTCAGCCGGAGTGTCCAAACCAAGTCCTCTATCGCCCTCTCTGTAAGACCAGTGCTTTGTGTACCTGCCCCAAGTTGCTGACACACAACACACACACACAAACACCTGGGAAAGGCTAGCACAGACTTAGCTGCTGTGCCCCCCTTCTTCCCAAAGTATAAGGTAGTTTTCACTACAACCAGACACTCCACAATCAGCTACTCTAAGGCCCTTAACAAAGGGTGTCCAATTATACTGTTGAATGTTAATACTAATACAAATGGTAGTAGTTGACCAAGACAGCTAGGCCTTCTGGAGTGGCCCACACAGTGTCATCAAATAAATAATATCACTCTTAAAGGTTAAGTACTTTATAAAAAGGGACCAGCTACAATGAAAAGTTTAAATATATTTAATAATAAATAATAAAAGCACAAGAAAATACTAAATATATATTTACGGTAAACCATTTAGTTCAAATCACAAGTAATATTGAAAATAACATTGATGGACAGGCTCAGACAAATGAAGAAAGACAATTTCTAAACTAGGCTTCACTGTATTCCTGACTGAATCTAGGAGAATTACTGTTCCCTAATAACTTACTTGATAGAGCAAGGCACAATGAAATATGTGAGCAGTCTTTCTAGTTAGGTTCCCCAAAACAGAATATTCGATGCTCATAGATTACTCCCTGTAAAATATAATATCCAAAATGGCTTGCAGAATGACTGCATCTGATCACCTGAGTCTAGGTTCTCATAGTATCCCTCTATGATGTTGAGACAAGAATTTAGCATAGACACCTACAATGCATATTTAAATATTCATGGCAGTGCCTGTGACTTCTCCTCTTTTTACTGAGCTAATGAACAAAGGCTTCTTCCAGACCCACTGTGTACAGTCCTATTAAGCAATGTGGAGTGCCATTTTAATGGTTTAACAGCTCATTAACATTTCCCTTATTTTTCTTAAAGTAAGTTAGCTGGTTAAGCTCTGCTGGCCCAGTATCCTCTATTAAAACATATACATTTAATTTGGTCATAATAATGCATATACATTTCTTTTCATTCAAGCAGGGTGCACTGTTATTTTTTAACACAAGCAAACCTCACAGATACATTTTTAGCATAAGCATCTGTACAAATCAATTTGATATACAAATGACATATAAATATTTACTAAATTCCAGCTAGCTGTGCTGGCATATGTTACAAATCCATTGCCCTGTTTCTCCTGGTATGGCTGGCAGTACCTCCTATCATCACAAGGATTTCATCATCTACAAAGACCATTATGACAAGGAAAAGCATACTTCAGGGATGGCGCAAATATTACCTACTGTGTTCTGCAGATAGAAACAAAATAGGTGGAGTTTAACTTACCATAACAGCCAGTGTGTGTGTGTGTGTGTGTGTGTGTGTGTGTGTGTGTGTGTGTGTGTGTGTGTGTGTGTGTGTGTGTATATATGTGTGTGTGTATAAAGTCATAACAGCATGACTCTGTATCCTACTGCCAGCTACCCAGTCTCATGGAGAACAAAAATTTTTACAGTTGTACATGCCTACACAGTCATTTCATATAGGCATCCCAACATCTTCTACAAAACATACAATGATGATGTCATCCACTATAAAGTCTCCAGCAACAGCTTAATATTCAGACGTATGCCATGGTACTTGTGTTACTGTGTTCTCTAGCTTATGTAACGAGTTAGATGGGGGTTCTAATATCACTGCAGTCAACTGGTGTGTGCGTGTGTGTGTGTGTGTTCAGTTAGTTCACATTTTGAAGATCATTTTAGAACAGCACGTGAGACACTCCTACTACCATTTTTTTCACCAGATACTGCTGATGTCATCATCTATAAACTGTTGTCTGAAGCAATAAAGGCCAGACTCGTGCCATTAAGTACTGTGTTCTGTAGATAGGTGGGTAGGGGTTCTAATTTATCTATGGTCAACTGGTGTGTGTGTGTTTAGTTAGTTCACATTCTAGAGCCCATTTTTAGAACAGCATGCGAGACACTCCTACTACCATCTTCTCATCAGACACTGACGATGTCATCATCTATAAAGTGTTGTCTGACACAATTAAAGTCAGTCTTGTGCCATGGTGCTTGTGTTAAGCACTGTGTTCTGTAGATAGGCAATTAGGGGTTCTGATCTCACTGCTGTCAACATGTGTGTGTTTGTGTCCAGTTACCTGTCACTGTGGAGACAATTTTAGAGAAAAGTGGGAGACACTCCTCCTAACATCTTCTTTTCAACATACTCTGATGATGATATGTGCTATAAAGTGCCGTCTGATACTACAAAAGTCAGACTTGTGCTGTGATTCTTGTGTTAAAGGAGAACTCTACGCAAAAGTCAAGTTTTTCTTTCCAAAAAGTGGTTTTCCTTCCCTGTAGTCCAACACTAAACACTTCACATACAGAAAAAAGATCATTTAATAATTATGTTTGGCTTTCTTTCCAGCATCTGGCTCATATGCTATATCACAAAGGCTACAAAGAGTGACAGAGTAATTAAGTTAGGTCACTAATCCCAACTACAGAGCCATTAAGAAAACAATGCCTCTTAAACAGTGATATTTAAATGTGCTTAATCAGTTACAGATCACCAGCATCACACCTCAGATAAATAGTGTAAACTGGATTCTGAACAAAGGCAGCACTTTCAAGGTTAGTTTTCAGATTTCCTTTTAATAAAACTCAGCACCACGAAGAAATCATCCAAATAATATGTTGGAGACAATTTTGCACCAAAATGTGACTCCATATCTTTGTCAGACACTCCACTAAACATCATCTTTCCAGCATACAGTTCTGCTATCATCCTCTATAAAGTGCACCATGACACTGTTACAGTCAGGCATATGTGGTGGTACTAGCCCTACACTGCATGAAATCCAGCTTCTATATCTACACAGGTTTAATGTTCAAATCTGACCTCAGGCAACTGCTGTACATTCGGTTGGTGGTATATTACAATCACTGTATGCTCTTTTGAATCTCTTCATTTGACATCCACTCAGGAGAACCTTTAACATTGCAGCATGAATCCAACATCCCTTTTTTCCCACTGTCCACATGACATACTTTCTGCAGAAGATTAGAGGATGTCATCATCTCAATGATGCATACACACATCATGAAGCAGAGTTCATGACCCTCTGCAAGCAATCTCCAGACCACTGGAAGTCTGGTTGCTAATTCTCTCATGGTGTGTTGCACATGTCATATAAGGACAGAGGCAGTATGTAATACAATCAAACACATGCACAACCCTTACTATCTTCCATCCTATAGATGTTGCAATTTTTTATTGCCATAATAATGACTAGAATTGTTGTAATGTTGGCCCTTAGCCTACTAATGTCCTATGACCCTATGAACACTGCACATGTCAATGTTGATGTCATCTATATGTGCTATGTAGAGGTGTGGTTGTACAGTAGCTCTACAACAGTGTATTCCAATCTGTGATTTGAGTTAGTGTAGTGATGTCTGCTACTGCCATTTGATTATATGTTCCTTATATAACAGCTATAGTAATATCCCTCCTGAGAACTGTTGAGATGGGATGATGCTATGTATGTTGTTTCCTTACTAAGGCATGTGTTTTTGTAGTGGAGCATACCAACATTCTAGCCAGCTGTCATTCAACCATCACACTGACAACTGCAGTATGGCACAGGTGCACATGTATACTTATCATCATTAAATGCTCTGTGAAATACATCAATATAAAGTTATACTGATTACATGGGCACAAATATATTGTTTCATTCACATGTTGCAATGCTGTTACAACCTTTGTGAATTCATTGTATGCACAATTGTATTGCTATTCACAAGGATTATTGAGGTAGCAGCATTGTGTGATTGTCAGCACTTGTGTCAGTGACAGTTCTACATGCACCACATTCACCTCATTTGTAATGTGTCCATATATGGTATCAGAGCACTTACACACAGCTTTACAGTGAAAAACATATATGCATATGATGTGTAACTGATGTAATTACATTATATAGGTAAAGCTGCATGACTGTGTGAAGACTTCCATTGTGTGGCATTTGATGCATACCCAAGGTTGTATTTGGAGTTGTTGCCACAAATAATTTTATAAATAAGAACAAAAATGATATGGGCAATACACAACTAAACTTAGAGCTGTTTGTAGTCCCACCACCTGTACTCATATGTAGAAAACTGACAATCTGCTAGCTGATAGATTTGGATCAAACTTCACCCCCTTGTTAAAAGGGATATCATCCAAAGTATATATGCAAACATTACTCGGCTTATTTTCTTAAGATAGTAGCTCATCTCTGCACATTCTAAGTCTAAAAACACAACATCAATAGGCCCTAACAATTTATTTATTTTATTTTATAAAAACTCCACCAAGAACAAGCAGCTAGACAGGCAGGGAGACCAGCAAAACCGCCAACACACAATAAGAACAGAAACCCTCCAAAATGCAAGGCACGTTCAGGCAATACAAGTTTATTAACGTATATCCACTGTAGCAACGTTTTCGTTGTTAAAACAACTTCCTCAGATAAAAAACCACTCCTCCACACATTCTTTTTATACAACTGCCTAATAAAAATTTAAAGCAATACATACTTAATAGAAAATACTGAACCACATTACATAACAAAAATTTAAAAGTTCAACGTCATCATGGTTGTATATGTTATGCACAAAAACACATACCTATAACCATATTCCATATAATTTTGGTAAAAAATATATATAATAAAAACCTATATATACATAAAATACTAAAACTAGTATATAAAGTATTATAGATCATTAACAATATTAACAAATATCTTAATATATAAAATCATATTGCTTTACACAGTGCCACAGTAAGTATCCATGGCCTTACAATTTTTCTGCCTTTAATTTTAGATAAGGCACAATAGAAATGGAATCATTCAACCCAGGATACTTATTTGATTCCAATAAAATCTGCCAACAAGTTTCTTTGTGAGACAACAGTGCAGACCAATTACCTCCCCTGTTGCACTGTACAACAGATTCCAATACAAGAAACTTGAAGGTAGCTCCTTCACAAACCAGGGTATGTCTAAACAGTGCGTTGGTGTTAACTTTTCTCTGAATATCATAGGCGTGTTCGTATATACGCCTCCTTAGCTGCCTCTCCGTCTTGCCTACATAAAATGCCTGGCAAGAACGGCAGGCAGCCAGATACACCAATCCCCTGGAGTTGCAGTTGTAGAAACCATTTGACCACAGTCTTCTATTTCTGCTTTCCAAATATATACTGTCCTGATCCATTACATGTTTGCATTGTGTACAACACCCACAACGAAACGTCCCCTTTCTTTGCATATTTTTGCCCCTCACCTTGGAACTCTGTTCTAAGGTCCTTTTCACATTGAATCCTTTCCTATACACAATTTTGCATGTTAAATCTTTAAGGTTGGCCAAATCCGTAAATTCCTTAAAGTCACTGAATTCCCTCTCAATAATATGTCTAATCTCTCCTGCATGTTCACTATATTGTGATAAGTACTTTATAAAAGGGACCAGCTACAATGAAAAGTTTAAATATATTTAATAATAAATAATAAAAGCACAAGAAAATACTAAATATATATTTACGGTAAACCATTTAGTTCAAATCACAAGTAATATTGAAAATAACATTGATGGACAGGCTCAGACAAATGAAGAAAGACAATTTCTAAACTAGGCTTCACTATATTCCTGACTGAATCTAGGAGAATTACTGTTCCCTAATAACTTACTTGATAGAGCAAGGCACAATGAAATATGTGAGCAGTCTTTCTAGTTAGGTTCCCCAAAACAGAATATTCGATGCTCATAGATTACTCCCTGTAAAATATAATATCCAAAATGGCTTGCAGAATGACTGCATCTGATCACCTGAGTCTAGGTTCTCATAGTATCCCTCTATGATGTTGAGACAAGAATTTAGCATAGACACCTACAATGCATATTTAAATATTCATGGCAGTGCCTGTGACTTCTCCTCTTTTTACTGAGTTAATGAACAAAGGCTTCTTCCAGACCCACTGTGTACAGTCCTATTGAGCAATGTGGAGTGCCATTTTAATGGTTTAACAGCTCATTAACATTTCCCTTATTTTTCTTAAAGTAAGTTAGCTGGTTAAGCTCTGCTGGCCCAGTATCCTCTATTAAAACATATACATTTAATTTGGTCATAATAATGCATATACATTTCTTTTCATTCAAGCAGGGTGCACTGTTATTTTTTAACACAAGCAAACCTCACAGATACATTTTTAGCATAAGCATCTGTACAAATCAATTTGATATACAAATGACATATAAATATTTACTAAATTCCAGCTAGCTGTGCTGGCATATGTTACAAATCCATTGCCCTGTTTCTCCTGGTATGGCTGGTAGTACCTCCTATCATCACAAGGATTTCATCATCTACAAAGACCATTATGACAAGGAAAAGCATACTTCAGGGATGGCTCAAATATTACCTACTGTGTTCTGCAGATAGAAACAAAATAGGTGGAGTTTAACTTACCATAACAGCCAGTGTGTGTGTGTGTGTGTGTGTATGTGTGTGTGTGTGTGTGTGTGTGTGTGTGTGTGTGTGTGTGTGTGTGTGTGTGCGTGTGTGTGTGTGTGTGTGTGTGTGTGTGTGTATGTGTGTGTGTATAAAGTCATAACAGCTTGACTCTGTATCCTACTGCCAGCTACCCAGTCTCATGGAGAACAAAAATTTTTACAGTTGTACATGCCTACACAGTCATTTCATATAGGCATCCCAACATCTTCTACAAAACATACAATGATGATGTCATCCACTATAAAGTCTCCAGCAACAGCTTAATATTCAGACGTATGCCATGGTACTTGCGTTACTGTGTTCTCTAGCTTATGTAACGAGTTAGATGGGGGTTCTAATATCACTGCAGTCAACTGGTGTGTGCGTGTGTGTGTTCAGTTAGTTCACATTTTGAAGATCATTTTAGAACAGCACGTGAGACACTCCTACTACCATTTTTTCACCAGATACTGCTGATGTCATCATCTATAAACTGTTGTCTGAAGCAATAAAGGCCAGACTCGTGCCATTAAGTACTGTGTTCTGTAGATAGGTGGGTAGGGGTTCTAATTTATCTATGGTCAACTGGTGTGTGTGTGTTTAGTTAGCTCACATTCTAGAGCCCATTTTTAGAACAGCATGCGAGACACTCCTACTACCATCTTCTCACCAGACACTGACGATGTCATCATCTATAAAGTGTTGTCTGACACAATTAAAGTCAGTCTTGTGCCATGGTGCTTGTGTTAAGCACTGTGTTCTGTAGATAGGCAATTAGGGGTTCTGATCTCACTGCTGTCAACATGTGTGTGTTTGTGTCCAGTTACCTGTCACTGTGGAGAGAATTTTAGAGTAAAGTGGGAGACACTCCTCCTAACATCTTCTTTTCAACATACTTTGATGATGATATGTGCTATAAAGTGCCGTCTGATACTACAAAAGTCAGACTTGTGCTGTGATTCTTGTGTTAAAGGAGAACTCTACGCAAAAGTCAAGTTTTTCTTTCCAAAAAGTGGTTTTCCTTCCCTGTAGTCCAACACTAAACACTTCACATACAGAAAAAATATCATTTAATAATTATGTTTGGCTTTCTTTCCAGCATCTGGCTCATATGCTATATCACAAAGGCTACAAAGAGTGACAGAGTAATTAAGTTAGGTCACTAATCCCAACTACAGAGCCATTAAGAAAACAATGCCTCTTAAACAGTGATATTTAAATGTGCTTAATCAGTTACAGATCACCAGCATCACACCTCAGATAAATAGTGTAACCTGGATTCTGAACAAAGGCAGCACTTTCAAGGTTAGTTTTCAGATTTCCTTTTAATAAAACTCAGCACCATGAAGAAATCATCCAAATAATATGTTGGAGACAATTTTGCACCAAAATGTGACTCCATATCTTTGTCAGACACTCCACTAAACATCATCATTCCAGCATACAGTTCTGCTATCATCCTCTATAAAGTGCACCATGACACTGTTACAGTCAGGCATATGTGGTGGTACTAGCCCTACACTGCATGAAATTCAGCTTCTATATCTACACAGGTTTAATGTTCAAATCTGACCTCAGGCAACTGCTGTACATTCGGTTGGTGGTATATTACAATCACTGTATGCTCTTTTGAATCTCTTCATTTGACATCCACTCAGGAGAACCTTTAACATTGCAGCATGAATCCAACATCCCTTTTTTCCCCACTGTCCACATGACATACTTTCTGCAGAAGATTAGAGGATGTCATCATCTCAATGATGCATACACACATCATGAAGCAGAGTCCATGACCCTCTGCAAGCAATCTCCAGACCACTGGAAGTCTGGTTGCTAATTCTCTCATGGTGAGTTGCACATGTCATATAAGGACAGAGGCAGTATGTAATACAATCAAACACATGCACAACCCTTACTATCTTCCATCCTATAGATGTTGCAATTTTTAATGCCATAATAATGACTAGAATTGTTGTAATGTTGGCCCTTAGCCTACTAATGTCCTATGACCCTATGAACACTGCACATGTCAATGTTGATGTCATCTATATGTGCTATGTAGAGGTGTGGCTGTACGGTAGCCCTACAACAGTGTATTCCAATCTGTGATTTGAGTTAGTGTAGTGATGTCTGCTACTGCCATTTGATTATATGTTCCTTATATAACAGCTATAGTAATATCCCTCATGAGAACTGTTGAGATGGGATGATGCTATGTATGTTGTTTCCTTACTAAGGCATGTGTTTTTGTAGTGGAGCATACCAACATTCTAGCCAGCTGTCATTCAACCATCACACTGACAACTGCAGTATGGCACAGGTGCACATGTATACTTATCATCATTAAATGCTCTGTGAAATACATCAATATAAAGTTATACTGATTACATGGGCACAAATATATTGTTTCATTCACATGTTGCAATGCTGTTACAACCTTTGTGAATTCATTGTATGCACAATTGTTTTGCTATTCACAAGGATTATTGAGGTAGCAGCATTGTGTGATTGTCAGCACTTGTGTCAGTGACAGTTCTACATGCACCACATTCACCTCATTTTTAATGTGTCCATATATGGTATCAGAGCACTTACACACAGCTTTAAAGTGAAAAACATATATGCATATGATGTGTAACTGATGTAATTACATTATATAGGTAAAGCTGCATGACTGTGTGAAGACTTCCATTATGTGGCATTTGATGCATACCCAAGGTTGTATTTGGAGTTGTTGCCACAAATAATTTTATAAATAAGAACAAAAATGATATGGGCAATACACAACTAAACTTAGAGCTGTTTGTGGTCCCACCACCTGTACTCATATGTAGAAAACTGACAATCTGCTAGCTGATAGATTTGGATCAAACTTCACCCCCTTGTTAAAAGGGATATCACCCAAAGTATATATGCAAACATTACTCGGCTTATTTTCTTAAGATAGTAGCTCATCTCTGCACATTCTAAGTCTAAAAACACAACATCAATAGGCCCTAACAATTTATTTATTTTATTTTATTTTACATTTGTTGACTGGGATAGTCCGACTGGATACATGCCCATTTTCAGTGGAGGCATGGGGAGAAAAGCTCCAGTTACACATATAAACATAACACATTAAGAGACAGGCATACAGCTAACATAACAAGCATATTTACAGAGTATGTACAGAGTAAGTTCAGTGGATCCCTCAATAAGGGACACAACATCCCAGGTTGCCTTTTCAATAACTTGCAACCTGACCTGCCAGACACAGTTGGATCCCTACTTAACCACAGTCTCCATAGGATCATAGGAGGTTACTAGGCTAATGGACCTGAGACCTTTACAAGCCTAACCAAGAGTTTATCACCAAAAAGAAACCTCAGTCAGCACCTGTCACCCCTATCAATGAGGGACACAGGTGGAACCCCTGGGACAAATTTGTTGTTTCCCATCTACTCATCAAGGTTGCACTTGAAGAGGGTCAACGAGGCACTCTGTTTGACGTGTTATGGGAAGTCTATTTCAGAGACAGGGCAGCCTCTAGGAGACAAACCTGTCCCTCCAGCAGGTTTTGTTGATGTTGCATATTAGATTCAGGCCTTTCAAGTAGGTAATGCAAGAGGAGTTAGTCTTACAGATATGGAGCATCTCTAGTAGGACAGGGTCCGAGACTACCTTATAGGCGAGACACAGATCATCTCTGAGCAATCTGTATGATACCGAGTAGAGTGACAGTGAGTTGAGCCTGTCTGCATAGGATAGATTTTGGAGGCCATGGATTCTCTTTGTGAGGTATTTCTGTAGCCTTTCCAGTTGGTGCAGATGTTTGGAGAGGTGCATACCAAACAGGGTATTATACTCAATTATTGGTCTAATGAGGGAGGAGTATAGAGAGATAACCTCTTTATTTAAGAGGTGAACCAAGTAAAAGGCTTTTCTGACCACTGCTGCTACGTGATGGTTGAATATGAGATTGTTATCAACCTGAGTACCCAAGTCTCTCACCACAGGTTGTGTGTTTAGGGGGTTGCTGTTGATGAAGTAATTAGTAAGGGAAGTGGTTTTGCTGAGTGGTATAATGATACATGTTTTTGCATTTAGCTTGAGGCCATGACTTTCGCACCAGTCATAAGTTGCTGTGAGACCTACTTGAAGTATGTTAACATCATTTGGGGAGTCAGTGACAGCACCCAACTTACATTCGTCTGCAAACTTGGTCAGCCACAGGCCTTTTGTCTTTGTCTGGACTTCTGGGAAGTAGATGTCAAACAGTAGGGGTCCAAGGACAGATCCCTGGGGAACTCAACTAGTGGTAGGTCTGCTATTAGAGGTAGAGGCACCTATTTTGACCTTGAGGGCCCTGTCGGTGAGCCAGCTGGTCACCCACCTGATGAGATAGGGATTTACACCAAGTTGTGTTAGCTTTTCAATGATGTCTGAGTGGGGGATTGTGTCAAAGGCCTTGGTCAAGTCAAGGTAAGATGTATGTACTGACTTTCTCTCATCCAGGACCTTGGTGACAGTCTCAAAGAAGTCAACCAGCTTCAACAGGCAAGATTTGCCCTTGACGAATCTGAAGTGGGTGGGGTCAAGTGCTTGGACATTGCCTATGTCCTTGTTTATGACATCCATAATAATACGCTCTATGGCTTTACAGATCAGACTTGTCAAGCTAATGGGATGATAGTTTCCAGGGTCAGTAGTGGCACCACCTTTGTGCAAAGGGATGACAGTGGCAGTTCTCCACTCTGCTGGAATGAAGCCTGTACTTAGGCTGTGGTTGAATAGGGCGCTCAATGGCAAAGCCAGTTCTTGCTGGAGATGGTGCAAAATACAGCCTTTGATAATATCAGGTCCCATGGAAGCAGTGTTCTTTGCCCTGGATACGGCCTTTAACACTTGATCTATGGAGATATGAGGTGTGGGACAAGTACTGTGGATGTTGAAAGGGCCTTGGGAGGGCAGGGGGGGTGAAGTTTGCACTGAACCTGCTAGCAGGTTGGCTAAGTAAACAAGATCAGTGTATGTGATACTGTTTAGTACAAATTTGGAACAAACCTTGGCTTTGCCATGGAGGTTTCTGATGTAACTGAAGAAGGCTTTGTGGTTTCCCCTTTGTTTCAGAGGCTAGTTTTGATTCATAATTGGCTTTGGAGGTTTTCACTAGTGATCTAATTTGCTTGTTGAGGCTAAGGAGGGAGTTTTTTCAGTTTGGAATGTGTTCCTTTTTACCCTTGGGCAATAGTTTCTTCCTTTTTTGTAAAGCCTGTTGATAGAGGATGTCCACCAAACAGGTTTGTGTTTCCTTGAGGAGCAGGTTTTAGTTCTGTTGGGTATGGCTGAGTCCATGCAGTTGTACAGGTGCCTGTATACTGTACTGCTGTGCCATTCAGCATAGCTGTCTGCATCTTCTGAGGGTGGTGGTGGTTTGAAGCTGTACATACCCTCCCATAGGAGGTTGTAGTCAGCTTTTGAGAAGTTTTTTAGCTTGAATACAGCTGTGGGGGGTTGTGTTTGTTAGAAACTACGAACGAGACAGTCCAATGATCTGATGTCACCAGGGAAGAACATATTATGGAAGTGGTGCAGGGGTCATCCATGTTGGTGAAAACCAAGTCCAGAACATTAGATCCCTATGTGGGGGATGAGAAGAGCTGGTCTAGTGCATTAGAATTGATGAAATCAAGGAATTGTTGAGTGAGTGCATTGCTGCAGGAATAGTTCACCCAGTCGATGTTGGGGTAGTTGAAGTCACCAAGGATCAGGGTGTTAGGGGTACCTTGATGGAGTCTAGTAGATCCAGGTAAGAGGAGTGGGTGTCCTGAGTCATGGAGGGTGGTCTGTAGCTGGCTATAACATGGATGGGTGTCTTGCCAACTGTCAGTTGCACCTGGAGTAGTTCCAGTGTGTCATGCTGCCAAACCACTCTGGAGGTGTGCCTGTCTAAGATTCCACCAGCCTTAGTCTTCCTGACATAATTTTGGGGTCAGAATGTGTGGAATGAGGTATAGCCTTGAACCAAGTTTCTGTGACCGCACAGACATTAGCATCTTCCAGTGCAAGGAGAACATCCAGTGAGTGCATTTTCAGGTTAAGCCTCCTAGTGTTAAGCAGCATGACCTTCAATTTTCTTTTTGGCAGATCTTTTATGTTGGAAGATTTGTCTTTGGGACACTGCCTAAAAAGGCACAATGGGGGAGACGACAGCCTTGGTCAGGATGCGGAATCCCAGTGATGACAGGTGGAGGCCATCTCTGTCAAAGCATCAAGGCCTATCAACCATGTTATCCCAGGCAGACAAACACTGAAGTCATATGTAGAAAGATTTAAAGCCCTATCACTGTATTATATCTTTAACAGACTACCAAGGATCAATCTGTGTCTGGACTACAGGGCACACTACAATCTGCTATTGATGGCAGTGTTACACATTAACATAAAATGCACAAGGGTCACCCCTTCCAAGGATGTAAAGCTAGCCTCTGACATAATAAATCATGTTGGAGAGATAGATACAGCTCTCAGACACTACACCTTCTCTGTAACATGCTTGCCATTCACGCAAAGCAAAGGCCTTTCTTGACTCTCTTCAAGTCCAATATAGATAAATGGATGGATAATCATGATTGTACTCATGGTGTTGTGCCCATGTCCCTCATGGGGAGAGGCAGTTGGTATTAGCTAACATAGCATAGGCTCATCCCTGTGTGAATATTGCTCACATAGTTATTGAAAATTTAAGTCAGGTTAAATATGTCTAGGCTTTTATGGGATATTTGGCTACGCTTTTATGGGATCTTGGGACTTTAGCCTAGCATTCTCCTGTGCACTTATAAAGTTATGAAATTAAATTTTATCCTGGGTCCAGCTATAGTGTGACTGTACAGTGTCACAGATGTAAGTGTATATCACTTCAGTATTACCACTTCATTCTTTGCATGAGCACATATGCATGCATGTCAGGATTTCATGGTAGTATAAAATTTCCCATGGCAATGTCAGGGTGACAGTGATCATGTGGCAAATGTCTTGAGTTTGACATTTTCTGACAGAAAGTGTACTCCATGTATTGTTTGGTATGTGAACAATATCACAGCAAAAGCTTCCTCACTCACTGAAGCTAAACTTTGCAGTGCTGCGATTTCTGTGCACATGAGCATAACTGATACATTGCCATGAGTCTCACATAGTGCTGTCCCACTCATTATGTTGTATCACTTCTGAATTCATGCATCAATCAAAGATGCAGCAGACAATATCCATTGCTATTACATGTGTCAGATGCATGTGATAGACAACTGTGAGTAGGGAATCCACTCATACTAGTTGTGATATCCCCACTCTGGTCCAGTAAACAAAGAGCCTGAATCCTCACCGCTGACACTGGAGAGGCATGTTCACTTGGAATAGAAATTAATACACTCAGTATTTCCAGATGCAGACCTCTCTGCATCAAGTACAATTTCCCTTAAGAGCACACAGGGAACACACACAGCCCAGGGTCTGGGTTTCTCTCTTGGTCTCTCCCCAGGTCCACAGTAAGGTTCTCCACTGTCACAGCTTCAGAGTTAAGTCTTCAGCTGAGTGCACAAGTGAAGTCCTCCACTACTCTCTTTGTGAAACCAGTGATTTGTGTCCCTGCCCAAGTAGCTAACCCACACACTCTTTGAGATTTAATTTTCACACGCACACACACACGCATGCACATGCACACACACACACACACACACACACACACACACACACACACACACACACACACCTGGGAAAGGCTGACACAGAATTACCCACTCTACCAACTTTGCCCATACTACAAGGTAGATTCACTGCCACCAGTAGTTACTATAAGGCTTTTAAAGGGTATCCAATTATACTGAGTGAAATTAATAGTAATACAAATGGTAATGTTGACCAAACACCCAGGCTTTCAGGAGTGGCCAGAGTTATCACCAAATAAATATGCGCAAATACAATCAAAACTTAAATATTTTCTAAAAGGGACCAGCCACAATGAAAAGTTTAAACATATTTAATAATAAAAGAACATGAAAATACTAAATATCCATTTTGTAGTAAACACCAGAGTTTCAGTCACAGGAAATATTGAAAATAACATTGCAGGAAAGAGTCACATAGTTACAGAAAAAACAATGCTTACTATTCTCACTATATTTTCCTGACTAATCTAAAGAATTACTGTTCCTACTTACTGAATAGAGCAAGGCAAGATAATGTTGGTGAGTGGTCCTTGTTGTGAGATCCAAGACAGAATGCAGAATGCTAACAGCAATCTCCTACTAATATCTAAATATTATTTCTGGCTTATAGAATGACATCACACACATCTGGTCATCTGACTGTATTACCTGCACTATACCCCATCCCTAGAAGCTACCAGGGTTTAGCACCCATGTGCTACAATACATACTAGACCTTTAGCTAAGTTTTATTAAAACATCTGGAAGCCACAATACAATAAAACCATCTTCCTATAGGAGCTATAACCTATTCGCTAGCACAGACATTGTGTCTTGGTCTCCATTCAAAGCTGTGTGATAACATCTTTATGGCTTAACCATAAAGTAATTTAATTTCAAGAATATTTATTTCAAACTCAGGTGGATTAACCTCTTTTTTCCAGTATATGCTGTTACAATGTATTCATTGAAACAGTTACAATAATGCATGTGCATTTATTTTCTGTCCATCAGGAAACACTGTTGATACATTTTAACACAAGCAACTTTACAAATACATTTTTAAACACACATTTCTGTATATATCAGTTTTATACACAAATGACATATAATTCTTTACAAAATTCCAGCCAGCCATGGTGGCACATGCTACACATCCACTGCCCTACTTCTCCTGACATGGCTGGCAGTACCTCCTATCATCACATCCCTCCCCCTTTGAAGACTCAAACTAGTTTTTCAAGTGTCCCTTGAGAAACATTGCTTGAAAGGAATGAGCCTGTATGGGAATATATTACCCAATACCCTGTATTGCCAGCTCATCTACATTGGCATTGCTAACCCCACTACGGTGCTATACTGTCATATCATATGTCTGCAACATTAGGCTCCACCTTAGTAACTTGGCATTTTGCTGGCTGGCTCGATGTAGCCATGTTAAGGGATTCTGGTGTGTAACTACATTGAATTTCCTTCCATACAGATAAGGCTGAAGTTTCTTCAGTGCCCATACAATGGCTAGACATTATGTTTCTACTGCTGCATAACATTCTCCCCTAGATTGTTGTCTACGGCTGAGATATACCACTGGGTGCTCTTCTCCCCTTTGAGGAAACCTGGTTGAGTACAGCCCCCACCCCATGTTTCAAAGCATCAACCTGCACAACAAATTATATGCTGTAATCTGGATTGGCTAAAATAGGGTTCCTCCCAAAGCCCCTTTAAGCTTTTGGAATGCCTGCTTACAGGCTGGGGTCCACACATAACTCTCAACCTCTTAGTGCAAAAAATCTGGAAGCCAAAAATAATGGAAGGACAAAGCCACACAAATAAGGACAAATTTTAAACATTGCTCTCATAAACTTAGAAAGTTGTTAGAATAAAACTTATTGAATAATTGTGTATTTTCTGAAGGATATGAAATCTGAAACTCAAGTCCCAGTCATTATTTAGTGAATTCTGTCCTCACTGATTTGCCACAAAAATCAAAACAAACCCCACAAATTTTATGAGGAATTGAACAAAAATATGAGGCAAAAATCTGGACATTCTAAAAACATCTGGGCAGTTGAGAGGTATGGGTCCACACTACCTTGTCTGGCCTGTTTTCCCTCGTCAGGTCTGTGAGGGGAGCAGCTATTGTACTATAAGTGGGAACAAACTTTCTATAGTACTCCACTGTCCTGTCCTCACCTGCTTTTTAGTAACAGGGCAGGCCACACCTGGATGGCTTTCACTTTGGCAGGTTCTGGCTTGATCTTACCACTGCCCAGTCTTTGTTTCAGGTAGGAGAACTCTGCCATATCCACTTGACACTTACTGGGGTTAATGGTCAACCCTGCCCTTTGCAGACTGCCCAGGATCTCCAGGAAACTGTGAAGGTGCTCATGCCAGGAATGGCTATAAATGGCAATATCATCCAGGTAAGCAAGGGCACAATCACCTGTTTCTGCCAGGATATGATCTTCCAGCCTCTGGAAGGTTGCTGGGGGCATTTTTCATCCCAAAGGGCACTTTGTGAAACCGTATAATTCAAAAGGAGTCACAAAAGCTGACCTCTCTCTAGCTGTGGGAGTCAAGGGCACCTGCCAGTAGCTCTTGGTTAGAATAATAGTGGCCGGATACTTAGCCCCACCCAGCTGCTCTAAGGCTTTGTCTGTACTAGGCATGGGGTAAGCATCTGACTCTGTGTGATGATTTAGTTTCTTGTAGACCACACAGAACCTGGTGCTGCCATCTTTTTGTGGCACCAGCATCACTGTGGAGGCCCAAGGACTGCTAAACTCCTGGATTACCCCCACTTCCAACATTTCCTACATCTCCTCCCTCAGAGTCTGTCTGACTGTCTCAGGCACCCTGTAAGGGGCCTGTGTGATAGGCCTTTTGGTTTCTCTATCCACATGGTGCTGCACCAAGTGTGTGCATCCAAGTTTCCCAGTGAACATGCCCCCAAACTCCTGTAACACTACTTGGATTTCTTAAACTTGGGTAGGGGATAGCCACTGTGACATTGCTACCCCTTCCACAGAGGTGTCAGTCCGAGCTTCACTGAGATCAATCACCAGATCCCTCCCAGACTCCTCCTGCCATCCACTGCAAATACTCAGCACCAGAGCCTCCTTATCATGGTAAGGTTTCATCATGTTAATATGATACAACCTGTGCCCCTGCTTCCTGCCTAGCAGTTCTACCATGTAGTTAACATCACTGACCTGCCTTACCACTTTGAAGGGTCATTCTCAAGCTGCCTGCAGCTTATTGCATCTGACAGGAATGAAAACCATCACCTGCTGCCCCACAGCATACTCTCAGGCTCAAGCATTCCTGTCATATCAGACCTTTTTCTGGTATTGGGCTCTTGCCAGGTTCTCCAGGGTCAAGCCCGTGAGCTCCCCGAGCCTTGCCCTGAGGTTTAGGAAGATTTAGTAATTTAAAGGAAATTTTGAATTCCAAATATGCAGTAACAGGGGGTGACACAGGTGGGTATGTTTGCTTGTGGGAAATGTAAGGTATGTAAAGGATCAATAATCTTTCAGATACCGAGATTAATAGTAGAAAGTGCATTGTGGTTGATAGATTCAACTGTTCTTTTGAAGTAGTTTATTTAGTGGGATGTGGTTGTGTCCCTACTACATGGCATGTAGGACAAACCAAAGGAATGGTAAAAGTCTGTATATTAGAACATCTTGGAGATATTAGAAATAAATGTCTGGATAGCCCTATTGCTGATCACTTCCATAGGGTGCATGTAGGAAAGGACAATAGTCTTTTCTTTTCTGTTTTGGCTGAACCACATTTAGAGAGTGGGGGCAATTTTATATATAAATTGTTGGCATTAGAAAGTAGGTTCATATTTAAATGTAGGGCACTAAAACCGAGAGGACTGAACTTGGACATTAATCTGAATTATTGAGTTAAAAACAGTTTGTATTTATTTTTCTATTTATTCTGCTTTGGTGATGTATTTATGGATCAAAGTTTCTAGCACTTTAAGAATTTGAATTAATGTTAATTGATTAATTGATTCTTTTGTATAGTTTTCATTTAAATGGTTGCCTGGTGTAATGAAAGTTAATTCTTTGAAGGCACTTAGCTGAGGTACCAGAAAGGCAGTAACGTTTGTAGTTATTCAGCGACTCTGTGAATTGTGTATTTTTTTAATTCCTGTTTTAAGTGTTATTATGCCAGTAATCAAGTAGCCTGAATCCTCACCATTGACACTGGAGAGGGATGTTCACTTGGAATACAAATGGATACACTCAGTATTTCCAGATGCAGCCCTCTCTGCATCAAGCACAATTTCCCCTTAAGAGCACACAGGGAACACATTCAGCCAAGGGTCTGGGTTTCTTTCTCTGTCTCTCCAAAGGTCCCCTGTAAGGCTTCCCCACTGGCACAGGTTAAGAGTTAATTCCCCAGCTAAGTGCCCAAGCCAAGTCCCCCACCACTCTATCTGTGAAACCAGTGCTTCGTGTCCCTGCCCAAGTAGCTGGCCCACATACTCTGAGATTTAATTCACACACACACACACACACACACACACACACACACACACACACACACACCTGGGAAAGGCTGGCACAGAATTACCCACTCTACCAACTTTGCCCAGAGACAGATTCACTGCCACCAATCAGTTACTATAAGGCTCTTAAAAGTGTATCCAATTATACTGACTGAAATTAATATTACTACACTTGGTAATGTTGGCCAAACAGCCAGGCTTTCAGGAGTGGCCAGTTATCACCAAATAAATATGTGCAAATACTCTCAAAACTTAAATATTTTCTAAAAAGGACCAACCACAATGAAAAGTTTAAATATATTTAATCTTCTTCTTCTTCTTCTTTCAGCTGCTCCCATTAGGGGTTGCCACAGTGGATAAACTGTTTCCATTTCTTCCTGTCCTCTGCATCTTGCTCTGTCACACCAACCACCTGTATGTCCTCTCTCACCACATCCATAAACCTTACCTTAGGCGTTCCTCTTTTCCTGTTACCTGGCAGCTTCATCCTTGGCATCTTTTTCCCAATATACTCTGCATCCATCCTCAGCACGTCCAAACCAACGTAATCTTTCCTCTCTGGCTTTGTCTCCAAACCTTTTAAATATATTTAATAATAAATAATAAAATAACATGAAAATACTGAATGTCTATTTATAGTAAACACCAGAGTTTCATTCATAGGAAATATTAAAATTAACATAGCTGGAAAGAGTCACACAGTTACAGAAAAACAATGCTTACTATATTTTCCTGAGTAATCTAAAGAATTATCATTCCTACTTACTGAATAGAACAAGGCAAGATAATGTGAGTGAGTGGTCCTTGTTATCAAATTCAACACAGAATACAGAATGGTGAGAGCAATCTCCTACTAATAACTAAATATTATTTCTGGTTCATTTCCCAGGCCCATGCTTACACTTATCAAGAGTATCAGAACTTGTCAGAGATTTGGGATGCATGGCTAGGCTTAAAAACAAAACCTTGTGTTCGTTAGCCTAGTAAACACCTATAAATCTATTTCTGGCATACAGAATGACATCACACATCTGGTCATCTGACTGTTTCCCGCTTCCAGCAGTACCCCCCATCCCTAGAAGATGCAAGGGTTTAGCACCTATGTGCTACAATACACACGAGACTTTTAGCTAAGTTTTATTAAGGCATCTGGAAGCCATAAAACAATAAAACAATTCCACTCTTCATACAGGAGCTACAACATATTCTCTAGCACAGACATTGCATCTCTGCCTCCATTCAAAACTGTGGAATAACATCTTTATGGCTTAACTCGTAAAGTAATTTAATTTCAAGAATATTTTTCAAAGACAGGTGGATTACCCTCTTGTCTCCAAGTATATGCTGTTACAATGTATACATTTAAACAGTTACAATAATGCATGTACATTTCTTTTCTCTCCTGCAGGAAACAGTACTGATACATTTTAACACAAGCAACTTTACAAATACATTTTTAAAGAAAAGCATCTATACAAATCAGTTTGATACACAAATTACATATAATTCTTTATAAAATTCCAGCCAGCCATGCTGCCACATGCTATACATCCAATGCTCTACTTCTGGCATGGCTGGCAATACCTCCTATCGTCACACTAGTCGTGTGTTGTTTAAGTGTTGTTATCCATATGGCAGATACTTAGGTCATCCAGAGATGCTTTACTCAAGTGTATTACTTTAGACACAGTGAGCTCCCACACATCTTGTCAGCCATACATAAGTATTCTTTGTGATACATAACCATTAGGAGTTGACAGTGCAGACTTCCCTTCAAGGTGTTGTACAAGATGCATGTGTCATATGTCCTTCTGTGGTGCACCCAGTAAATACATAATTCACTGATAACATTGATGGCATGGGCTACATTCTTGACAGTGTGAATTGTGGTTTATTTGTCATGTAAACCTCTCAGCTGGCCAAGACTGCCCATAATTTAAACTACAGGTGTAACACTGTCCCTCTTAATGCCTCCAAAAAGTGGCAATTTTTGAGGAAGGTATACTGAATTCCCCTATAGATTACTGAGAAATCATTGCAGTTGTACAAGTTCTTGAAGAGTATGTATAATAACTTATGATAACATATTTTATATCAATGTCACAGATCAATCTTCTTCCTTCGGCTTTTCCCGGTTAGGGGTCACTACAGTGGAACTCCGGTCAGCTAATGATTGGCAATCGATTTTTATGGTGCCAAGGTACCAGCCCGACGCCCAACCTTCAATGAAGGCACGCCCATTCATGCATGTCTTTCAAACACCATTCAACCATGGGGAGGACATGCAGACTCCACACAGAAGGAGCTCCAGCCGAGAATCGAACGGGAGAACCTCTTGCTGTGAGGGGACAAAGCTACTGCTGCACCTTCAATGTCCAATATTAATGGTGGTATTCATTTAAAATTGTCCACAAGTGTTGCTGCTTCTGTCTAATGTTGTCCATGGGCCTGTTGCTTTGTGTCCCTGATTGGTTGCGATCTATGCTGACATTTCAGTCATATTCAAGCCACTCATTTTGCACAACTTCACAATACACACATACCTCTATTGTATATATGGCCCTTGCTAAACACCCTCTCCCGTGATCATATCAGGATGTTAATATCATAACCGATCATCTCCACTGATATATAACCTTGTGTGATAGTCACAAAAAATATACCATGTGTGATGATATAAATAAAATACTCGCACAGGAGGTGTAAACAGCAGTACGTACTGTGCTATGTACATATGTGCATAATGTTATGCTACCGACTTGTCTTTGAAGTGTACATACATTGACATGCCCATATGTGGTGTACATTACTATGTATCATGTCTTCTTTCCTCTTTCTTCATTCCTAACATTCAGGTATGTGGCCCTTTCCAATAAGTACACTTCCCCAGACTAGTGTATTTATAATACATTCTATCAACCCTTGATATTCAGCACAAATCCTTTATTACAGTATGCTGAAAACATGTTGTTGTGTACATTGTACTAAGTACACTTTTCTATAATGTGTTACTACTGCTGTTATTGCAGTCATTTTAGCCCTGATACTCATTGTGGCTGCCTGCACAACTTCACAAAGCAAGTTTGCTAGTAGGTACAGTTGTCTGCTGTTCTATATGCATTCATACTGCTTTACACAGTTTCCTGGTTGGCAGCACTGTTGCTAGCCATAAAACCTTGCTTGTCTCTGAGTAAGCACAATGTGTAGCATGCGTATACAATTAGCACTGCTGCTCATTGCACAAACATGTAAACGCTGTGTAGGCTTCATGCTAAGCCTACATGGAGGTTATTGAATCCCAGGATATTTTTTTCTTAACCACTATAGCTTGAGGGGGTACTTTATTTTACCTGTAGCTAATTAATGCTATCATATATGCTGGAGTATGCACAGAAAAGTATGAGAATGGAGTTTAATTTTTATTTATTTATTTTTATTTTATTTTACATTTCTTGACCGGGCTAGTCCAACTGGATACATGCCCATTTTCAGTAGAGTCCCAGGGAGATAAGCTCCATTAAGCTAAATAAGTAAAACAAGCAAAAACACTACTACTAGATACACATTTACAAATATGAAGCTTTGTTACAGTTCTCAGTCTAAAGTTTAAAAAGCAATTCACTACTACTGGATACATAATTACAGAGTAGAGGTTATGGCAATTATTGTATTAAAACAAAAGAGATATAATATTCTACCCTTCACGTGAAAAGGAGGTTACTAATATCTACATAGAGGAAGCATATGTTTACAGTAAAAAAGCTTGTTTCACAGTTAATAGTTAGAGCTAGTTTATAATAAGGCTAGGCAAAAGCCAGGAGGAGAGGAACTTTGATACCATAATATAATAAAAGTGGGCAGAAGGTATATACAAGAATCAGCAATAGTGAGAGGAGAGGAGAGGATGTAGAGTAAACATAAGTGTGTTAGTCAGGATTAGAACATGGTCATAGCCAATGGGTTTTGAGGAGTATTTTTAGTTGTCTTTTGAACATAGGTAGTGAGGCAAGCGATGATAATTTGCTGGGAAGTCTATTCCAGGTTTTACCTACAGTGTTAGAGAAAAGAGAATCTCCTGCTTTGTTGTGGGACTTATGGATTGTAACTAGTAGTTTATCTGCTGAACGAAGGGTTGTAAGGTTTTTGTAGGGATGATAAGGCTATAAAGTATTGGTGTATTACTGGGATGATACAAAATCTTGTGGGTGATAGTCATTTGCTGAAATTTAAGTTGGTTTTTCAGTTCAAGCCATCCTAGCTGTCTGAGATTGTGACAATGATGGGTTCTAAATGGGGAGCCAGTGGCAAATCTGGCAATGTTGTTATAGGAGGTTACCTGTTTGTTAATGTTGCTTTTGGCTAGATTAGTATAAATGAGGGAGGCATATAGGAGGGTGGAGATCATGTGGGTATGGGTAATGGTTATTCCGGCTTCA
Source organism: Protopterus annectens (assembly GCF_019279795.1). Classification (NCBI taxonomy): domain Eukaryota; kingdom Metazoa; phylum Chordata; order Ceratodontiformes; family Protopteridae; genus Protopterus; species Protopterus annectens. The sequence continues at coordinate 1,929,066,131 of NC_056725.1, read as the reverse complement.
GGGGTAAGGAAAGGTTTGATTTGGTAAATGGAACCTAGTTTTCTATTCACTGCTTTAATGGTTAATTCTATGTGTGAGTCAAAGTTACGGTTGTTGTCAGTTGTTACACCTAAGAGTTTGGTGGTTGGGTCAGATGATATGACAATGCCATTTTTTGGAAACAACTGTTAGATCTATTGGGGAGGAATTTAGTGTTGGTGTGAAGAGCAATAGTTTGCTTTTTTGGGGGTTTAGGAGGAGGCAATGTTGAAGAAACCAGTTTTCTATCAAGTTAAATACGTTCTGGGTGATAGATTGGAGTTCAGCTGAAGAATAGGCTGCACAAATTAATGTGAAGTCATCTGCATATTGTATGCAGGTAGCTTGAAGTAGATTTACATTTAGATTATTGATGAATATAGAGAACAGGAGAGGTCCCAAGATAGAGCCTTGAGGGACTCCAAGTGTAATAGGGAGGGGTGTGGATAGGTTATTGTCCCAGAAGACAGCTTGTTGTCTGTTATCTAAATAGGATTTGAACCATTGTAATGCCTGTGTGTCAAGTGAGAGTGATTTGAGTATGTTTATAAGTAACTGATGGTTAACCATATCGAAGGCTTTAGAGAGATCAATAAAAAGTGCAGAAGAAAGCATGCTATTACGATGTTTGTTAATACAGTCAGAAAAGGATAGGAGGGCAGTGGAAGTACTATGAAAAGGCCTAAAACCATGCTGACAGGCAGCTAGAAGGTTGTTTTGGAGAAAGTGATCAAGTAGTTGCTGGTGGATGCATTTCTCCATGATTTTGGTTAAGGGAGAGAGTAAAGCTATGGGGCAAAAGTTTGAGATTTCGGTTGAGTTGCCCCCTTTGTGTAGTGGGATTATGTGGGAGATTTTCCAAAGAAATGGGATGGTACCTTCTGTAATGGTTCTATTAATTAGGATGGAAATGGGATAGGCCAGTACCTTAGCTGCAATTTGCAGGTATTCGGCTAGCAGCAGATCAGCTGAGGGTATACATAGTTTAAATTTCTGAAGAAGGGTAGAGATGAGGGATGTTGGAACTGGTTGTAAGTGAAAGGTGGGAGGTGAGCTAGTTAAGGAGGACTGCAGAGTTGAGGTAATAGCTGGTAAGGAGTTAGCTAGAGATTGGACTGTTTCAGTAAAAAAGATGTTGAAAACATCAGCAATCTGGTTAGGAGTGTTTACGGAGAAGCCAGATGGGGTTGGTGTCTTGGAATGGCCTGAGTGTAAAAGTCTATTAATACCTGACCAGAAAGTTTGTGATTTTTGTTGATGATTTTGCTGGAGTTTAAAGTAATAATTGTTCTTGTCAAGAAGTATTAATCTTTTGGTGGTGTTCCTCAGCTGTCTGAAGTTTTGGTGATCAGTAGGGTTTTTAGTAGCTCTCCATCTGGACCAGATTTTGTTTCTCAGTAAGATTTTCTGTCTAGTGTCTTTAGAGAGCCATGGGGCAGGTTTACTTCTAGTTCTAATGGAGCAGGTGGGGGCATGGTAGTCTATGATTTGTAGGAATTTAGAGTTAAAGTAAGATACTGCTTCTTCGAGAGGGAGGTGTTTTAGGGGTGACCAGTCACAAGCCTTGAGTTTTAATTGGAAGTTTACTAGGATAAAGTTTATTTTTCTCTGGGTAGTTTTAAGTATGGGTAAGTTAGGAATAAAGGTCTTTTGTCTAATTATATAAGTGAGTGTGTGGTCACTCATGTCATCTGGGAGAGTACCTACTTTATATGAGAGTGGATGGCTATTTACTAAGATCCAGTCTAAGGTGCATTCTTTATTACTGGGTTTGTGGGTTCTACTGGGGGTGGTGATTGGGAGAAGCTGTATAAGTTTATATGGGTAGTAGGTTTAGCAGAAGTACAGCTGTTCCAATCTAAATTAAAGTCACCAAGAACAATGGTTTCTTGTGGGAAGGATGTAGAAAGCCAACTGAGGGTACTTTCAATGGTATTGATGTTATTGCCAGGAGGTAGGTAGGCACATATTATGTATATGGATTTGCTAGCAATGATTTGAAGTTTAGAAATAAGGATTTCAGCTTTGATATCTAAAGGTTGTTGTATGTAGGTAACCTGTAAGTGGGATTTGTACTAAATTGCCACCCCTCCACCCTTTTTGGTTATACGGTCTACTCTTAGAATATTGTATTCAGGTGGGATGATTTCATTATCTTTGGTTGTTGGTTTGAGCCATGTTTATGTTAGACGTAGTATGTCAAATGAATGTATGCCCAACAGAGCATGTAGCTGGCTTATTTTATTGTTTAAGCTACACATGTTGAGATGTGCTATAAGGAGGGAGTTGGGGGTTCTAGTATGGGTGTATGAGGTGGTGGGATGTGATAGTGGGGGATTTGTAGAGGCCAAGCTGTCTGAACCTGGGTTGGGATGAATGCCACCATGTAGAAGAAAATGGTGTTAGAGACTGTGTGTGAGCTTTAGAAGGTTATAGAAACTGATTTGTGACTTCCTAGCTTGGGGAAAAGTTATATGGGCTACCCTATGATATTTTGGTAAGAGATAGGTTGGTGAGGATGTAATGTTTATATGGTTTTGTGAGTCTAGGCAAATTGGTACTGATGTTTGTCTTAAGGGAGGGTGAGATCCAGCATAATGTAGATGTTCGTAAAAGTTAAGGATGTAGGGTATAGATAGAGTGGGTAATAACACAAGTAAGAGAAGCAGTTTGATATGTCTTGGTGTGTAATCTGGGAGCACTGTGAGAGAAGAGATGAAAATATAGTTAGGAGGAAGGGGAGATACAGAGATAGAATGAAGTTAGAAGAAGTAATAGAGGTGGTGCTAATGAGTGAGTGTATGCTAGTAGGTGTGTTGGTGTTACAGGTGTAATGAGTAACAACGAAAAAACAAACGAACTTCTTAAAAATGGAAGACGAAAAGAACACTATAAGAGCCGGCCAAATAAAATTAGTGCTATTTATTGTAAATCACACTTTCAGCTAGGACAATGCCTCGCCTTCCTCAGACAAACAGTTGGAATGCTGTTACAAATTCCTTTTATACAAGCAAGTTAATAACCCCATCAATTAACTTGGGTTTTTAGTTGCCTTGACAACATATCAGCACAGCCTACTACAATTAGAAAATGTTAAAAATGCGTGTGTAAACTTTAATAAATAATCAAATCAAAAGAAACCAGAAATTAAAAATATTAAAAATACTTCAAATTAATCTAAAAATGCAAATATTATATAAGATGCAGAAAATATATATGACATAAATAAATAAATCTATGTTATAATGCATTTATATTAACTAGGTTCTCTAACTAATATTATTTGCTCAATAAAACTTATATTTAACAAACATCACATTAAATATACCTAACCTAAAAAATCAACTTATAATACCATGAGTTGGACATTTGATAATTATAGTATTATCTGTCCATAGTAAAAAGCTTCAAAAGGCATTTGATGGAAAAATTATTGTTAATACCTGGGAACATATGAGCCCTTGTTCTAATCTGCCATTTCAATTCATCTATTTCCAGCATAACTTGCCATGGTCCCCCTCGACTATTTTCAACTCTATGCTGTAACACTGTGAACTTAAAAATGTGACTTGGAAACTCAGAGCAGTGTTTAGCCAGAGCATTGTTAGCATCTTTTTTCTTATAGCATAACAATGTTCATATATTCTCTGCCTTAACCGTCTCTCTGTTTTACCAATATAAAACACATTACAGGAGTTAGATGCAGCATAAGTAACGCCTTTTGTTTCACAATTGTATTTTCCAGTTATTTTATATATTTTCTGATTCAAAACCCCCTGGTTACTAACCAAACAAATCTAAAGTTTTGGGCCTTAGTCCTAGAATAATATACAGACGGGGACAAAACCTTAAGGCCCTTTTAGAAAATAATAACAGGACACATTCTGGTAGAATTAATGGAATGTCCAAATGTGGCTCGTGTTCCCAATGTAAACATATCCTGGTTAGTAATGTTCCCAGGTATTAACGATAATTTTTCCATCAAATGCCTTTTGAAGCTTTTTACTATGGACAGATAATAATATAATTATCAAATGTCCAACTCATGGTATTATAAGTTGATTTTTTAGGTTAGGTATATTTAATGTGGTGTTTGTTAAATATAAGTTTTATTGAGCAAATAACATTAGTTAGAGAACCTAGTTAATATAAATGCATTATAACATAGATTTATTTATTTATGTCGTACATATTTTCTGCATCTTATATAATATTTGCAGTTTTTAGATTAATTTGAAGTATTTTTAATATTTTTAATTTCTGGTTTCTTTTGATTTGATTATTTATTAAAGTTTACACATGCATTTTTAACATTTTCTATTGTAGTAGGCTGTGATGATATGTTGTCAAGGCAACTAAAACCCCAAGTTAATTGATGGGGTTATTAACTTACTTGTATAAAAGGAATTTGTAACAGTGTTCCAGCTGTTTGTCTGAGGAAGGCGAGGCATTGTCCTAGCTGAAAGTGTGATTTACAATAAATAGCATTAATTTTATTTGGCCGGCTCTTATAGTGTTCTTTTCGTCTTCCATTTTTAAGGTGTAATGAGTAGAAGTGTGGTATTGGTTGTGAATAGAAGGGGTGTGGCCTGAGAAGTATAAAAGTAGGTGCACTGGGGGTGGGTGGAAATTGGGGGGGGGTAGGGGAGCGAGCCCGCAGGGCAAACAGAGCGAGTTGGAGCAGGTGAAGGAGAAAATTTCAGAGACAATCTATGAGCAGCAGACTCTTGAGGAGCTCCTGGAAGCAACAGATGAGTGGGGAGTGATAGTTCAGTTGTTTACTTAGTAAGTGATAGTAGTGTAGGGGAAAAAAGCTACATGAAGGTGGAAGACTAAGGAGCAGTCTGAGATTGCAAGAACATAGAAAAGTAGACTGGAATTTAAAACAGGAGAAGGGATAGTGGGTATTACACAATCCTAGATAAGAGTGCCATCTAGTGGGCAGAAATTATGGTGCAGCTGAAAGCTATAAAGAAAATGAGATATAGGTAGAACAGATGGCTCCGGTAGGGGTTTTACAGGGGAGACAAATTAGTTACTTATGGGGCAGAGAGGGGTAAGGCTGCTGGGTATCTGGCTCAGTAGTATGGATGACATACAACACTAGGTATTAAAAACAGTGCAGCTTAACAGTTGGCTTAGGGTAAAACATACTTTCTTGTATCCTTTGGGAACTGGTATTTGAAATAGGACAGCAGATTTCTTTTGGGTTGAAGATGGGACGGCCGAGAGTAGTTGTAAGGGGTCCTTATTTATCCAGCAGGAAAATTTCCAATTCTTAGTACAGGACTGGAATGTGAGAGCTACATAAGTTGGAGGGAGACAAAGAACAAATTACAACAGTACGAACACAGTAGCGTCAGGTTTGTACATTAGCAAAATTAAGAAGAGAAGCAGGTAAGCATAGTAACTTCAGGTTTGCTTATTAACAAATTAAGAGGAGGAACAGCAATTTCCATTATTTAAAGCACCTACAGCAGATACACCATCTGAGATAGCTAATTTAAATATAATATGGTGATATTTTAACCATACTTTGAACTGTTTTTACACAAATATGAAAGAAAAGGTGAATTATCCTTAAGAATTTCTTGTATCAAGCATTAACATTATTTATAGTGTGACTTATGAACCTACTATTAGGAGATGTAAGACAGATCAATATGTATAAAGATGTTTTTGCAGGCAAAGATGTAGAACAAGTTTAGGTTTGTTAAAATTATGAATATTAAGCAAATAAGTAGTACAGTAGTTGACCAATACAGATTGGATCAACATAAATGTCATTATAAATAAGCTTCTGAAAGTATATGGTTACAAGTATGAGTTGACATACGTTTAATATAATTAGAGAATTTTATATGTTAATTGTAATAGTACAAATGGGCAATTTATTTTGCCCATTACTAACGAATGTATATAAGTTTAAGTCCTGCAGATTGTTGAAATAGAAGCCAACAATATATTTTACATCAAAAACTTACATCAGGCCTTTCACTTACACTGAAACACTAATTGTGTTTAATTGTAACACTAATAAAAGTGTTTTGTTGAGACTGGAAGACAATGGGGTAAAGCAGTTTGTTATTTTCCCCACTGTTGTACAATATCGGTATATTTACAGGTGTGGGGAGCACAGGGGGCTTGTACCCCACAAAAACACTTGTTTTATATAGTGTAAATTGTATTTTTCAATGCTTGATGGATTGCATTCAATAAACTGAATCTCAATTTTAATTGACATCAATGATTTAACTTAGAACCATATGAGAACAGTAACCATACCTGTTACTACAGATTTAATTCAGAATAAAGTATATTACAATTCAGTTTAAATACACTGACCAAAGGAACATGCAGTGTTAGTATATACATTTATGTCAATGATTATTTTCAGATGATTCTGAGGTCTTTGCATATGAGGATATAATAGTAAATATAACAAGACTAACGCTTAAGTTACAGATGCCAATGAAACTTAGTCACACAGTAGCACCAGAGTGGGCAGTACTGACTGAATGGACATAAATGTAAAAAATATAAATGTCATTAAAAATGACATTAGGAAAGAAATGGCTAAAGGAGCTATTTTAATAGTCCAGCCCCATGGTACAGGCAAGTCCTTACTGTACTCCAAACAACTCAGGTTCATCTAGTGGCATGACTGTTGTTGGGACCAGATGGGGGGAGGGGGGAGTGGCTCATGCTGGCATACCCACTCTGGGGGGAGTGAGTTGCTGATGCTGGCTCACCCATCCTGAGGTACCAGTATTATCCCACTTGGCCAGAAGGTTGCACAAATGCGGAAGCATGCAAACACCTCCAGTAAGCAGCAACTGCAGAGTTTACAAGGCTTCTGCAGATGGGAGGAGGTTAGGGCACACCGTTCAGCAACAATATTATGTTACACCAGTGTCCTCAATCTCTCCAGTGGCCCTGGATGTGGCATTGGGGTGAACCTGGGGGAGGCTAAGAAAGGTCAGGTGCACCCAGTGCATGAGGACAGGAAATGGTGACAGCTGATGTTGAGCTGGAGGGAGGGGGAGCAAAAAAGAAACTATTTAGACAGGTTAAATGTGTGAACTTGACCATGTATATTTAATATTTAATTCTTATAATGATATTTATTTTTAAGCAATAGATGCCTTTTAATTCTGCCTAAACTAATAACAAGTTGAGAACCAGCATTAAGACAGGCCAAAATGTAATTGTAGAAGCAGAGACAAAATAAATATATTGGCTGTTTTATGGTTAAAATGTTTGTGAACTACTGATATTCAGAAAGGAAGATTAAATTGTTTATGTTTTTCCACATATGAAACATGCAGGTTATGATTTTTTGAGAGCGCTATGTGCCAGTGTAACCTGTACGGATTACCAGCAAATACACATAATTTTTCAGTGATTACACTTTACAAATGAACTGGTGTACTGATCAAAGGTTTGGAAATCAGTAGGGTAATTTTTCTTGTGCTTAATTAGTCCTGATAGATAGATAGTTATATGAATGCTATTTAAAGTTATGATTGTTATATGTTATAAGTTAAAACCAGTCATGCTTGGAATGTTTGACTTGGTGGAGAATGATTATGATTTGAATTGTTCCACTGACGTACTGTTGCTAGAAGAAGGAGCAATGGACCACTTTGTCCCCTGTTAGTGAGACCAAAGGGTTCATAGGTTCATACTAGGCTATCTGCCCTAGGGCATTTATAAGCCTAGCCAGAGTGTGTTTGGCTTTCGCTACCTATTTTAAATTAATTGTGCTATGCCCTTTTTCGAGGTTAGTATACTGTGCCTCTGTCTAACAGTGACACAGAAGTGATACCCGGGGTAAACCTATGATCTCCCATCCACTCATCAAGATTCCTCTTGAAGAGAGTCAATGAGGGACTCTGCCTAACCTGGACTGGGATTTTATTCCAGAGTGAAGAGAGCCTCTGGGTTATGAATCTGTCCCTCCAGCATGTCCTATTTATTTCAGTGCTGAGGTTCAAGTCTCTCGAGCGCGTAGCTCGATGGGATTTGGATTTTCTGAGGTGCAGCATGTCCATTAATTCCGGGTTGGACATGGCTTTATATGTCAGTCACAGATTGCCTCTGAGCAGGTGGTATGCCACTGAGTAGAGCTGGAGTTTCTTTAATCGGGCAGCATATGGCATCTGTTTGAGCCCTTTGATCCTCTTGGTGAGGTACTTTTGGGGTCTTTCCAGTTGCTGCAGGTGTCTGGTAACTTACATCCCAAAAGGGGCATTGTACTCAATTATGGGCCTGATGAGGGATGAGTAAAGAGGCATGATGACCTCCCCTGATCTAGATGTGAATCCTTTCATGATTAGGTGGGCTATATAAAATGTTTTTCTAACCACTTTGGCCACATGGTTGTCAAATGAGAGATTGCTATCAACTTGGGTCCCCAGGTCCCTAATTACTTCTTCTGTACTTAATGGATTACCACCTATGTGGTAATTTGTGGGCACTTTGTTTTTGCCAAAGGGGATGACTCTACACTTTTTTGCGTTTAGTTTGAGGCCATGGCTCTGGCACCAGTTGTCTGTTTCTATGAGGCCCTTTTGGAGGATGCTAGTGTCAGCTGGAGTGTTGATTATGGCGGCCAGTTTGCAGTCATCTGTGAACTTGGTCAGCCACAGTCCTTCCGTGTTGGCCTGTACCTCCGAGAAATATATACCGAACAAGAGAGGTCCCAGGACTGAGCCTTGTGGGACACCACTTGTAACTGGTTTGGAGTCTGACATGGCTCCAGCAATTTTAACCATGTGGGTTCTGTCCTTGAGCCAGTTTGCAACCCATCTAGTGACATAGGGGTTTATATTTAAGCTGGTGAGCTTATCTATAATGTCTGAGTGGGGTATTGTATCGAAGGCTTTTCCCGAGGTCCAGGTAGGCTGTGTGGACCACCTTCCCCTCGTCAATGGCCTTGGTGACTTTTTCAAAGAAATCGACCAGGTTTAAGAGACAGGATCTGCCCTTAACAAAGCCGAACTGGGTAGGATCCAGTGTCTGTAGGTCTCCAATATCTTTATTTATGAGGTCCATGATGATCCTTTCCATAGCTTTGCAGACCAAGCTAGTCAGGCTTATGGGGCAATAGTTTCCAGGATCCGTTGAGGCACCACCTTTGGGGAGAGGGACCACTGTTGCTGTACGCCACTCTTTGGGTACATATCCTGTAGTAAGGCTGAGATTGAACAGTAGTTTTATGTTTGGGTTTAGCTCTTCTTGGAGTTCATGTAGGATGCAGCCCGGGACACCGTCTGGTCCCATTGATGCTGTGTTTTTTGCTTTGGAGAGAGCGGCTCTTACCTGAGCATCTGAGATGTCAGGGGGCAGCACTCTGCTGGGATAGATATTTGCCCTTTTGGTGGGGAGGCAGTTTGCACTGAACCTGTCAGCCAGGATGTTGGCAATGTCTGTGGGTTCGGTGTATTTTTTGTCATTTTGGACTACTTCTGAGCATATCTGGGAATTCCCATCCAGGTTCCTAACATAACTAAAGAAAGCCTTGTGATTATCCTTAGTGTCCTGTGCAATTTTTCTCTCGAAGCTGGCCTTAGACGATTTCATGAGTGCCCGTAGTTTTTTGCTAATACTGATCAGAGATGCCTTCCCTTTTTGGGATTTTGCTCTATCATGTAGTAGCTTCCTCCTTCTATTGTATAGTTTGTTTATGGCTGGGGTCCACCAGACAGGACGTCTGCCTTTGGAGGATTGGGTCATGGTTTTATTTGGGAATGCATGATCCATGCATTCCTGAAGGTGTTCATAGAATGCATTTATAAAGGATTCTGCGGTCTGGGCTGTATTTTCCACAGGCCCGGGGGCTTTGAAGGATTCCACCTCGGTTTTGAGGAGTGTGAAATTTGCTTTAGAGATGTTTTTCACTGTGGTTTTCTGGGAACGGGGTGGGGTCAGGGATGTGAATATCCAGTGAGATTAGTTTATGGTCTGATCTTACCAGTGAGGGATACACTTCTGGTCTGGAGCATAGAGTCCCCATGTTGGTGATGATCAGGTCCAGTATGTTTTCCCCTCTTGTGGGAGTGGTAACAAGTTGCTCCATAGCATTTGAGTTTATAAATTCTAGGAACCTTTGGGCTAGGGTGTTGGAGCTAGAGTAATGCTCCCAGTCTATGTTTGGGTAGTTGAAGTTGCCCAATATGATGGTGTTTGGAGAGACCTTCATATTTTCCAGTGTTCTCAGGAAGGCTGAGTGGGGTTCCTGGGTTTGGGAGGGTGGTCTGTAGCAGGCTATAAACTGGAAGGCAGTTTTACCCACTGTTAGTTGCACATGGATAGTCTCTGATGCTTCGTGCTGTGCCACCAACCTGGAGGTGTGGGTATCTTTGACGAATATTGATACTCCCCCTCCTTTTGTGGTTCGGTCCAAGTTTTGGGGCTGAAAAGCATGGTATGAGGTATAACCTGGTAGTGCTCTTGGGAGCCTTGAACCAGGTTTCTGTTACTGCACAGATATCAATGTTCTCCATGCTAAGGAGAGTTTTGAGTGCATGCATCTTGAGGTTTAGACTTCTGGCGTTGAGTAGCATTACTCTTAGTTTCTTATCCCTTGTGATACCTATGGAGGTGGGTTTGTCTTTTGAGCCTTGCCTAAAAAAGGCACTATGGGGGTAGCAAGAGCCTTTGCCAATATCCGAAAGCCCAGGGGTGACAGGTGCAAGCCGTCCCTAGCGAAGCATCGTGGCTTGTCGAGCATGTCATCCCAGGCTGACAGGCATTGGATCCCCTTTGAATGACACCAATACTTAAGCCAATTGTTGAAATTGATCATCTTGTCTTCATATTGTGGCATCATTCTTGGTGAGGGTAAGGTGCTACTCAAAGCCAGGGTCATACCAGCCTGGGCTACATGCTCAGAGAGCTCCTCTGTGTCTCTTTTCATGTAGTCCAGGGAGGTATGTCTCAGGTCATTCACACCAGCATGGACAATGACTGAGTCATATTTGTACTTGCCATGGAGTAACCTGAGTGCTTGTGTTATGTGGCAGATCCTAGCGCCTGACAGGCAGCTCACCATGACCTTCTCCTTGTTCAGCCTGGTGAGCGGGACGTCAGTGTGCCTGACGATAGAGTCACCTATTACAAGTGTATCAGGTGTGTTGTTTAGCCTTAAGGGCTGTGACTGTTCGGCACACTGGCTTTGTGAGCTATGTGTTGCACCTGTTTTGTTTTGGGGTAGCGGTTGCTTGGGTGTCTGCTTTGGAGGTCTCTGCTGCTTAGGCAGATTTTTATTTAGAACCTCCGAGTATGTTTTTGTGTGTTTATGTGTTTGGTTTGCTGTTGTGATAGGTCTATGTGAGACTGGAATTGTAGTGAGTGTGGTTTCCTTCTCCTCCTGACTGGTTACGCCAGTACTGAGTTGAGAGAGCTTAGCCTCCAGTTTGACTATATGGTTGCATCTCTCACATGTGTTGGAATTTGTTGGGAGGAGGAGTGGGTTGTCTATGTACATGAGGCAGTTGTAACATTGCCTCAAGATTCCCAGATTCACCAGCTGGACCGGAGAGGAGATAGACAACTGACCTTTGGACATGCCAGAATAGTACTGGGAATTCCTTTATAATTGAAAAAAAGGGCCAATGGGGAACAAGGTACTCAAGGGGAGTTTGTGAGGGTGTAGTGCTTTTAATTTTTTAGTGCTGACTTGTATAATTGCTTAAGTGAGCAAGTGCCAGGTAACTTAAATACAATGTGTTACAGGCAACTTAAATGCAAAAACGACAAACAGTAACTTTCTTTCAAGTGAAACAAGGAAATAAGCACAGTAAGCAATGCAGATATCACTAGGGATCCACAGAAGCACTGAAAAGCCGCGTTTTAGGTGGAATTAGCATTTCAGGGAAATAACAAGCAAACAAACACCAAGCATACAAACAAAGCTAGATTCAGCAGGCCTGGATCTAGTCTATGCTACAGCAAACAAGGTGTACCAATTTCAGTAAGAAACAGTTCAAATATGCAGGCACTATAAGCCTTTAACCAGAAATTCCCAGCTCAAAAGGGCAGAGTCCAGCCTCTCCTCCCACAAGAGTACAGACCACAAACCTTCTTAATGTAAAATAACTGGCCTGAAGCCCAAGTGCTTAAACCAGAACCAATACACTTTTAGAATAACAGACACTGAGGTAGAGAAGGTGATATTCTGGACAAAGCATATATATGTGTGTATGTTTGTATGTGTGTGTGTGACTGGTAAACATGTCTACATCAGTTATACTAGACCTGTGAGGTGTGCCTATTAAGCAATGCTTGCAATACTGGGCAAATAAAAGTAATTATAAAGATAATTTATACAAAAATAATAATAAGGAAGACATGAACACCAAAGCATAATGTGAGACCTGGGTAAAAAGTAGCAGGTGTGAGATATGTAAAAAGGAGAGGATTGATCCGAGATGGCGGAGTGATATGTTCAGTCATACGATTCAATGATGTAATTTACAAATTCAAGACCTATAAAGGTAATTTAAAGGTTTGCTTTATTTTTGACCCAGAAGCACAAATTACATCACTGAACCATATATCTACAAAAGACTTAAAAAATTTTAAGTCGTCAGCACATCTAATATATTTAGGCAAGGAATTCCTTATATTACCAACTCTATAAGAAAAAAAGACTCTCGTAACCTAGACCTAACACAAGGTAACTTTACCAAATTATTACTATTTCTTGTGTTAAAATTATGATCTAAAAATCAATGCCAAACATTACAACCAAGATATCATTATTTAAACTCTTATAAATCATAATAAGATCTGCCCTCAATAATCTATCGGCAACGAATAAAGAGATAGATCTTAATGTCTCTTAACATAAGACAAATGGTCATGACCAAATACATGACTAGCAAAGGTTTTTTTTGTATTTGTTCATGTTTTTTTTTAAGTTGAGAGATTCCCAGACTACAAAAGGGACCACCATATTCAACAATTGGGCATACACTAGCTAAGCATCACTTGACATAACACTTCTATTATTAGAAGAAAAACATTGAAATAGAAGTATTAAGAAGACCATAATACTTCTAACAACATTATTTATATGGAGATCAAATGATGGGGAAGAGTCGACTGTGGTACCCAAATCCGTAACTTGATTAAATGAAGAACAAACAAAGCTATTTAATGCAAAATAATATTCTTCTTCTTCTTTCAGCTGTTCCAATTAGGGGTCACCAAAGTGGATCATCTTTTTCCATTTCTTCCTGTCCTCTGCATCTTGCTCTGTCACACCAACCACCTGCATGTCCTCTTTCAGTACATCCATAAACCTTATCCTATGCCTTCCTCTTTTCCTCTTACCTGGCAGCTCCATCATTAGCATCCTTCTCCCAATATACCCATCATCCTTCCTCACTACATGTCCAAACCAATGCAAACACATTTCTCTGGCTTTGTCTCCAAACCATCCAACCTGAGCTGAACCTTCAATATACTGATTCCTAATCCTGTCCATCCTTCACCATCATTAATCTCAAAAGACTAAAATGCACATTTATTATTAATAAATTTCATACTCTTCAGTTTCACCTAAATAGTTAATTTATCCAGATAATTTTGAAAATGATTGTGATCAAATAAATTGGTAACAAACCCTACCAACCTTTAAATCATCAGCAAACTTGCTTAGAAACAAAGCATCTGTAAACAGACAAGCAAGACAATCACTCATTTATAAACCAAATAGCAAGGGCCCCAATACAGAACCTTGTGGTACACCTTTCCTAATAATATTGACTTTAGAGCATTTGTTCCTGCTTCTAACTCTATACCTCTTATCAGCAAACCAATTAACCACACATCTTGCTACATGTTCATTCATATTTGATTTCTCCAGTTAATCAATAAAGGCAGGGTGTGGAAATGAGCTGAAGGCTTTAGCCAGGTCTCAAGATTTTTCATGTATAGCTAAACCTTCATCTGGGGGTGTGACGACCATCCACTGGACCAGTTATCAAGGAGCCTTAACACTTATCACTGGCAACAGTGGGGAACCTTCACTGAAAGGATGAAAAGTACATACACAGTATTTCCAGATGCAACTCTCTGCATAAACTGCAATTTCCCTTAAGAGCAGACAGACATCACAGTGAGTCCTGGGCTGGTTTGTCCCTCTTCTGCCACATCCCAATAAGGCTCCCCACTGGCACAGCTATAGAGTTGATATCTCAGCTAAGTGCCCAAGCCAAGACCTCTAACATCTTCTCTGTCCAACCAGTGCTTTGTGTCCCTCCCAAGTACATGACACACACACTCTTTGAGGTTTGATTTACACATACACACACACCTGGGAAAGTCTGGCACAGGTTTACTAGCTATGCCCCCTTCTGCCCAGACTATAAGGTAGTTACAACTGCCACCAGTCACTCCTTATCAGCTACTTTAGGGTCCTTAACAAAGAGTGTCCAATCTTTCTGTGTAATATTAATATTAATACAAATGGTAGTTTGACCAAGAGCAAGGCTAATAGGAGTGGCCCACACAGTGTCACCAAATAAATTTGCAAGTACTCTCAAAACTTAAATATTACTACACAGATCAGCCACAATGAAAGATTTAAATATATTTAATAATAAATAATAAAAGAACAAGACAATAGTAAATATATATTTACAGTGACATCAGAGTTCAAAATCGCAGGAAATATTGAAAACAACATTGCAAGACAGTCTCAGATAAATAAAGAAAAATATTTAAACAAACGTTGCTATATTTCTGACTATATCTAAGAGAATTATACTATAACCTAAGAACTTACTAATAGACCAAGGCAAATGTGGTGACTGGATCTTGTTATTGTCAGGTCCAAGACAGAATGCAGCATGTCCTGTCTCACTAACAGACTTCTCAAAATAATATCTAAAATATCACTGCTGGGATAGCTTGCAGAATTACATCATTTTTTATCATCTGACATCTAGCTCTCATGCAAACCCCCGTTGCTGAAGCTGGCAGTATTTAGCATCTACTTATAAAAATATACAGACAAGGGCTTCTCCTCAGATATCTTGGCAGATGTTGGAAGTCATAAAACAATTGTATTCCTTCATGCTTTCAAGACTAGTAATTAGTTCACACTAAAGACAATAAAGGAGATTTCCTAGTACAGACACTGTGTCTGTTGCTGCACTGAAAACTGAAAGATGCCAACTTTTATGGCCTAGCCATAAAGTAATTTAATTTCAGTTATTTTCTGGTTTGCTGGACTGACGTTAACATCCTGTATTCCATTTTCCACTGTTAAAATATATACATTTAAACAGTTACAATAGTGCATGTACATTTATGTTCTCTTCCAGTAGGACACACTGTGGATACATTTTAAACACAGCACTTTTACAAATACCTTTTCAAGACATATGTCTGTACAAGCAGTTTGATATACACATGTTCTAATAAATTTGCAACATAAACATCTTGTATAAATCATTTCAATGTTCACCAATGACATATAATTATTTTAAAAAATCCAGCTAGCTGTGCTGGCAGTATTATCTCCTTTCGTCACACGTCCCCCCCCCTTCAAAGACTCAAGCTAGTTTTTTAAGTGACCATTAAGAAATGTTGCTTGAGAGGGATAAGCCTACCTGGGAATACATTACCCCATTCCATGTCTTGAGATCCCAGCTGCCTTTGCATTGCTGATCCCATTACAGTGTTGCACTGTCATATCATATGCCTGCAACTCTAGGCTCCACCATAGGATCATAGAAGATACTAGGCTATTGGCCCTGAGGCCATTATATGCCTAGCCAAGAGTTTAGCCCATGTTTGGACAAGTCAGCATCCGATGCCCCTGCAATTTGTGATGTTGCCATAGTAATTTGGGATTTTTGCTGGCTGGCCTCCTGTAGCCACAGATCCCCCTCAGGCTTTCTCAATCTCTCTGCCGATTCTAATTCCATTTGTTTCTGTTTACCCTTTCCTTCAGCCTCCAAATATCTCAGTCTGTCATCTTCTTCAGTCTACAAATGCCACAGTTTTCATTTTCTTCAGCCTCCAAATGGTGCAGTCTCTCTGCTGATTCTATTTCTAAATGATTGGCCTTCAGTTCAAGTCTCTTTAACTCCAGATGGATCTTTAAGTCCTCTGAGGTAAAGTTGAACTGTCCATTTTCTGAGAGTTGTACATCCCAAAGGCCAGTCTGGTTGTCCTCCTGGATGCTGGTCTGTGATGCAGCTGTGACTAAGGCTGCAATCATTCTGCTTTAGTCAGGTTGGCATGCACCAATCCTTTGACGTGGCACATCTCAGTCAACTGGCTCCTCAGCTTGCCATAATCCTCTGCTGACATCCTTGCCTGCTCTCCCTGACTAGCTAGGCTAAAAAAAACTAAATAAGACTACTGTGATATGAAACTTTGAATCTCTACCACGAGGCTGCTTAAGACTACAAACACCTTCTTTAGTGGCCACTGTTTACAGGCTACAACAGTTAAATATCCACACCACTGAATCCCAATATGTCATGTGATAATCCCACCACTGCCAGCCAATGTGACGACCCACCACTGGACCAGTACTCAAGGAGCCTCAATCCTCATCACTGCCAACAGTAGGGGATGTACACTGACAGGATAACAGGTACACACAGTATTTCCAGATGCAACTCTCTGCATCAAGTGCCATTTCTCTTAAGAGCACACAGAGACCACAGTCAGTCTGGGGCTGGTTTTTCTCTCTTTCTCCAATCCCCAAGAAGACTCCCCACTGCCACTAATAATGACACCCAACCACTGGACCAGTAATCAAGCAACCTCAATCCTCACTACTGGCACCTGTGGGGGATGTTCACTGGGAGGATAACAAGTACACAAACAGTATTTCCAGATGCAGCTCTCTGCATCAAGTGCAGTTTCCCTTAAGAGTACTCAGAGACCACAGGCAGTGCAGGGCTGGTTTCTCCCTCTTCCTGCAAATCCCTAATAAGACTCCACACTGACACAGTTATAGAGTTGAGATCTCAGCTGAGTGGCCAAGCCAAGACCTCCAGCACCCTCTCTTTCCAACCAGTGCTTCGGGTCCCTGTCCAAGTAGCTGACACACACACTCTTTGAGGTTAGATTCACATTCACACACACACACACACACACACACACACACACACACACACACACACACACACCTGGGAAGGCTGGCACAGATTTACTAGTTATACTCCCTTCTGCTCAGGTTATAATTACAACTGCTACCAGTCAATCCTTATCAGCTACTTTAGGGTCCTTAACAAAGGGTTTCCATCTTACTGTGTAATATTAATATTAATACAAATTGTAACTGTATCAAGATCAAGGCTACTAGGAGTGGCTCACACAATGTCACCAAATAAATGTGCAAGTACTCTCAAAATTAAATATCTCAACACAGATCAGCCACAGTGAAAGGTTTAAATATATTTAATAATAAATAAAAGAACAACACAATACCAAATATATATATATATATATATATATATATATATATATATATATATATATATATATATATGTACACTGTGATATCAGAGTTCAAAATCATATGAAATATTTAAAACAACATTGCAGGAGAGTCTAAGATAAATAAAGAAAAATATATATACTATGCTTCGCTATATTCCTGACTATATCTAAGAGAATTATACTATGACCTAAGAACTTACTAATAGAGCAAAGCAGATGTGGTGAGTGACTCTTGTTGTCAGATCGAAGACAGAATGCAGAATGCCCTGTTACACTAACATTCTTCTCAAGATAATATTCAAAATATTACTGCTGGGATAGCTTGAAGAATGACAGTGTTTCTTGTCATCTGACTTCTAGCTCTCATGCAAAACAACCATTGATGAAGCCGGCAGTATTTAGCATCTACCTGTAAATATATACAGACAAGGACTTCTCCTCAGATCTCTGGCAGATGCTGGGTGTCATAAAACAATTGCATTCATTCATGCTTTAAAGACTAGTAATTAGTTCACTCTAAAGACAATACAGAAAATGTCCTAGTACAGACATTGTGTCTCTTGCTGCACTGAAAACTGAAAGATACCATCTTTTATGGCCTAGCCATAAAGTAATTTAATGTATTTTCTGAAGTTTGCTGTACTGACCTTAACCTCCCGTATTCCAGTTTCAACTGTTAAAATATATACATTTAAACAGTTACAATAGTGCATGTACATTTCTGTTGTCTTCCAATAGAGCACACTCTGGATACATTTTAAACACAGCACTTTTATGAATACCTTTTCAACACACGTCTGTACAAGCAGTTTGATATAAACATGATATACATTTCTAATACATTTGTAACACAACCATCTTGTATAAATCATTTGGATATTCACCAATGACATATAATTATTTACAAAATTCCAGCTAGCTGTGCTGGAATTATCTCCTTTTGTCACATGGGGAACTTATAAAACATTCATAAAAATCAGGTTAGATAAACTTAATCTTCCTTACATAAATCCATCTTGAAAAATATCACTGCTAACTGATAACGTCACTGCTCACTGAAAACATTTCCCCAAAATACAGGCAAGACTAATAGGCCAGTAATCACATAAAGCATAACCTGAAGTATTTTTCCTCCATGACATAAATATTGCTTCTTTCCAAATACCTGTCACAAGCCTTCACTTAAAGTTTGAAACAAATATTCTGATCAAAGATACAAATTATTGATTATTCTTCATAAATAATAGCCATTCAGACTAACGTTCCCAGCAGAAGAATTCAATTTAATGTTTACCAAGGATGTCCTAATATAATCATTATGAAATGATAAACACTTGCCATTTACACTGGAAACTCTGGATCCCACACAATTTGGTTTTGTGAAGAGTAGATCATGCCTGCTCAACCTGGTTGACTTCTTTGAGTCAGTCACCAGAGCTATGGATGAGGGCAAGGCAGTTCAAACAGCCTACCTCGATCTGGCCAAGGACTTTTATACCATTCCCCACTTAGGAATTATTGATAGACTCACTGAACTAGGCATTAACCCCTATATCACTAGGTGGGTTGCAAATTGGCTCACAGATAGAACCCACAGTGTGAAAGCAGCAGACTCCAAGTCAGACTGCCGACCGGTCACTAGTGGAGTCCCACAGGGATCGGTCCTGGGTCCTCTCCTGTTTGGCATCTACTTCTCAGAAGTCCAGGCCAACACAGAGGGACTCTGGCTGACAAAGTTTGCTGATGATTGCAAGCTGGGAGCCATTATTAACTCCCCAAATGATGTAGACATCCTACAGAAAGGCCTCGCTGAGAGCAACAGCTAGTGTCAAAACCATGGCCTTAAGCTTAATGCCAAAAAATGCATTGTCATTCCCTTTGGCAAAAACTCAGTTCCCACTAATTAACACATTGATGGTAGCCCACTGAACACTGAAGGTGTTATAAGAGATCTGGGGACAAAGGTTGACAGCAACCTCTCCTTTGACCACCACATTGCCACTGTGGTCAGAAAGTCCTTCTATGTGGCACATCTCATTACCAAGGGTTTTGCATCCAGGAAGAAAATGTTCATCATCTCTCACTACTCTTCCCTCATTAGACAATCATCGAGTATAATGCCCCGTTTGCTATGTACCTCACTAAACACCTGCAACAGCTGGAAAGTCTACAAAAGTACCTCACGAAGAGGATCCTAGGCCTTAAACACATGCCCTACATGGACAGACTCAAAACAACTGCAGCTTTTCTCTGTCTCACATTGTCTGCTTGACTTACAAAGCAATGTCTGACCCAGCCCTGTTAGAAATGTTACGCCTAAAGAAATCCCAATTCCTCCACACCACACCCTCCAGGGACCTCAACTTCATTACCACAATCAACAGAACATGCTGGAGGGACAGGTTCATAACCCAGAGACTGCCCATGCTCTGGAATAGACTGGAATAGACTTCCCATACATGTCAAGCAGAGCACCTCATAAATCTTGATGAGTGGATGGGAAATAGAAAGGTCACCCCAGGGATCACTCCAGTGACTCTACTTGATAGAGGCACAAGGAACTAACGGTGGCATGATGCCAGAGCACTTCTATAGGCTAGGCTTGTAAAGGCTCCAGGGCCGTTGGCCTAGTAAACACCTATGTACCTATGAATCATTGTATCACTGCTCGTGGAACTATCAAAAAAAATCAGCAAACAAGATTGCAAAATTCTCTGCTTCTGTAATACAGTTAAAGCCAGCCTTTACTGGTATTCCTGATGACTTGTCAAGACCATAGTTATTGAACAAACTCCTATTATTATCCTTTAAATGGTTAGCAATTGTTTTTCTTAAACAGATCTTGATTTTTATAAGGCAAGAACATTACATTTAATTTTATTGTAATCTAACTTAATTTCCTCTGTTGGACATGCCTTATAAAACCACCACAATTTCTTCTTTTACATGTCACTTATTTGAGATCCCTAGTCTACCAAAGAAAATAAGAAGTAATTTTTTATTAAGGAGAAACCAGTTCATACAAATCACTCAGACAGACTACTAACATAACTATTGGATATCTCCATACATTCTTGTATTGAAGAACCACCCATAACAGTTTCCCACTTCCATTCCAAAATGTCAGCATTAATGGCATTAAAGTCTGACTGGTAAAATTTCTTAAAAATTATACTTTCTTTAATAGGTGTCCATTTTACATCAATATTTGTCTATTTGCCTATTGAATGTATTTGGCATAAAGGTAATGAAGCACTGAGTAATGTAAAAAGGAGAAGGCATACATAGGAAAAAGAAGATGATTTCAAATCACTTCCTTTTCTAGGTTTTATTGGAATAAGTGCATTTGTTTGTAGATGTAAGAACCGGATCTGAATACATCTACAATGATGAAAGCGCTTATTTTAATAAAACCTTTAATAGAAGAGCGTCATAGCTCTGTACAAGCCAACAGCCACCAGAGTATTTACTGTATAAGCCTAGCCACACAACCAGATGCATCCCCTGGTAACATGTGCATCTTAATGGGGGGGGGGGGTTGCCAAAAGGTTAAGTGGTGGGGTATGTTAGTTTGGGATTGTTTATTGATGGCCTCGGTCTATAAGCGACATGAGGCCAACCTGGAGATGAATTTGTGATCTGGAGTCACTCTCTTTTTTTTGAAGAAGGATAATTTTAAACTGGATTTATTTTATTTTTTTAGAAGTAAAATTATGTAGTTCAAGATAAAATTCATTCATTGATTTTGTAATAAGGTGGATTAAAAGTCGGTTTATTTCATCTATTTGGGAATCCCACATTAAATGTCAGCTATCAAGTTATTTCTTTTTACCTTGTTAAAGTATTCTCTTAGATCTGACACGTTTAATACAAAATGTACAAAGCAATACATCTGGCAAACAAAAAGGAACAAAGTAAAACTGTGGGTGGTTTGGTGGTAGTGGGGATGAAAAAAGAGTTGAATGGGATTCAGTGTTTTCAGTTTAGATTATCTGGAAGCTGTAAAGCAATTGTAAAGTGTGACAAGGAATGGTGTTGGGATACTAGCTTTCAAGTGTTTCTGATTTTGCCTCATATTTTCTTCTCTGCCTTGTAAAATTTTTCATTTTTACGGTAAAATCACAGAGAATTATAATCAGTCAATAAAGCCAGGCATTATAGTTTCATATGACTTATTATTCAGACAAGGGATTTTAATATAACAACCTGTTGTTCTAGCAACTTAAGTAAATTAGAATAATATTTAAAAATTGCCCTTGATTTAGGACCTTTGCCCCTCATTATTTTTTGTCTTTGTTCTTGATTTTTTAGCAAATAAGAGGAGTGATTGTTATCATAGAATCATAAGGTACACACACAAAAAAGGAAACATTAACAGTAGAGTTTTTTTTAATCTTTGTAATGAAATTTCACAGACATCAGAGGAGTACGATTTTGGAGGTATATACCGGTTTTAGACTTGCTTTATTCCTTCACATGATATTCCTATTTGGAAGTAAATCCCTCTTTTCAGTCTTGATTGACTCCTTCTTTTACAAGTGCACATGGACATGCAAGTGGCACTGATATTTTAAAGAAAGAGGGCACACATTCTTACATTGCAATATCATTCTTTGACATCTATAGATTTTATAGTGAGTCTTTGCCAATATACTTATTTTTCTGCATCAGAATCTCATTTTTAAAACGTATGTTACTGAATAGTATTCCGTAGTCCTACTGGAAGAAGGAAGATGCATATGCTATTCAGAATTCCAGTTTTATGCTAATTATGGAGCCAGATTTTTTTTTTGCTTTTCAAGTGCATTTGCCTTGCCTATGTTCAATGGATGCAGGTTGAGAGGCATGACTGGGGTTGGTCTGCTGATCCCATCTTAGCAGGGGGAAAGACAGGTGAATAAAACAGTGCAGAATCTGTGCCAGAAGTAATATCACAAAGAACTACAATAACACAATACGAATTCCTTAATAGAAACATTTGTATACCACAGATAAGGCAGCAAAATCATACACACAACCTGTGCAGTACTTAGTATGGTATATACTTATGTACCAATCTTATGCCAAATCATACAGGCATCTAAATAACGACTAGAATAAAATACAAGCTGTCATCTATATAGATATACACACAGTAGTGACACGTTTCCATTCTTGTTTTGTTATCAAGCATACATCTCAGCTGTACAGCTTGTCCATATTTTCCCTCATATTTTCATCTGTTTCTCATAAAACTGGTTTTCTGGCAAATCATTGAGGTTTGAAGTCAGTAAACAAAGGAAGACATTTGAGTTTCAGACTTCATATCCGTCGGAAAATTCATTCTAATGCAAAACCTGTTGTTCTATCAACTTTCTAAGTTTGTAAGAGCAATATTTACAACCCCGCATTATTTGAGGCTTGTACCGATTTCTTCTTCTAATCGTTTGAGAGGTATGTTGACAAGCCTCTCACCGAAACGTTCAGGCAAGCACTTCTAGAGCAATAAGTGGTTTGCCGTTAAAATACGAACAGTAAAATTAATTTTGTTGTTTTCTGAAAACAAAAAAAGCCCTTAACTGTGTTATTTTTTTTTTATTGACTGCGATTCTTACTGTAGTAAAAGCGTAAAATACTCATGCTGAGTAGTTTTAGAGTAGACGAAAGTCGCGAAATCTGAACCATCCCTGACAATTTTGTAGTACCGTGTAAGTAGTATTTTTAACTCGTACCTTAACTTAAGTGAGAAAAACAGAATAAAAACAAACTTTTACTACTTTCTGCTTAGGACCTGTACATCTGACACACCAGTCTTTCCTACTCTTAATGCCAGGTTCCTCCTTCCCACACATACTTGTCCCTGGGATAGGGAATCAAACAAAGTCAAGGAT